>NC_142087.1:37947674-38257799 GCF_054644295.1 Miniopterus natalensis | reverse complement strand
CCAGCTCATACTTCCCTGGCAGAAAGGTGCTACCATTATCCCCATTTTCCTGATGAGATGACTGAGGCATGGGGCATTTCAGTCATTTGCTAAGGTCTGCTTGGCGAGTTGGTAGCAGAGTCAGCAATGCACTGCTGGTGGTCCCCTTCAGAGTCTGTGCTCCTAAAGACTCAGGGATGCAGAGAGGTGGCTGCAAGTCAGGGCTTGGCAGGGGTCTTACTGTGCTAGGTTCCACTAACATGGTGGTAAGACCATGGGCATAGTCCACCTTTATGAAGTTGACTTTCAGTCTTACCCAGTAAAAGAACTATGACTAGGGAATAAATAAAGAGGGAAAAATCCAAAGAAAGCCAATGAGAAGCTTTAAGTTTGGACCAAAGTTAGGTGGGCTTAGGTTGAATGTTAAATGATACCGTTACTCTGTGATTCCCATTTCCCCTTGTAACATATGACCATGGTGCCTTAAAAATAAACCTGTTAAGAATAACAAAAATGCTTTTAATGCTTTAATGAGTTTAAATACCTGTATTGGGCATTAAAAATATTAGAGAAAAATAAGGTATTATGAAAACATCTAAGAACAATTTTTTAGAACCATTTTCATAATTTTGTTTATGCTATCCTTTAACTTTATGGTGAAGAAATAATTGCATTTTTCCTTAACTATAGAATTTGTTTTATTGAGATTTCATTGCAAAACTCAGAAAATACCTTCTTGGAACTCCATTTTAGGAGAGTCATTTTGAATCTCTCTGGTTGTGTCTGATTTGGATATTAAGCTACTTACCCTTTGCTTAGGGCTCCTGCCTGTTGACATCTGCCAGGCTTTTACTTGTCTGGCATGGCTTTTTCTCCTAACCAGGACTGGGGTCTGTCACAAGGGGAGTCTGGCGGACAGGTCCTGAGGGCTACAGAACCTCCCATTTCCCTCTCCCCCTCTGCTTTGTGTGGACTCTCTGTCTCTCTGAGGCCTGCCTGTTAACTCTCTTCCTCCACCTTCATTTCTTTCTACTGCCAGTTGGTAGATTTGGCTTTAAAACGGACAGACCTCCCCTTTCCCTGGTTCAGAATTAGTGATTTTTATCCTTTTGGGGATCTTGCTGTGAAACACAGTAGCCTGTTGAGTTTCTGCTGAGCCTGCGGGTTCACAATGGAGCATTGATCCTGTGGCTGAGTGGAACCCAGGCTTCTGCAGCTCAGTGTGAGTTCAGTCAGAACGTACTTTGTGCGTGTTTAGATCGGACATGTTGGTGTTTGTTAGAGTTAAATCGGGGGTGTGCTTCCCCTTCATCTCCATCCTTTAGAAAGTGGCGATCTGCTACCTTATATCCTTTTGATGCCCACATGATCATTTATGAAATCATCAGATTACATCAAATGTGCTGATTTTTTTCCTCATACAAGAAATTATTTTCCGTTGGTGCATTGATTGGTGTAGTTGCTGCATATTGAGACTGATTCATTTATTGCTTTATTTGAGATTTACTAAAATTGTCTCTCTCTTTGGGAGACTGAAAAATGAACCAGATTTCGAATGAGTTGTTCCAATTCTTTTCATGCCAAGCAAGGCTCTGTGCTAAATTAGGGACCTCAGGAGACAGCTTTAGGATGTGGAAAGTTAAGAGTGAGACATGGTGGCTGCCTGACCACATGCCACATGCTAGGAGGTAACGCTGGGGGTCCATGATGGGGTTTGGACACAGGGACATAGCTTCTGCCCTGTTAAAACAAAACAAACCAAAAAGACCCAACTTGATTCGTATGGAATATGTGCTAAAAATCTGGAAAACAAAGATTCTCTGGTGTGAGACATCTCCTGGTGTAGTTCTCAGCATTAGTGGTGGCACCTGGAAATTCTACCTTTAATTCAGATTAGTCTAAAGTAGGCCCTGTAGGGGCTGCTGGGGGAAATTTGCAAGTGATGCTTTTTGGGGAATGTTAACTGTTGATGGTGATGCCAGGTGTATGAATATGGAAGGAATATGTGTACTCAGGAGGAGGAATTAAAAGGAATCTTCAATTTTATTTTGCCATCACTGTCTGTGAAATACACGATCTACCAGTAACTGTAAACAAAGAAGCATAAAGGGTTTAGTTCCTGGAAGATACCAGGGAGGTGTCCTGTTCGTGTTCATTCCATGGAAATGCGGGAGGGAACACAGCAGCCAGTCAAGGTTTCCTTCAGTTGTGGTCAGAAGAGAACTGGTTCTTCTAATTTAGTTTCAGATGGAATGATAAAACAGTTCTAATATTCTCGTATTTCTCAGTGGTATTGCACAGTAACTTTCAATTTACAGTACATTAAAGCTGCCATAGGCCCCTAAAATGGGGTTTTGTCTTTTCTCTTTTGGTGCTGACACTTTGGTACAATTTGAAATATTGAGAAAAACTTCCAGTGTAACACAGATGAATTTTTAATGTGATTGACTAAGTCAGTTTTACTCACTAGAATATTAATACATTTTGTGTAGCAAAAAGGCTATGCTTATGTTAAATTTCAATGTTAAAGTCTAAGAAATTAGCTGCGTTTATTACCTTAGGTTTTTTTTTTTAAGAAATCAGCAAAAATGTCACACAAACCCTCTCCTTTTTTGGTAGCGTGCTTCATACCAAAAAGCTTAGGAATGAAAACATATTCTTGTTCCTGACACATCAACATTCTTTTCTTCGATAGAAATATAAGGAAGTCAGGTGAAAAATCAGCTTGTCTTTTCAAGACCTTGCAGGGGATCAAGCCAGATCTTCTAGGTTATTTTAAGGATTAGTCCCTTGGTTACTGTGTGGAGTTGGATTGTATGGAGTGAGTTGATGCTAACCATGCACGGCTTATTCTGATGTCACCTCTTCCAGACAACTTCAGTTTTGTTTAGGTTGTGAGCTACAGATCTCTTGAGGCCTGTGTCTGTGAACTGGGGAGGAGTCTGCTGTGTTGCCAACCCTGCCTGCCCAGTCCTGCTTTCCAAGGCTCACTTAGGTATAGACAGAAAGATTATATGGGGTTAGGTGATACGTGTGTGTGTGTGGTGGGGGGTCTGGTTCTCACCCTGGGATAAGCCTTTGTGGAACAGAACAGACAGAGAGAGGCTGCAGTTTGGAATTGGGCAAATGTGTTTGGGCATGAGCAGGGCCTTGGGAATGGGGGAGGCAAGAAACGCTTCTGGCCTCCCTCAGAGCCGCCATTCCCTTTACCTGTCCTCTTGGATAGAGCGGAGTGGGGAGGGGAGGAGTCCTTAGCTCCTCCCAGGACTGAAGTGTAGAGTGGCTGCCCTGGGTCTTGCTAGCTGCCCTCTTTCTGAATTGAAGACTGAGGATCTTTAAAACTCCTGAGGATCTAGTGGCTTGCTTTAGGTGTTTGGAAGAACACCCCTCTAGCTAATGGTGTTGAAGAGCTGGAGAATTAAGTTATCACCACCCCAAGTTCCCTGGGCACAGGTGCTTGAGGAGGCCTTTTGGTTCTGCGCAACTCCAGAGAGAAGAGGCACTCTCTCTGTGGTTGCTCCTGAGGTCTATCACCCTTCTTCTTTGAAGAACAAATCAGCCTCAGAGAAGGTAAAAATTATTTTTGATGTGATTTTTTTTCATGGCTGACTTTAAATTGTTGAATTCATCCAGGGGTTACAATTCCTATGTGCCGTATGTACAGTCATGCATGCCATGTGCTAGCAGAGTGTGATGGCATTTTACACTTCCTGCTTTGTGGAGGTGAGCAAGGTAGTGCTGTGTTACTTGGCTAATTTATATTGGCCTAAAGCATGAAGAGGCTGTTTGGACTCTGGCCCTTATTACCTTCCTAATCCCTAAGATTTCTCTAGATACAGACCCTGGCTTTGGTTCAGTGGGAGGGGAGAAATGTCTTTTGCTTCCTTCACTCTGCCCTACAGCTGCTGGGGGAAGCTCCCATGTTATTTTCAGGCCCCTGGATTCCCTCAGAAGCAGTTTTTCTGACCTCCTTTGCCTTGGTGTCTCTGTGCACTCCTTCCACCCCATTTTGATTGAAACTGCTGTACTGGAGGTCCCTGACCCAGCAGCTCATCCAGTGACTCCCTGAATTTTAATTCTGCTCTACCATTGACTTCCCTTCCTGCTGTTTACATCTTGCCTCGGAGTTCCTAATCCACACCTGAAGTCTTGCGTTTGAATTTCACAAATGTCTTCTGAAAGGTGGAGAGGAGAGCTGGGTGTGTGCCAGGTCCTGGCTGCAGTGCTGTGCAGGTGTCAGTTCATTAAATGTTCACACCTGCTTCTCAAGGGAGATGCTACCATTCTCACCATTTAAATGATGCAGAAACTGAGATTCAGAGCTGCAAGGAATGGAGCGAGCTTACACATATTTACTGCAGAAATTCTCACTGCAGCCAGTTGATGATTCTGTCTTCACTCATTGCAAATGGAGAAGCCTGCAGATAAACTGTGGTCAGAATGGCTGATATGCTTGGCTGTGCTGAGTTGTCTCTTCTACGTGCGTCACCCACCTGAGGGACGCAGCCTAGTGTAGGGGTCAGACCCGAGTTTACACTCTGGAGACAGATTTCTGGCTTTGAGACTTGTGTGACCTTGGGCAAATTACTCAGCCTCTCTGTGCTTCACTATTTCTGATATTTGTTAAATACATTAAGCATTTGAATATGATCCTAATAGAAGTTTTTAACCAGAAAATGAGCAAAGATTTCTGTTGCACATGCCAGCTTAATGTGATTGAGGCTGGGGTTAGGCTCTAGGCTGTTAAGTTTCAAGTTGCTGCCTGACTGCCGAATGCTAAGATGTCACTTTTCTAAAATAAGAATCCTGGATGCCATAGGTAAGCTACTCACTCATTCCTCTCTTTGCTGCCCTCAGAGAACTGATCTTCCTTTCCACATATGTCAAAGTCCTGTGAGCCCTCCAGCACCCCCACCCTCCAAACGTGATTTTCTTCTGCCCCATTGTCTGATATTTAATCCCAGATGCCATGGGGGGCAACGGAGTGGGGAGCAACTCAGTAGCTGGCTTACTGCCATTCTAGCCTTACCAGCTGCCCATGCTGGCCTTTTAGGGTTGCTCTGCAGGATCGCTCTCCCACCTGTTCCAGGAATGAGTGAAACCCTGAAGCCTTCCATTCTCTAGTTAGAGAAGAGTCTGGAAGGGCTAGAGCTCCTGGGAGAGGCCTCACATCAACAGGGATTCACGTCAAAGAAAGAGATTCCCTCTGCGTCTGAGCAGGCTCCTGTGGAGATGATAGGGTAGAAGTGCTGCTATGAGAATATTGAGATTAAATGGAAGGGGAGGCCAGCATCTGGAGAGACGAAGAAGCGTTTTTCCTGATTCAGGTTTTATTTCAGCCTGGTGTGCTGCACACTCCTGACATCACACCAATTCAAATACAGCTTGTCTAAGATAAGAAAAGTTTCTACTAATTTTCTACCTCTCATTTTTATGAAAAATCTCAGAGTTCTCTGTAAAGTACATTCCTGTTGATTTGTGAGATTACATTAAGAAACTACCATACAGGGTATTGGTTATCTGAGTTCTTTTTTCCTTTGAAGCGCCACACTGATCTCTGGAATTAATGTCGGTGAGCTTTTGAGGTCTCTAAAATGAGAATAGAAGGACCTGGCTCTTTTTCATCCCTGGGAAAGTGACTGAAGCTGGTGTGTGGATATCTATAGAGTCTAGATTTTCCTCAGATTTTCCACTTAACCCTTTCAGACTTGGGATAAAGGCACTAAATTTTTTCATGTGGGGATATTTCCATTCTTTGGTCCCATTCTTGAGCCCTGCAGATTTGGGGGTGAAATGGAGCTTAAAAAATTGTAGTAGTGTTGCTAGCTCTGAAACAGCTTAGAGAACTTTTAGAAGAATTCTCTTGAGAGCTGGATTGGGGATGTGGGGTAGGGACAGTCTAATTAAAGAGTAGCCTCTCCCACCCTGGCCAGATGGCACGAGCATTGTCCCGTGCACCAAAAGATTTCGGATTCAACTCCCAGTCAGGGCACATACCCAGGTTGCAGGTTTGATTCCTGGTCAGGGCATGTACACGGGAGGCAACTGACCAATGTTTCTCACATCAATGTTTCTCTCTCTCTCTAGTCCCCTTTTCTCTCTCTCCAAAAATCAATTAAAAAAACATATCCTCGGGTGAGGATTAAAAAAAAAAAGAGTAGCCTCTCCCTGTTAGAACAGATGTAAGAAGTAAAGAAAGAGCAACTGCAGGAACATCTGGAAAACTCTGGAAGTGCAGAGTCCCTGTGCGCCCCAGAAGGTCGAGTGATCAGAGGCTAGGGAGGCAGATGTTGAGGTTAGCTATTTGGGATGCTTTTTGTAATTCTTGTTTTCTCCCCCAGGGTACATTTATGCTATTATTAAATGATTACACATACTAGTTCATTCCTTCCTATTGTATACTTTCTAGCTAATATCATTTAAAGCTAAAAATAATTTTGTAGTTCTTAGAGTTCCTGAGATTTTTTTTTCTGCCCATCCCTTTCTTTCTTCTTCTGAGATTTTGGTCTTCTAAAATCATAGTGGATTTGCCCACATACTCTTTTTTTACATTGCTGTAAGTGATGGTAGATTCTTGAGGATGAGGCTGAGCTGTCAGTTCATTCAGGAGCCCCAGCCTGTGTAGGACAGGCGCTCAGGTAGGTCCTGGAGTGAAGGGTTGGCTTGAGGACAAGCCTAGGTGTTCTTTCCCAGCTGCTGCCACTGGATGCTTGCTACCTTCTAATGTCCTCTCACCTTAAAGAGATTCAGATTCATCTCATGTAGAATGAGATCATGGAATAGCATTGCATTCTCAAGCCTTACCCGCCCCTTTCAGGAGCAGGGAAAAAGTCCTATCTTCAAACAGTTTAATATGGAACTCAGTTTAGAAAATGGAACTGATAACCTTCCCACTTCACCTGCCCCTCAGTACAATGTGCCCCCTGCAGGCACCACCCCCAACTGTGGAAAGAAACATTTTTTGATATACTGGAATTAGGGGATCCCCAGATTCTGTCAACTCTGGGATTTCTGCTTATTGCCCAGTTATGGCTACTAGCCTTAAGTTAGGGAAAATACTTCCTCAGTGGTGAACAGGTTGTTCCAGTCAATATCTAATGGTTTAGGGGAAACTGGCATTGCCAGATGGTGAGAATTTTACTATTGACAACTGCTAATGAGTGATGTTTCCCATGTTTTTGGTGACTTTACCTTTTTCCCCACTGTAATATTTATCTTCCTTTGGGGAGTTATCAACTCATGTCCATAAGAAGACAGCTTTGCTAATGGCCTCCAAGGACAATTATGGGGTTCTCAAATTTGGGTCCCTGTGGCAGTTCCTGTGATAATATCTATAAATTAAGATAGACCCTTAATTTAAGAGTTAAACACAGTTTAACCCTTTTGTATGTATTTCCGTAGTCACTTTTGCTTTGTTCAGTAGGCACTCAATAAATAATGCTTGCAACTGATGCTGATCTATCTACCTTGTCTCGTCCAAGACCATATTGCCTACGCCATTATTGATCAGAACAGAAATGTTTGGTTGATTTTAGTGCAACAAAGAGGTGACTCTGATTAATCTCCTGGGATCAGCAGATAATTATTGTCAGTTCCAACAGGGCTAACTCATTATTTTTTCATTTGGACCAGGTAAGTTGTAATGTTGCTTAGATGGAAATGACCTTATTGAGTGGAATTTCTGATAGCTTTACTTGAACTGCTAGATAGTTAGTAGAAAAAGAAGACAACACATGGATGCTTTAGTGGGAGATTGATGGATTTGGCTCATTGAGGGGATAGGGTTTGGTGGTGGTGAATGTATCACAGTGGAGAAAAATTCCCATCCTCCACAGAGTAGTTTAGGGTAAGAAGCAGACACCAGAGAACATGTTTTAAATAGAATCCAAATCAAACCTACTAATTGGCAAATGATTTAAGGGTTATTGTGGAAATTTACTTAAACTGCTAACTCAGCAGAGAACGGAACAAACATGAAACAACACCAGAGTTGCCATAGTGATAAAGTACACAAGCTGATGAGCCTGTGGTATATGTAAAGCAATAGTTAGAGTACATCTGGAATGCTGGTTTCAGAAACAAAAAAAGATGCTGGAAGTTTGATTTAGTGTGATCAAAGATCATTTCAAAGCTAAGAAACGGAAGGAACATTAAATGTTCCTGTTGGAATGGTTGTGTTTGAAGTAATTAGAGCTTCTTGTAAGCTTAGAAGTAGGGAATGAACGGTAAGTGATCCTAAAAAAGAACAGAATAGCTTGTTGTCACTCTGAAGGGATGTCTTTTTTATTAGAGAAAATTGGATCACTTATAGGCAATTGATCCAGTTAATAATCTGAATTTTACCAGCTCCAACCAAATCATCTGGATGATTTTTTTTTGCCTTCCCTGCCTAATGTGCAATACTAGTTCAGAATACCTCTCATTTGTCATTAAGAAATTGTCAGCTGACATTGACAAGCAGATAATGGGTTTGACACAGGATCAATATTGCCATCAGTCTTTAGCACAGACATGTGTTTACCTGCAATATGGCTTCTTAAAGCACAGGCTTAACGAGTTGTTTTCTACTCCAGGGGACAGATAAACAAACTTCATTCTAACAACTATTTTTAGAAGTGTCATCAAATTTTTAAGTGGATGACTCGTGAGTTTTTAACTGTCTTGTGCATCAAGATGAGACGGCAGTTGAGAAATTAATTGTGCCTCCCCCTCTTGTCCCTCCCCTCACCAGTATACACAGTAGAATATAAAGATCCAACAAGTGGCTTCTTTCTCTGTTCTAAAATTTTAAGTTGATGTTCCAGGAGGTTAACACTGAGAATTTTAAGGGATCCCTTGTTCAAAATCCCTTGTTGCTTAATTCTGATAATTTTTCAATTTGGAGAGGGAGTGGGTTTGATTTTGCTTAAAAATTTTTTTTTACATAAACCTCCTTACTTAAATAAAATTATTTTAAATTATATTCTTAATGTAACAGTAGAAAAAATAGGGGAATTCTAAAGGGGAAAAATTACCCATGATCTTGTCACAAATAAAATTACTATCATTATTTGTAAATTTCCATTTTTTTAGGAGCATGGTTTATTTTATATACTCTGTTCTCTGGGTTCATTTGATCTCAGTGTAGCTAAAAACACCCAACAGCTGGATGTCAAGTGCAGAAGGTTGACCCTGGCCTTGTGGATTATCTGTGATTATTCCTTTACATATTGCACAGGGGTGACTGGCTTGGTGTTTAGGGTCAGGATCTGACTGAGGGTGAAAGATCCCCTTCGTCTAATGTGGAAGGATGAGGGTACAACAGGGCAGGACCACTGGGGACGGGTGACCCTCACCTAAGATACCATCACTCTGTACAGCCGATGCTCTGAAAGACTGTATATCCTGTGGGAGTTCCCTTCAGAACTTTCTGTTTGCATAAAATAATCTAGACTTGGAAGACTTTTCACTGTATGTCTAAAAAGCTACCTGTGTATTAACATTTACTGCATATGACTTCTGTGAAAACTCTGGAGCTGCATAAACTAATTGGCATAGCTAGGCCTCCCCATCAAACCAAGGAGCCAACTGAGGCTTAATGTTTTTTCAGCAAAGGCCTGACTTCATTTTCCAAATCACACCTATGTGTTAATAGGTGTCTCTCTGGCAGCCCTCTCTCCTCTGCATTCTAATGCTGAAATAGAAAAGGTGTAGGGCCCTGTTAGCAGAGTTTTCTGTCTCCTGCATCTTTCCCTTGGTTTCCCTTTCCTTGGCACACCAGTGAATTCCCACAGAAGGCTGGGGGTGGGGAGCTCTGCAGGGACAGGACAGGCCGGCCTGTAAGTTTAGGGGTGTGTGTGAGTCCGTTTGGGATGGGGGTGGCAGTGGGAAGGGGGACATGCACACCCAGGACAGATGTGCCTGCGGGCAGACCAGCCTCAGGAAGAGGCAACTGAGCACTGTCCTGAAAGGCTTTGATCGCTCCCCTCCCGCAAGGTAAAGGGACCTCCCTTTGAAAGATCTCTGTGCTTCCCCAATAAATAAACTCTCCACATGTTGCTTATTTGGGGGAGTCGATACAGTTTGAGATGACCTGGCCTTTTTAGATTTAACCTTTATTCTTGAGCCCTCACCCCTTTATTTTGCTAGCACTGTAAAAATGCAGTTCGTGAAAGACTTGACATCAGTATACCAGAAAAGTCTCTGTCCTTAAGCTTCTATTCCGTTAAATTACTGAGAGCACAATTAACAACCACCATCAGCAACACCCCCCCCCCAAATTAAGAGGGGACGTGGTCCCTCAGAGTTGTCCAGGCAGGCATTTTAAAGAGGAAGTCCGTTCTTCATGGCTTCAGAGGGACGGCTGGTTTCACGGGGGAAGGTGACAAAGGGGTGGGGTTGTGCTCAGGGCAGCAGGAATTTTCTTGCAGTGCATCCCCTCAGTGGTCAAGGAATGGGCTCCTTTCCCTAAAACATTATGCGGGATATAGGAATAAGTTTAACAGAGCTAAACAGGTTTCTTTATTAAAGGCCAAGATTGCGATGCTTTGCAGAATATCCTAAATGTACTCACCTGCGGAGCCCTTGAGCGGCTGGTGCCCTTTGGGACACACTCAGAAATGTGCTGAGTAACAGAGTAATAGGCGCTGCCACTGGCAGGCTGGTGGGCTCTGTGTTGTGTGCCTGGAGGGGATGAGCCTGGGGCCCTTTCTAAAGTCAAATGTCTGCTTTGGTGAAACAGGGAGACAAAGGAGGAAAGCTTTTATATAACCAAAAGTAGCAAAGTTTTGGAGCAGGGCCAGAAGTCATGTCCTCAGCATTGCATCTAAACACCTCAGTGAAGGGGAGCCTTCACAGAAGTATTGGCTCCATTTGACCTGAGGAGCCATCTGTGTCACATCAGAAGCGACAGGAAAGAGTGTAGAAGGCCTCCACCTGCCACTTTGGGTCCAGAGCAGCAGGAGGAGGGAGGAGATGGAGCCAGTTCTTGTCCCTGAGGTGCTCTTGAAGAAGTCTTCCCTCCCTCCTTGTAAGGGATTTCAGGAAACCTGGATTTCTGTGTCGGATGCTGCTGGTGTTACAGACATGCATAATGCTCCCCTCTGCAGATACCAGATATCCACAGACTTGACTCAAAGTAACAGCCTGAAAGCCTTAGGGATTACTTGCTGATTTCTTTTGGTTGTTGAGACTCTTCTGGCTGAGTTTAGCCATTTTGGTTACAGTTCTCAGAAAGGCCCTGGGTTGCTCTGCAGAGCTTTGCATCCATTCGCCAGATCCCAGCCCGGGCAGTGGAGGAGTGGCCAGCTTCAGCTTCAGCGCCTCCACCCCTCTTTGGGCCTCCTTTCCTCTTTTCCCCTGTCCTAGGGTTGGCTTCCTAGACTCCTCCAGGGCAGGCAGCCAGTTTGTGCTTGGAAGTACATGACTGCAGACTCTCCTCCTGTTTCCCTTCCTGCCTGCCCTCTAAGGAGAGCAGAGCTGCTGGTGGCCTCTAGGGCGAGGATTTATGAGAGGCCTAAGGAGGCCCGCCCATCTGCACCACTCACAAGGCCAAGTTGATCCTGGTGTCTCTCATTTGTCTGGCCTGCTTTCCTGGCCTGTGTCCAAGATGTGGGTTTCTTAGTGTTTCCACATGTAAATGGCTGAGCTGGGTTGGGTCATTTGACATTGTTCTCACCATCACCACCTCTTTGATCAAAAGAAGTGCAGAGAGGGAGGTGTTCTGCATTCACAAAAAGCAGGAGGAATTTAAAATAATATATTTGAGTAGATGCCTTAGAAATATAGTTCACAGCTAAATGGAATTCTTTCCAGTACAGAATATCTAGGGCTTTAAATCGTTTGAAGGGCACCCAGCCCTGTCAGTGGACGTGTGGCCATCCTGATTCTGAGGGTATTTTATAGTTTGAAGATGAGTTTGGAAAGGGGAACTTGGGAAACTTGAAGTGGTAGGACAGACATTTTTATTTATAGGTTGAATAATCAAAAGCCTCAATTTTCAAGTCCTTGCTTCGATGTCACCTATTCTCTGAAGCCTCCCCAGATTCTTTTTGAGAACTAATATCACCATTTGATGATTTTCTAGTTCCCAGAATAGGTGGTCATTACACATTGCAGAAATTACTGTTATTTGTTTGAATCATTAACGAACTAAAGGGGTTTGTTTGCCTGCATGCATCAAAGCCCAATAAGACAGGAACAGGAGCTTGCCACAAAGAAAATAATGGTTTATTTAAGGAATTGGCACCAAGCCCAGAGACAGAGGTGAGCTAGTGCTCTAAGACCTGGCTCCCTGATGGCCTCAAGGTGATAGATTATAAAGGGAAAAAGTCATTAGTCACGGTAGCTAAGGGAGTTGGGGTCCTGGCTTTACTGATTGGTCAGAGTCAGGGCAGGGAGTAGTGGATCATTGCATCAGCCATGGTGGTGTTCTGTCGTGTTTCATGAGGATGTGGCTGGTAGGATTGTTCTGCTTTCATGGGACTGGGGCTGAAACATAACTGAGGTCAAGATGTTATTTTTTGTTTGACCTAACCTGGGTTCTCATGGTGAATGGACCTGAGGCTTTATTCTTTTTTTAAAAATATATCTTTATTGATTTCAAGTAGAGGAAAGGAGAGGGAGAGAGATAGAAACATCAGTGATAAGAGAGCCATTGATTGGTTGCCTCCTGCACTCTCCCAACTGGGGATGGAGCCTGCAACCTGGGCATGTGCCCTGACTGGGAACCGAACCTCGATCACCTGGATCCTAGGTCGATGCTCAACCGCTGAGCCACACCTGGCCGGGCGAGGCTTTATTCTTAAGACAGTTTGACACAGACCAGAACCCAGTGTCCTAAAGGCTTAAGGATTGAGGGACTGGACATGCAATATATCAGAGGTGGAAGGATCTGGTTAAAAGGAGGCAAGTGAGTCATGGTGCGATTAGATTGGACGAGGCTAGTTTGAATTAAGGAGAAAATTATATTAAGGAAAAGACGTTCCTGTGTGGTTACAAAATGACTTTCTCATCTATTAATCTGTAAGCTCTTTGAAGGCATAACCTCTCCTTTTCCATTCTATTTCCCTGGAGCAAAATTACATACTCAATAAAGATTCATGAAATTGAATTAAAATATGTAAGATAGTTTTTCTCTTTCTGTTTGGGGTAAAAGTGTACTTTTCCTGGGTAAATTTAGAAGTTATTTGCTTAAATGAAAAAAACATAAGCTTTAATTTAAAAACTTAATTTTAAAGAGGGTTTGCATCAAGCTTGAACACACACACACACACACACGGGATGAGCAAAAATAGGTTTACAGTTGTTTTTGTGGAAAAAGACCTGCAGGTTTTGATTATTACAATAGATTTAGAAACTCAATGTCACAATGACACAGTGCACTTAGGTACAATCTTGTAAGTGCTCAAATAAATAATACAATAATTAATGGATTAATAATAAAAGAATTAACTCTGTTTCATGTACTCACAACTGTAGACCTGCTTTTGTCCACCCCTGTATACATATAAATATACATATACATATACATACACATACACATACACATACACATACATATGCATGTGTGTGTGTGTATATATATATATTTCATTCTAAGTCTTTTGAAGACAATAATTGTTAACCACATGAGTTAGTGTGGTGGAATGTCTGGGAAGTGGGAGGCTTAGGAATGCTGCATCGTTGAATAAATTGTGAACATTTCTGCTTTCAATTTGGTTTACCTACTCTTAGTCTGGATGCTCTGGAACGCTGCCCTGGACTTTTGGTTCTCTGTGAATTGGCTCTGAGGAGGAGGAATGCTAGAAGTAGCTGTTGGAATTATGAGCTTCAGGGCCTGAGATCATGAGAAGTGAATGGACTGGAATCTGTTCTCTAAGATGTTGCTTTGTGTCTGATTTGTAGATGACAGCCCTGCATTAGAAATATTCTTCCACTGTTAGTAAAAATATTTCATTTTCACAAGCAATTTGCAAAATCCTGAAACAAAACAACCCCCTTCCCCCTACCCCCCACCCTCCAAAAAACCCACAGAAACTTCTCTGGAAGTGATTACTTAATAGTGCACATTTCACAGACAGTTGACTAAAACACTGCAATAAAGAAAACATTGTCTTTCCTTCCCTGAGGGAAATGAGCTGGGTTGACAAGTTTAAATATATAAAGGTATCGCAGTTCAGTAAGTTTAAATATATAAAGGTATCACAGTTCAGTAAGTTCACTCCTCTATCTTTCTCTCATTACTGCTGCTTTTCTTTTTCTCATTTATTGACTATTTATTCTACTTGAATAGCACATCCTTTAAAGTGTATTTTCCCCCTCACTTTTACTCTGACAACATATTTTGGAACTTCTGTTTAATTTATTAATAAACTTAGCTTTAGGAGGAGTCGTACATCTAGGAGGTCACAGGTAGACTGGGCAAACAGAATGACCAAGTATTGTGCCTAAAGAGTTGTGTTGTGCCCGGTCGGAGTGGCTCAGTTGGTTGTGCTGGTTCTGTTCCAGGTCAGGGCACTTACCTGGGTTTCAGGTTCAGTCTCCAGTCAGGGCACATACGGAAGGCAACTGATGGATGTTTCTCTGTCTCTCTCTCTCTCCCCCTTCTTCTCTCTAAGCATGTCCTCGGGGGCTGAGGGTTTTTTAAAAAAAGAGTTGGTGTCCTTTGATTATACTTTTCAGGGTCTTATACCTGAAAACAAATCCTCTTCACTGGCACCTGGGCACTGCACGGGCCCATGCACAGACTTTCCCCCCTTAACTTCTGTATAGCATGTATGTAGGGCAGCGAAGAGTGCATGGGCTAGGACTGACTAGCTGAGAGAAGGCAAATTTCCCAGCAGGAAGGTCAGTTGTTAGTAACAAGTATAATATGATATAAATAATGACAATTATATCTCTTTAACTTCAGAACTTTCTTATCATCTTAGTTATTTCAGTTTGGCCTACCGTTCAAATTAGTTTCCCAAATTAAAATGGATTAATGAGAGAAGAATCCCCAAATGTGTTAAATCAGCAGGAAAAAAACAGGTTAGGATTAAGAATACGTCTTGAATAGTGAGGTGACCTTATCAAATATGAAGTCTTTATAGTTTGGATATTATTGAGAAAATATCAAGATATTTACTACAGTGCTTCTGAATCTTCTGGTCAAGTATAATCAGCTCTCATGTCATATTTTCACTGCCCATAATAGCAAAGCTAGAAAGTGCCCTTCTATAGTAAAACTCCATATTGTTAGAAGCAAACCTAATATGAAATACTGTAAAAGAAAAAGGAAATTTTAATGTATATTTGATTGTTGTCCGACAGAATACCTGGAAGTAAAAAAAAGCAAAAGAAATTGCTGCGACATGATTTGAAAATGATCTGTTTTTTAAATTGATATATATGGACTTATAAAGGGTGTCCTCCAACTGGTGGTTGACTTATAGAGTGTGTATTCTAAGCCATTTTAAAAATACTAGTATAAGAGCAGAGGGTGTATGTTTGGAAAAAATAATGCCCCAGTGCCATAGGAAATACAGTGGCTCTTTAATTTAGGAAGATTTGCACTGGAGAAGGTATTATTAAAATAGGAAATGTGTCATCATTGTTTTTTAAGTCAAGATCCCAGTAGGGACCAACTGTTTTTTACTTCGTAATAGAAGTAATGTAGCCCTAACCAGTTTGGCTAAGTGGTTAGAGCATCGGCCTTCCAGCTGAAGGCTCTTGGGTTCGATTCTGGTCAAGGGCATGTACCTTGGTTGCAGGCTCGATCCCCAGCCACTATAGGGACCAGTGCGGGAGGCAACCAACCGATGTGTCTCTCTCACATCGATGTTTCGCTCTCTCTCTCTCCTCCTCCCTTCCATTCTCTCTAAAAAAAAATATCAATGGAAAAAATATCCTCTGGTGAGGATTAAAAAAATAAAAGAAATAACCATAGAATCCTTTCCTCTAAATGACCAACAGCAGGAACTGCTTTTATGGAGAGTGATACCTCACTAGGGAGCCTCTTCAGGAGTTAGAGAAGAGCTTGGTTAGCGGGTGTGTAATGAGAAGTGATATTCATAAAATGTAAGAACTAACTTGGAATACACATTTTGGTGGTTCACTTGATAATCTTACTCCATGGTTTTCCCTGAAGGAACTAGTATTATGATGACTGTTTGCATGTGTGTTGGAGGATTGTGGTCATGGTGGGGGAAATATTGGAGATCATAGACCAGTTGAAAAAAATTGCTTTAATTTTATCCAAAGATTCCTCTACTGGAAAAGATGCCTGCCTAACCCTGGTTGGTTCTTAGAAATTTTACAAGCATATAAATTACTAAAGGCTAAAAACAATACAAAACAAAACAACTTGAAAGAAAAAAAATCTAAAACAAAATCCCAGAGCACCCCATATCTACTGTCTTTTAAAACCAAATAATAAGAATTTCTGTTCTACTACATCTTTGTTCATTTTCCTTTTCATACTTTGGTGTAACCTTTGATTTGAGTTCAAAACTTAAATATTTGGTATCAGTTTTAAAAACAAAAACAAAAACAAAAACACCTGGGACTGTTACTTTGAATCACCGTAAAAAAACAAGAAGCAAAACAAAAATAAAACTCTTGTGAAAAGCCTCACTAGCCCTGGCCAGTGTGGCTCAACTAGTTGGGCGTCATCTGGTGCACCAAGGGGTTGCTGATTTGATTCCCTGTCAGGTCACATGCTCAGATTGCAGGCTCCATCCCTGGTGGGGGGCATGAACGAGGCATCGGATCGATGTTTCCGTTTCACATCCATGTTTCTCTCTCTCCCTCCCTCTCCCTCCCTCTCTCTCTAAAAATCAATAAAAAAATCTTAGAAAAGAAAGAAAAGCCTCACTGTGATCAGACTTCACCCCTGTGACATTTAAGATGCATGCTACACAAAATACAGTAGCTGGCTAACTAGCTTCATAGCCCTTGTTAAGCTTTTTCCATTCTGCAGAGGCAATAGCTCTGAAATATAGAAGTGATTGCACTAAATCCTTGGCTGGCAATTTTGTGTGGGATTGGGTATTGAAATGCAGCAAAGCAAATAATGAAGGCATATGTTTACCTATAATTCTTTTTACCTTGGGAGAGGGATTAAATAGGAACAGTTTGGTTGTTGTCAAATTCTTAACAGTTGCTTTCAAGCATGAAGCAGTCCCTGGGCGCTCAGGATTTACTTAGCTGTTTGAATGGAGAGGTCTGTGCTGCTAATGGAACTGAGATGGCAGGCTTAAGCAGTGGGGTGCTTTATAGCCTCTTTAGCCACTTGAGAAGATGTACCATCAAATAGCTGAAGCCATCCCTGTCTCCATTGGTGTTTAGGAAGTTGTGCAAAGATAGATGAATAAGTAATTCAGGGTTGTACGAGTGTCTGGATGCCAGAAGTGTGGCGACTCCTGAAGGCTTGATTCACAGAAGGTTTGAGTTCTGGGAGAAGCTCTGGAGCGCCTTCTTGAGCTTGGCCCCAGGGAACATTTACAGAGGATGACATTTCCTAAGAAAGAAAGAAATTTCACTCTGGATTGACTGAGCTTTGTAAAGCAGCTTGTCACTGGGGACTCCAATCCTGGAAAAGTGTTATTCATTAAAAAGAAATATTTCATTTTAGTACAGGTGGTTGGCAATTACTGCTTGTGTATGTATGGCTGTGTGTATGTTTAAAATACAGGATAGTGATGATTACTTAGAGTCTTAAGTAACCATTTAAGTTCTATACTGCGTAATGGTTAGGCTCTAAGAAAACTCTTGTTAAGGAGGTAGGCGAGAAGCAGTCACAATTCGTCTGATGGTGGCCGATCGAGGCTTCTGCTTCACATCGTCTAGTCAGTCTGTTTGAACCATGGTGGAGATGTTTCCCAAGTATTCTCTAATGAGCAGGTGGGAGGGCAGGTCTTGGGAGTCTCCCATGCATCAATATTCACAAAATTCCTGATTCTTTCTTGGCATAGAGTAGGACTGTGCCATGTGACATCTCTGGCTAATTAAATGTCAATTCTGTGCAGAAGCATTAAGAGCCAGTGTGAGTTTCACTACCTCCTGTGCCCCCTGCCATGGCCACTTGCTGTAGCTTGGCTCCCAGGTGAGGATGGCTTGGGAAAGAGCCTCAGCTTCCTGCAGTGGGCATGGAGTAGGAATGAAAAGTGATCTATTTCCTGATATTTTGTGATTGTTATTGCAGCATAATGGCCTACCCTGACTGATAGACCCAAAAGGTGCTAGATTCTTGTTGGGAAAAGGGAATGTGCTCAGGAGGTGCACTGGTATTCATTACCCAAGGCTGAGTGGGGCAGTTCCTGTGCTGATGTGGTGAGTGGTACGTGAGGGATAGACAACCTCGGGGCTCCTAATCTAGAGCAACTTCACCAGGGGATTGGCCTTTCTCTTTAGTTTCTTTTCTTTTTCTCTCATAGGTTGTCTCCAACATTCTTTCTGTTTTTTGTTTTTTCTTCTCCAGTTAGCTCTCTTTTATCCTTTGGATGCTTTCTTGGCAGGAATTCTCAAGTCTGTGTCAACCCCAAAGTGAAAAGCAACTTCTGTCTTCTTGATATCTGCCCCTGAGTGATGGGATCCTAGGCACTCTCTTATCATCTGCCACAGATGAGGAAAAACTGTGTCCCCAAGGTGATGAAAGTGATCACCATAACTGCCTAGTGGTGAGATTTATATGCTTTCACGGCCAGGGCTGTTGGCACAGTCACCTTCTAGACCTATTGTCGTTAGGATGCATCTCAGCACTTTTTGAAATCTGCTTTTCAACAAAAATTCTTCTCTCTTCACAGAACTCTGGGAGCTTGGTGATATAATATGCATTTTATAGATGGGGAATTGAGGGTCAGAAAAGGTGATAACGTACTTAGATCATCCACATGACCAGCTTCAAAATATCCTGATTTCTAAACAGACCCCCTTTTCCTGTATTATCACATGACTTTTGAGTATAATTAAATAGATGTAGTTGAAAGAATCAGAAATATTTGAAACTGTATGCCAATTTTAATAGATAACAATAATAATAAAACAACTAATAAAATAAGCATAGCAGCTAAAACTTACATAGTGTTTACTATATGGCGTATTGTTTAAATGCCTTAAATAGAGACGTTATGAAACTTGCTCAGGGTCACACAGCTAAAAACTGGTAAGCTGGGATTTGAACTCAGGTTTTAGAATCCTTGCTCTAAAGAACTACATTTTACTGTAAAATGAAGAAGAGAAGAGTATTCTTTAATTGAATTTTTATAAATAATTTATGGCCTGCATTTTATGAAATATGTAGCCTATGTATGCATTATTGCTTTATCTTTTAAACTTCCAGTCACTCCCTGCACCCACCCACACCCCCCTTATTATTGCGGTCCATAGTATAGTAGTTGTCAGGACTCTCATATGAGAGGAATTGATACTGGGCTCCCAGTATCATTCACAGGCCTGTGCCAGGTTCTCTGGTTTATCAGTTTTGTCCTTTCAAAAAGAGCTGTCAAAAAATGCAGGTATTTTTTGGTAGGATGAAAACAATTACAGGAAAAGATCTAGTGAACTGACTGGGGACTGTGCCTGAGATTTGCTAGTCTTCCAAAGGTGCTGCCATGTGGAACCTTAAGAAGTATAAATGCAGCAGAGACAGGCCTGGATGACAGGTCCCCTGTGGGCTGTGTTCTGCAAAGCTCTAGATTAATAGGGTGGTTACCCAGACGCAGGCCCCAGGATGGGCTGGCAGCCCTCATGCCAGTTTGGGAGGTGGTCAGTGAGTTGGGTCAGGAGCACAGAACAGGCCACCTATGTCAACTTCAGTGTTGAGGACAGAAAGCTCTTCTGCTATGGGTGAGGCTCTGGGGTGGGGGGCAGGGGAACTTAGCTCTTTTAACCTGAGGACAGAGTTAAATACTTGACTAGGCCTGGCTTTGTGTGTATATGGGTCTGTGTTGACAGAGAGAGAAAGAGAACAAAAAATGGGGTTGTTGAAGCAAGCCAAAGTTTGGCCAAGTTCTCTGCTGAACCCGTACTTCCTCCAAGATATTTTTTTCCAGGCATAAGAGGAAAAATCATTTTCTAAGTCTTTCCATTTCTGATTTTTCTGTGATTCTAGGCAGGCACTTGTATAAAATTATTATTATACCATTTTTATTTTTAAATTCTCAGTATGTTAACCTTGCTTATTTTAATGCAATTTGAATTTCTGGAAATTATTATTTTTCTATTTTTCTTTTTGGTGTAAGGTGATTTCTTGTTGAGGCAATATTTTACAATTTAGTTACATAAAAAAGGTTTTGCTTTTAGTGTAAACCTTACCTGTATTTGAAAAAATGTGTATTTGTTCTTTGTCAAAAATTACTTTGTTTTTAATACCTTTTCTGATTATGTAAGTCCTGTATCATCATTGTAAGAAAAACTAGAAAGTGTCAGAAAGTATCAATAAGAAAATAAAACATAATCCAGTGGCTCAGAGAAGCACTGTTAACAATTTGTTGTATTTTTTCCAGATTTCCATGTATGTATGTATGCATTATACATGTGTACTTCTGTGCGTGATAGTGAATATGCTATATATGCAATTTTTAAAGCTTGCCCTTTTCAGTGATCAAGATAATTATTTTTCCATGCTGAGAAATAATCTTGGAAAATATGATTTTTTAGTAGCTGCATATAATTTAACACTCTTCCATAATTTATATATATATATTTTTGCAGTGTTGGGCATTTAGGTTGCTAGTGTTGCCAGCAGAAGTGGGGTCCTTGTGGTGTCATGAGAAAAGTATTTTGGGGGACCCACAGGAGAGGATGAGGTCTGGTGGTAAAATTTATTTAGGTGAAAATAGAAGGCTTCCCCCAGGTTGCCAATTTCCTATCTCTGCCCGTTCTGCCATGGAAAAAGTCCAATCTTGTCTTCATCAGGCCCAGAAATAGGGCCAGTGTCCAGAGAATGTGTGCCTTCCCTAGGCCATTCCAGCCCAGTCTCTCTCCCCAGCCAGCTAACTTGGTCTGTGTTCCGGCTGCACTTCAGGGGGCGCTGTGTCCCGGCTGCACTTGGAGCCTGCGGGGTCTGCAGCGGGCCCCAGGTGGCTGCTAGGGCCACACAGTGCTGTGGAGAGAGAATGCATAACAAAGGGAGACAGAGAAGGGGCTTTGTCCTTCTTAGGCTCAAGCTTGGGAGGGACCAGGTACCCTTTTCAAACTAACCAATCAACTTCCCAAGCTTTCTTCGGCTTCCTATGGATTCACCCCCTAACCAGTCTATTTCTTAGATCTTCTGGGGTTGGGTCTCTTATCCAATCTGATCCTTTGCCCGGGCTAGACATACAGGCCTTTATGGTCACCATTTTGGCTCCTGCTATGCTCATGCTTGTCTCCCCCTTTTTTGCTCTATCCCTTCCCCCAGTGATCTGTGTGAAACGGACTGATGGATCTCTGGGGAGTGTGTGCTGTAGCTTCCCAGGGAAGCAAGCTCATGCTCCCTAGTTGATTATGCTAAATAGTGTCTGATTTCCTTTATTAGTACTTACCTAGCTACTCTAACATATTTTCTACCTGAAGAACCTTGGGCTTTATAATCTTGTAAGGATAAATGGATGAAGGTCTGATCTTCTGTAGCTTCTTCTTGCTGTCAAGGGGCATAGTCCTGCCTATTCCCAGGCCCAGAGATTCTTCCTATTTGCCAAAGGAAGAAAGGAGCCAAAGGGAAGGGGAATCTTCATGCGAGGGAGAAGCATTTTGAAAAGTCCAGGTCAGTTTGGTCCTGTCCATTGGGAGTGGCATACTCAGTGTCGAGAGGATGGCCATGTCTAGAGGATGGCGCTGCTGGACAAGCTGGCATCCTGTTGTATTCTTGAAGTGGATATAAACCACGTGATAGAGGGAGGGACTAACTTTATAGAGTCTCAGATTAAGATGAAAGAGTGGCTTTCCTGGAGGAAGGTGTGTCACACTTCTCTGGAGCCCTCTTATTTACCGTATTTAATTCAAATTAGGTTGAGGGGAACATTTTAAGGTTTCCCTCCTGAAGAACATTGGGCCTTTTCTGTCTGAATCATTTGGGCAGAAAAGGAAAGCAGTTTCAAGTGAGGCTGATAGACTGCTCCATACTTCACTGACTCAACTATCTAGTCCTGAGAAGCCAATCCAGCCAAATTGCTGAGTCTCATTTCAGGAGGTGGCAATGCATAAAGTGAGGCCTGTCCTGTGTAAACAAGCAATCAGGTAAATAAGGTCAAAGGCACACATCTTATGAAAACAGAAGGAAGAAACACAAAGGTTTATGAACACAGCAAATCATGAAGCAGTTTCTGAGTCTGCAAGACTGTCAGTTGAGAAAACTTCCAAATGCAAGGCTTTTGCTGGAATGAAAGCGAACAGGACAGTCTGATAGATCCTCTTTGTCTGTATGTTGTACACAGACCCAGCCTTACAAAAACAGTTTTAGTTCTCAATAATTCCTAGACCAAAGATGGGAGGAAAAAAATGAAACATTAGTTTGGAGGGTTGAAGACAACTAGAAGAATTCAGGAACCAGTCCACAGGTGAAAAACAAAACTTTGAGGAAAGTTAACTTCACTAGAGTCCAGTTTTCATAATTGGAAATTATTTCCACTGAAACACAATTTTTCTCTGTTAAATTACCATTATTTTTTATCGAAGAGACTGTATTAAGTCTAGTTTCAATTTGGCCTGATGATTTGCATAAACACAGCAAGAATAGCAACTGATCCTATAGGTTCTTTAAATCTATTTTGCTGGAATTTTATAAGGAATCTTCAGATTGAGCTTTAATCAGCCTGTCAGGGCGAAGAAGCCAAGCCACACGGCTGTTAAGGGGATTTGACTGCAATACCTATAGGTTTGGGTAAGTTCCTCAAGTACCCCAAAATGTCTTGAGGTTCTTTCCTTGCATCTCTCAGGAAAGCAACCTTCCTTTCTTACCCGGTAAGACTGCCATGAACCACGTGATTAAGCAAGGTACTAGCCCATTTCTCCAGTGGGCTTCCGTTTGCTTCAAAAGTCAATCTCAGTTCCTTGAGGCTTTCTGGTGACATCCAGACTCCAGGCATGTCTCTCTCAGACATGACATTCCAAAGTCTTGGTTAATAAACTGCAATTGGAAACTGGTTCTTATTGGATTTATGCAAACAAACATATTGCCATGACTTACTCATTAAGAATTGCCAAATTCTGGAAGGATTAGGTAAGGAGCAAAATATAAAGCAAAAAGAAATTCTTTGTTCTTCCAACAGAGTGAAAGGACCTAACTCCAACTCTGTATTAGACAGCTAAAAGGTAAGCAATTAGCATTCCTTAGATTGGCAAACACATTTTATCTTCTAGAAACATGGGCTCCTTTACTGATAAACACACTCACACTTTTAAGAGACATACTTTCATGAGACAGGTATTACGAAGCAAAACTCAATGATCTAGAAAGTTTGAACATCTGAAATAAGTTAAATTGATTTGCTCAGATGGCTAAGGTTTTTCTCTCTTGATAAAATTTACCTCCCAGAAGTTTGCATTTCAAAAGATCGCCCAGGTAAGAGTTCTTGGAGATCAGATATTTGCATTTTCAGGTACAGACTTTGGTTTCATAAAGCCAAGTATTTATAAGCTCTTTCCTTGAGGAACCCAGAGTTAAATTTCTGCCAGTTGGTGAGTATGTACCCTAAAAGCGGTCTTCTGAGGCACTGTGGATGGAGATGGTATTGCCTGTTCTCTTCAGGAAGAGAAAACTTTCTTCCTCAAAACAGAAGAAATTGGGTAGCTGAGGGAAAATATGGACATCCCTAATTTTCCTTAGCCCCACATCATGTAACTAGAGCCTAGGATGGCACAGGACACCCCCACTGCCAGCCTCAGTGCCCTGAGGTCCGTGCCGTGCCCTCCCCTGATGAGGGCGGAGACCTTGCTAAAGATGGCAATACAGTTATGTCCTGGTGTGAACTCTTCAGGGGTGATTCTGATGTCCCTTGGCCTCAAGTATCCTTACTGGAGGTCCTCACCCTTGTGACTCTGTATGATGGGTGTCTGGTACCTTCAGTGCCTTGGGTGGGAGAAAACATCCTATAACTCTGGCCTCTAGGTTACCCAGCCTTTCATATTCCCAGAAGCCATTCCTTCGGGAGATAGCTTCCCCTAGGAGGGGAGGGAACGTTTCTCTTAAAGCATCCTGAGAATCAGCTGCTCCTGATAGCACCTCCGACCTGGAGGCAAATCCTGTCAGTCTTCTCTAGGAAGATCATAAATGCTGGTGCTTCTGGGTAGGAGTGAGCGTAAGAGTTGTGAGAGAAGTTAATTTAACAGTCTTCAGATCAGTCAATATAAACTTTTCTATTTCTGTGAGTATTTGCATCTGAGGCTCTCTACTTATTTATATACCTGTAGCTGCATTGAGGACTGGGGGTTCGGTGCCCTGGGTTGCAGCCGAGCTGCTGCATTTGCAGCATGAGCCGGGAGCACTCTGGGAGGGGAGGGGGGCAGCTTCCCTTTTACCAGGCTCTGGCCAGCAGCTGCCCTCTGACCGTGCAAGCCACCAGGGTAGAGGCCTGGGGAAGCAAAAGGGGAGTGGAGCTGTTTGCCCATACCCAGGTGATGCTAGCTCTCCTAGGCTTTGTGGCAGCTCCAGGATGTCCCCTCTCCTGCTTGCCAGGTTGAGGCCCTAGCAGGGGCAGCTGGGCACGCCCTAGGTTTTTGTGCTAGGAGCAAAACCCATGAAATCAGCACTGGTTTCCTTGTGCTCCCTTCTCCCATTCTGCGTTCCCTGGCACTCCATGGGGACTGAAAGGGCTGGGGCCGTTTTGCACACAAGCTGGACATGAGGGAAATACCCAGCCTGTGTGCCTTGGTGGCATTGGCTCTAAGGACAAAGGGTGACCGAGAGAGTGCTGTGATTAGGCATGGCTGCTGAGAATGAAGGGACCCTGGGTGGGCTAACAGAAAGGTGGCCCCATCCTCAATGTGTGCTGGGTGGTTGGCAGTTGTGGCTCAGGAGGCCACTCGACCCACACCCACGAAGTTGGAGTGGAGGGAGTGAGAGCCCAAGGGCGCAACGCAGAGGTGGCCATGGGGATGGAGAGGTGGGTGAGGCTGTGAGATGTGTGCTGTAAGCTGCACCCTAAGCCCGCAGGGCCGGGGCTGACGGCATGGGACTGCTGAAAGAAGGGTCATTTCCAAGCTGTGGCCTGACTCCTGAGAGCTGTCAGGCTAGGGTCACTTGGGCAGCACACTCGTGTGGTCTGAGCTGGACTGGGGGTCGGGAACACAGAGAAGATGAACTGGAAACGCAGGCAGCAGCGGGGGGCAGAGAGGTGGGTAAAGCAAAGATTGATCTTCAGGCAATTTTCTTACCACAAGGCAGGGCTTCTCCTGATCCTTTCGTGGTTCCCAAATGTTGCTGACTGTGCTAATACTGCTGGTAGTCTTTCACTATTAGTAGTGCCATGTGTTTTTTTTTAATATGTTTTTTATTGATTTTAGAGAGAGAGAAAGGGAGAGGGATAGAGAGATGGAAACACCTGTCAGTGGCCTCCTGCATGGCCCTTACTGGGGATGGAGCCTGCATCCCAGGCCTGTTGTCTGACTGGGAATCAAACTGGTGACCTCTTGGTTTATGGGTGGATGCTCAACCACTGAGCCACACCAGCTCAGCTCTTTCCATGTTTTTATGAGGCTTAATAGTTTAGGTGAGAATTAAGGTTTAGAGCAGCAATTTTCAAACTTCCTCATCTGATGGCACACATAAACTAATTACTAAAATTCTGCAGCATACCAAAAAATATATTTTTTGCTCATCTGAGAAAAAATAGGTATAATTTTTGTTCATTCACACTAGACAGTCATTGTTGTGTTGACTGCTGTCATTTTTTTATTTGACAATCAAAGAGAAAAGAGGTCAGTGCCCTTGACTACATAGCCAGGGATTACATGTTTTAAAAATTCTTGCAGTACACCTATTGAAAATTGTTGGTCTAGAGTAATAGAAATAACTCCTATTCATATGCTAGGCCTTGGCCCCTTTATGTACCCTGAGAACAACCAAGTGAGGTTACTGGCATTATTCCCCCTAAAGGAAAATACAAACCTGTCTGGTGCCTGCCGCTGGTAGGCCGTGGAGCCTGGGATGTGAACACAGGACTTTCTGGGTCAAGCACTGCTCCTCTGTTCTGGCTTGGTCACACGTGGAGGGCACTGAGACCGAATTATGAGAGGACTATTGAAAACTGTATGGGAAAAAGCTATTATGATTAAACAAAACCAGCAATACTAGTGAACCTGAAACCAGAGCAGATGTGAATATACTGGAAACCATCATACGAACTCTTTCCCCCCAGCTTCTGGCATTTTAAATTTAAAAAAAAGGTCTAGAATGATTTGTCTAAGGCCACACAACTAATTACTCATAGCTGTGAGTGGGACCATAACCCTTGCAGTCGGTCTTCCATGTTCTTTCCTTCCATTGTAGCAGACTCTACAGGAGGTCCCCATTCTTGACTCATAATGAGATCCGATTACATCTCTACAGAGGCTGCTCCCCAAGTTCCCTGATTTGAAATCAGTCCGTCCCTTCTGAAGAAGGATGGCAGTATTGTGCACTGGCTGGATTTGTATCCCAGCTCTACCTTTTCTTATCTGTGTGGCCTGGGCAAGTTACTTAACTTCTTTGTGCCTCAGTTTCCTCTTCTTTAAAATGGAGAGAACAACAGTACCTGCTACATGGGGTTGTTGTGAAGATGTGAGCATATACAAGGCTCCTAGGACAGTGCTCAGGGTGTAGTGAGTACTGTGTGTGTGTGTGTGTGTGTGTGTGTGTGTGTGTGTGTGTGTGTGTGTGTGTGTGTGTGTGGCTACCATCTGAGGAACCAAGCATGATGCCTTCGCCAATTCCTTCCTTCAGCTAAGAATTTCAGGGACCTTGGAGGAATCCTATTTTGCCTCTTACAAAATTTATAGAAGTTCTGTAAAAGCTTGAAATACAGTTGTAGCTGTCACTGAGTATATATTTAAGGAAAGTAATAAGATAAAAGTGTTTGTGAAAAAAGCTTTTAGAAGACTATGAAAACTGCAAGTTCAAATATCTTTTTAAACAGGCATTTAATATGTCATCTCAAATGTGTTTCCTTTGTTTTCTGATATGAAAGTTGTTGGAAAAAAACCAAAACAGCACAACCTAATAGCATATCAATAAGCCAGAGATTTCCTGATTTGGTTTCACCTACTAGTAATTTTCCAAGCTCTTATCACATTGAATGCAAATAGATGTTTTAAAAGTCTTGTTTCCCACACTATTTGAATCAGTTTGCTATTTTTGGCTTTAAAAATGAAGAAGGAATATGGCCTGATTCTTGCCCTATAGTGAACTTATATTGTGAGGTAAGAGAATAGAAAATAAAACTTTCATTAGAACTCCCCCATGCCTTCCTGAAGAAAACATTGGGAGACAGCAAGTGGGGGAGGGGAGCGTCATCAAGATGCACTTATTCTGTCCTTGTCAACCACCAGTGAAGTCATAGTAAGGCTAGTAATAGCGGATAGTGTGTGGCATTGACAGTCACAGGCGTGGATTTGAAACCCAGGTCTATAGTGTGCAGCTGTGTGACCCGCAACAGGTCACACCCGTGCTCCAGTTCTGTAGGATAGAGATGATAATTTCTTCAGTGAGCATGGAATGAGTTAACACTTCTGAAAGCCTTTAATGGAGGGCTCCTGTGATTTCGCACCTTCCCTGATGATGATGATGATGATGTCCACCCGAGAAAGGAGATGGAGCATCAGACCTTAATTCTTCAAACCAGGACTGTGTTCTAGGTTTGTTTTTAAACTAGGTTATTTTCTTACACTGTCCAGTCAGGTGGTATGACACAGGAGATGGCCTGTGTTCTGTGGGACTAGCACTCCACTCTGGAAAAGGAGGTTCCCCCTCCACTTGGAAGGACTTCACCACCTTTGGACTTTAGCTGGGTTCACATAGTATATGCCTGATATACAGAGTTTAGGCAGAGAAAACATTTCTCATTCCTCAGTCTCATACATAGGGACCTATAAACTGCTTTCGGAAACTTCAGCTGTCACCCTGGTGGTGGATGACCAGAACATGGGGCTGGGAGGTAAAATTTGTATGTAGAGTGAAAGGGAGCATGCTGATAACTTCCTGCATAGCCTCCCCACTCCACCCCCAACCCTGTAATTAAGCTAGCAGGTTCATGGACATAAAAGGCCTGTTGTCATGAAGTTGTAATGTGTACAGACCCAGCCCCTTGCTCAGGGTCTAAGTCTGACCTTTGTTACTCCAGGCTAGGAGTTGCTTGGGTTATAGCTGTGAGGCTTTGAGATGCTCTTATGCTCTGTCTGATCATATCCCCTACTGGAATTAATTATATTTGGCTGTCCTTCGCTTAGACACCAGACTCCAGGCCTCCTCACCCAATGCAGGTGGCTTAGTGTTCTTCCTCTCTGCAGAGGGATTCCTCTGGTCTCCTCCTCTTCTCAAGGCTCTTAATGGCTCACACTTAAAAGAGTGATGGAATTGGGATTCCTGCTTGAAGCTGTTGCCTCCATCCCGCACTGTTTTTGACACACCTCCTGACCCCACTGACTTGCACAATCAGTCACTATGCCCTCATGCTCGGTAGGATATTTTTTTCTTTTTAAATTTTGGCCACCAAACACCAAACATCACAGTCCTTTTTTACCTCAGCTGTTGGTCTTTCCCTTGCCAGGGTGACAGTTCCCTCCCTTGAGGGCCTGATGACGCCCAAAATAAAGGCAGGGAAGCAGTTTACTCTTTGCTAATCGGGCCCTGTGTCCTGTTGTTGGCCTCTTGGCCCCTGGGGGTGAGATCTTGTCTACCCGGAGCGCTGGCCCCTCCCAGTGCACCCAGTGGGTGAAGGTCTTTATTCAAGTGTTTCAAGGCTGAACTCCAGGTCTTGGCGTACCTTGGAAGGGAGTCTTTGGGATAGAGGGTGCCCAGGGGCCTGGGGTAATGCTCAGGTCATTCCAGCAAGTGTTTAGGAAGTACCTGGTCCTTACTCGACTCAGTGCTGCACCCTAAAGGCATATAAAGAAGACGCCTCTGGGTGGGTGCAGAGTGCTTGGGCAGTGCTCACCTTTAATGCCATCTTAAATATTTCAGGTGGGGAGCTTTTGTGGTAGGGAATAGAACTGAACTTTAACCCAGTTACTTCCCTTCTAAAAGGAGCAGTAAGGAAACCAACAGTACAGGCTAGGTAGGAAGCTTCTGGGATGCTAAAGTGAGCAGAGTTCCATTTATGCCAAGGAAAAAGCCCTGAACACATTGACAGTCTGGTGTGTGTAGCTCCCCTTGGACCTCTGTTTGAAAACAAAACAGTCATCTTATTTTTTTCTAAAAGAATTTGTGGAATTTTCAAATAGCCATATGATAGATGTGCTAAATACATTTAGTATATGTTTCAGTAGTGATGCATTTGTCAGGATACATATTCTGTGAGCCACTAATTAGATTTCTGTATGCCAGACTGGATTCTTGTGTCTGAAGCATTCACTGTTTTTCACTTTAATATCAAAATATTAAAATAATTCAGAAACAAAGCCTGTTAAGTAGTTTAATGATTCTACTTAAAATCAGTGCAACTGTTTTTATGTATTTCTGTTATTTCCTAGTGTACCATTGTTACATGATAGTTATTATCTTTGAAATGAGAGTTGGAAAAGATAATATAACTTTCTGAACATTGCAAATATTGTACAAAACTTGATTCTAGATTAGACAGTTTTATTCCATTTTATTTAAAAGAAACATTTAAATCATTGTAAGATGTCAAAACCATTAATTGGCATTTTAAGAGTCACTTGAAAAATGTATTTAAATGAACCAAAGGAAAACTAAAGTGGAATTCATTTCTCTCTTACTCCCGTTGTTTTCTTTTTCAGCATATTCAAAACAAAAAACTTTGTTATTTTAAATTCTAGTTTTGTCCACGACTGTGAATAATTCAGTCATTTTACAAATAATCAGATGCCCACTCTGTATCAGGCGCTGATCTAAATGCTAGCAGTACTAAACAGAATTGACATGAAGCCATGTGTGTCTTCGGGGAGCTCCCATTTTATTTATGTGTACTTCTCTGCACCAGGTGTCAGACTGTGAGCTTTCCATGTGCGAGCTCTTTTAATTGTTATATCCGCCCCAAAAGGAAGGCATTATTACCTAAATTTAACAAATGAGGAAGCTGAAACTTTAGTGTGGTTTACAATCTAGAGCCTCACAAGTGACTGGCTAGGTTTCCAGCCCTGCTCCATCTACCCCAATGCTGGTTTCATGATCACTGTGCAGTTGAAAGAGTCCTTTTGAACCACTGACTTAGCTTTAAAGAGGAATTAGCCTAGAATCGCTTAAATTTGGCATTAGGAACTTTGCTTAATAAAAATGGTGGTAGCCCGGCTGGTGTGGCTCAGTTGGCTGAGCATCGTCGCATGCACCAGGAGGTTGCCCGTTTGATTCCCAGTTAGGGCACATGCCCAGGTTGTGGGCTCCATCCCCAGTAGGGGGCATGCAGGAGGCAGCCAATCGATGTTTCTATCTCTTTCTCCCTCACCCTTCAATAAAAACATTTTTTTTAGAATGGTGAGAGACTAAGGACTCTGGGCAATAATGATGTTTCAGTGGAGGTTCACCAGTTGTAACTTATCTACCCTCTGCTGGTGAATGTTGACAGGGGTGAGGCTATCCATGTTTGGAGGCAGAGGTATGTGGGAGATCTTTGTACCTTTCCCTCAGTTTTGCTATGAACTTAAAACTGCCCTAAAAATATGAGTCTTTAAAAAAAAAAAAATTGGTGCAGACACATGGAAGCTGCCTCAGAGGAAAGCTGTCAAGATAGTGGGGATGCCAATCATGTCCTACAAGGAAGATTTAAAGGAGTTATTGAACTAGGATCAATTGGTACAGGGTTCCAGGAGGCAGGTCCCCGATCAGTATAAGGAAGAGCTGTCGAGCCCGTCCAGGGGAGGGATGGATTGCCTCGTTAGTGGTGGGCAGTGCCTGAAGACCTCAGGCTTGTGCACGTGGCCAAGAGGATTAAGATTCAGGTGTTTCGATGGATGATCACTTATAGCAGGTCCCCAGACCTGCTCATCAGAATTATCCACTTGTTGATAGGATGCATACTTTAGTCCTGAGGAGGTTTTGCTACCCTGAAATGTTTTGATTCATTACGCTTAGGATGGAGACTGAGCATATGATTTTTTGATGTTATTTTATTATTTTTACTTTTTGACCCTCTTCACCTATCACTCTCACCCCCCAACCCCAGCCTCTGGTAATTACCAATCTGTTCTCATCTATGAGCTATTTTTTTTGGGGGGGGAGAGATGTTGTTTTTTTCTAAAGATTCCACATACAAGATAGATCATACATTATTTGTCTTTCTCTGACTTATTTAACTTATCATAATGCCCTTAAGTTTTATCCTTGTTATTACAATGACAAGATTTCATTTTTTATAGGTGAATAATATTGCATTGCATTTATCAGTGATCATATAGTTTTTTCCATTTTTTTGAGAAATAATTGACATACATCTCTGCATAAGTTTAAGGCATATGGCATGGTGGTTTGATTTACATGTATTATGAAATGATTACCACAGTAGGGTTAGCTAACATTCATCTTATATAAATACAATAATAAGAAAAGAAAGAAAAAAGAAGGAAAACATTCTCCTTGTAATGAGAACTCTTAGGATCTACTCTCCTAACTTTCACATCTATACTATACAGCAGTGTTAGCTACAGTCATCATGTTGTACTTTAATCCTAGTACTTATTTATCTTATAACTTGAAATTTGTACATTTTGTCCACCTTCCTCCAATTCTCCTCACCCCCTAACTATCACCTCTGGTAACTACAAGTCTGTTTTTCTATGAGTTTTTAATTTTAATTTTTATTCCACTTACAGGTATAAGTGAGACCATTCAGTTTTCGTTTTTGTCTGACTTATTTCACCAAGCATAATGCTTTCAAGGTCCATCCATGTTGTTGCAAATGGCAGAATTTCCTAGTTTTTAAAAAAATGGCTGAAAAATAAATGGTCCGTCGTGTGTGTGTGTGTGTGGGTGTGTGTGTCACAACTTATTTATACATTTATCCATTGATGGACACTTAGGTTGTTTCCATGTCTTGGCTATTGTAAATAATCAGTTATTTGATTGTTTTTTTCCTTTAAATATATTCCCAGAAGTGGAATTGCTTGATATTAATCTATTTTTAATTTTTTGAGTACCCTCCATCCTATTCTTCATAGTGGCTGTACCAAATTAATGTTTAATCAACATACTAGACAGCCCATCTGCAGGTAGTGGTGGTGGTGGTGCAGCCGAGATCACAGATGTGCAAAAGCCCTTTTATTGAGGAGAGTCGATGGAATGTTTTGGAAACTGTAACACAAAGAGTAAAAGGAGAGTTGTGTTATAAGAAAGTGGAGATACAGATGAACACCAGAAATGTGAGAGTCCCCTGAACCATGTGAAGGAGCCTACGTGCAATTGGAAACCATTGCACTTAGTCTAGAGCAACAGAGTGACAAGATTATATAGGTGTGTGTGAATGTACACACACAAACATAATATTTTTAAAGCTCACTTAAGCCGTGAAGAGAATGGATTTAAAGTGTGGATGGAGAGGGGCAAGCGCGGATGGTGGTAGGTGGGTTCACAGGCCGTTGAAGTATTCCAGGTGAAGGACAGTGGGAAATGAGGGGGTACTTGGGAGCTAACGTCAGTAGGACTTGATGATAGATTGGATGATGGGGGTGAGGGAAAGGGTGTAGGGTGACGCCACCCACTTATCGAGGGAACACTGGAGGACACCCAGGGCTGTGGGGATGTTTTGAATGTATGGAATTTGAGGCACTGAGACAGCCACTCTGAGATGGCTGATGGGAGCTCAGAAAGAGAAATCAGGCAACGGAAGCCAGCGGGTGGGTGACATCGTCAGGAAGCAGGACAAGCGATAGAGGACCAGGGCCGATTCCCAACGCCTGGTGGCTGAGGGCAGCCAGGGCCAGGGTGGCGTTGTCACGGAAGCCGGGGAGAGAGTGTTTCAAGGCAGTGAAGTGGTCAAGACAGGAGGAAAGATGGGCCTGAGAAGACTGGCCTTCGATTCCCTGGCCTGGAGATCCCCGCGACTTCAGTGGGAGAACTTTGTGCGGTGGCGGAGGCTGCGGCCAGCTAGAGGGCAAGGGACAGAGAGCCGTTACAGAGAGTGCTCCTGAGAACTGGCTGCGAAGAGCAGCAGAGAAGTAGACAGTCGCTCCAAGGAAATGAGGGGAGGTTCTGGAACATTTTTAAAAAATGGAATAGATTTTTAACCTATTTGCTGATCTATTTTAGAATTGCTTGTGAGAGAAATAAAGAAAATTGGAGTAATGCTTTCAAAGTTTCATCTTTGTTATTTTAAAATATTTTTTTTGTCATGAACTTGAAGAAATCTTTGATTTGATGATGGATTTCCATGGTCAGTGCCTTGACACAGGCACGCCCTTGTGAACGGAGACCAAAGCTTCGTTTTGCCCTCCTCGAGATAAGATAAACACACCATTAATTCCGCGGTTTGCCTTGTTATCTAAGAAGCGGAGGATGGTTCCAGATGAATACTGTAGTATTAATACGAGCCTGCGGTTTTGCTCTGGGGCCTGAGGTCAGCTCACTTTATGTGCCATGTGAATGTGATAGCCTGCGTCCAGGATCTGATTTTCCTCTGAGTATCCCATTAAATTCAGGAGCCTCGGGGACTACCTTTCAGATCCATTTTTTTCTCATACTGATCTGCTTTTCTGGTCTGTAAATCTATGTCCTGTTTCATTTAAAACAAATGTAAGTCTTTAATTAAGAAGGCTTTAAAGTCATGAGATTACAAAGTAATCTTGAATCCAATCCTCTGGAATTTTAACCAAATCACCCAATATCCTTAAGCTCAAAGAGTCCTTTCAGCTTTAAATTGAAACTGAATCCCACTGAGAAAATATTACCCAGTCTCATCAAAACCTATGCTAATTTCTTTCTTTGTTTTTTCCCTTCCTTTCTTAAATAATCAATAAACTTGATTTTCTGCAGGAATGATTCTCAACTTTAGTAAACTGTGATAAGATATATTTATTCCCATTAACGTAGCTGTAATAACACATTTGTATTCAAAATGTGAGGGAGTTAACTACCATAGGCTGACTTTTTATTTTCATAATAGACCAGGGAATTATTGGGGTGCTCCTGAAGATTGTAGAGTCCAATTTGGAAGTGAGATAATGGTTCAGAGATACAGAACTGTTTCCTGCGTAGATGGGTGATTCCCTAAGACTGTCCCTTTCTCCTGAGTCTGGGCTTTTCCTTTCCATTGTTCTAGTGCTACGTATCCATCAGTGATGAAGCAGTAACACTAGCTATGGGTCTTAATAAATATCTTTCTGGATATATTGCGGTATAATTGACCAAAAAATGTGTATATCTTTAAGGTATACATAAGAATGTGTATTTGATATGTGTATACATTGTGAAATAATTACCATAACCCATCACCTCATACAGTTACCTTTTTGTGTGTGTGTGGTGAGAACATTTAAGATTTACTCTCAGCAAATTTCAAGTATACAGTATGGTATTATTAACTATAGTCACCATGCTGTACATTAGATCTCTACCTTGCATAACTGAAACTTAGTATCTGTTGACCAACATCCCCCCATCCCCCCAGCCCCTGGAAATCACTGTTCTACTCTCTGCTTCTATGAGTTTGACTTTTTTAGATTGCATATATAAGTGAGATTATGCAATATTTGCCTTTTTGTGTCTGGCTTATTGCACTCAGTATAATGTCCTCCAGGTTCTGGATGTGAGTGAAATTTGATTGTCAATATATCCTTTGCTTATTGTACCTCAAGTTCAACAAAATCACAAGGTGTAGAGGTATAAAGACCCAAGTGGCAACAGTCAGTTTATCAGGTTACATTGAGAATGTGATGTAATATTCTGTAATGATCTGGGCACACTTGTACCTAGATCTAAACAATCTAAGCGGAAGCCAAGTTAGTAAGTTAGCTGCCTGTGGAATCAGGCACTAGGGGGTGATGTCAATGGCCAGTTGTCATCAAGCTGTGGGACTAGTGTTTCCATGTCCACTGTAGCGACACACCTGTGGCAAGAGCCAGACCTTGTTTTCTGAATCAGTGACTGTGCCATTTTTCTAGCAGTGCTCTATCTAGTACACGTTTTATGTGCAAAGACATGAAGTGGTACCCTCATTTTATAGATGAGGAAAGGAGGCTCAGAGAGGTGGTGTAATTGGCCTAACAATTGCACAGATAATAAGGGCCAGAATTAGAATTGGAACTCATGTTTAATTCTAAAGGCTGTGTTTCTACTCACTGTACTGTGCTCTCAAGATTTGGTGGCTCAGTCTTCGGTGGCACAAATGATCTTCAAGGAACCTCAGTGCTGCAGCACGAGAGGGCCTTCCCATGAGTAGAGCATCTGGGTCACTTGGCTGAGAAAGGCTCCCTGGCTGTCACTGGGGCCACATCTCTTCCAATTAGGGGTGTGTAAAATTCTAGTCATCCCCTGTGCCTGGCGTCTGGATAGAGTGAACATTGCAGCTGATAAATGACCTAAGGCAAATTATCTGGATTTAGGGATAGTATTTGGTATGGGGTTGTAGAGATGAAATGAAGGGGAGTTGTAGTGGTCTCTTCCCAAAGCTGTGTGTTGTTTACTGTAGGAATTAGCGTGACTGATTAGTATAGTGCTCTGGAAAGCTGTGAAAACATCTGAAAAAAATTCAGCAATTGCCTCAGTGCCCTTAATAGTCTTATGTCAGCAATTAGCATTAACAATCTTTCATTAATCCACCGGCTTTCTGATGCTGCACATCCTAAAGCGGGAGATAATAGAGAATCCTCAGGATTAGCCGCCCCTCATCACACCACAGGATGTTATTACGGCAGTGGTGCTGAGACGGCACGCGAAGTGGAAAACGCTGGGGCAATAGTGCTCTAAAGGCAGCAGTGTGTTCCTTTTCCTGATGCAGTCCAGCGTGCTCCGTGACATGGGCACATCGCTAAGCAGTGGTCTGTACCATGACCTCTTACACTCTCTGGAAGCAAGTGGGCCTTGTAGTTATTGGATTAATAAGACCTTGTTGTAAAAACAAGACATTCCAAGTGCCTCCTGGAAGGAGGAGCATTGCTGCTAAATTCAGAGAGTGCAGATTGTGCAACCATTCCTTGCTGAAATGGGCTCCCCTTCACATATTCCACGACCATGTCACCTGATCTGAGCAGCGGTCTCCATGTTCTCGCTCTTCCATTAATTCATCTTTTGTTGATTCTGTATCAGAATCATTCAGCAAATATTTCACATCTTCTTGATGTCTTCAAGTCCCCAAATGCCTTCCCCTCCCTTTGTTCCTGGCACTCTGCCTTCTGTTTACTTCCCCATTCTTGTCAACTCTCCCACCTCCCCTCCTCCCTGCTTGGAATTCCTCATGTCCTCACCTATTTGTTCCAGCATCTTGGCCTTTATCCAAGCTGAAGGGGAGTGTGTAGGCGTTGGAGTTTGACAGATCCAGTTTCAAATCTCACCTCTATATGTCACCCTGGTAGAGTGACCAGGCACCACTCACTTGAAACTCTTGATTCTCTCATCTCTCTTTGCAAATGCTCCTCCTGTATCTTTCCCGTCTCAGTGCCTTTTGTGTAGTGCTCAGGCCAAACAATGAACGTGGTGTCATCCTTGCTTTCTCTGTTTCTCTCACACCCACGGGCAACCTGTTAGCAAATCCTGTTGGTTCTACCTTCGAAATATTTCTAACCACCTTCCCTGCCGCCATGGGGGTCTTTGTTAGCATGATTTGTTCCAGGGATTATTGCACTAAGAACTCCCCTTCCTGCTTCCCACATTGCCCCATGCTGGTCTACTCAAATACTCTCAACATATGAACAGATTATGGAATCTTCAGTGGCTCACTGCTTCACTTGGCAAAATAGAGGGTCCTTGTCAAGGCGTCCAGGTGCTGTACGATCTGCTCTCAACACCTCCCTGATTTCCTCTCCTGCTGCTCTGCCTGGAATCCTACCTCCCGTCACAGGGCCACTGTACTTAACACGTCACATGCTTCCTCTTGGAAGACTTGTTCTTGCTGCTTCTCATGCCTGAAATACACATCCCCAGTGTTCCTCGTGACTTCTCTCAATTCCTCAGGTCAAATGTCACCCCAAATTAAATACCTACCTTTGTATTATACATTAAAATACCATATTTTTAGTTAAAAAAATTTTTAGCTGTCTATAGCCACCACAAGAATGTTCCCTCCTTGAAGAATAGACTTTATGCATTTTGTTCACTGCTGCACCTGTCTCCTTCCCCTCTCCCTATCTCCCGTGTGTAGTTTGAGAAATGCATACCTATGAAATAAGGTTCGAGCTCCTTACTATAGCATCTGATCTCCTCCACAGTGTAGGCCGTTACAGTTAGTGCCCTGGCTATCCCAAGTGTTTATTTGACCCCAGGTTTGCCTTGGTTGTGTCTTTGTTCCCGTGGCTGTGAAGGTGGCTGTGAGAAAAGTCCTCTCCTCATTTTTACCTGTTGAAGGCCTGTTCCTATCCTTAATGCCGAACTCAATTGCCACCCACAGAAACATGTCTTGGATTCCTCCAAGTAAAAATGTATACTTCTGTCCTCTGAATTTTCAATCACGTTTGGCCTCATGTAAGTTATCTGTGAACACTTTTCTCCTCTTTATCTTTGTAAACTCCTTGATGACGGGTTTATTTTGATTTCATTTTTGGTTATTGTATCCTCGTGAACTGTGTTTAACCAACTTACTGATAGAAACAGCTTTAAGTTCGTATTTCAAATGATCTCAATTAGCGTGGAAATTGTATGAATTATTTACATGAACAAGAAATAACATGCATGTAATAAATCATAATGTGTTACTTTAACATTAAATGTCCCTAAGATAATAAACAATGAATTATTAATGTAGCACATAGGCATACATCTTATTTCATTTTTGTTTTGTAAATTGGTTACTAAATTGGTTTCAATAGCTTGTCTTTAGGATTTCAGGGGAAATGAATATTTTTACTTAAAAAGAAATTGCTAGCTAAAAAGAGAAAAAAACCTTCAATTTGCATTGAGTCCTCTAAAATATTGCCATATATTTGGAACGTATGCTCCAAATGAATTTGGAATGAATATTTCATGTATGTTGGTTTTTAAATATTTTTACAAAAGTATAGAAACATGGGAGGAAAAGACTTCTATTCATTTTTTAAAAAAAGATTTTAAAAAATTAATTTTTAGAGAGATAAGAAGGGAGAAGGGGGAGAGAGAGAAACATTGATGTGAGAGTGCAACATCTATCAGCTGCCTCCTGCATGCCCCACAACAGGGATTGACCGGGCATATGCCCCTTTGGTGCACAGGAGGACACCCAACTGAGCCACACCATCCAGGATTTTCTGTCCATTCTTAAATTAACATTTATTTTATATTACCATTTTTAAAGTACTTCTGATTTTAGTGGCAAAGGCAATTTTATCATGCAGGGCCCAAATCTCATTTTCTTCCTATTTAACCTCCCACCACCACATAAGTAGTACTACTTGATTTAATGCACAATATTTTGTCTCAAATGCTTAGTGCGGTACTCTGTACTTAATACATAGTAAGTGCTCAGTAAATGTTACCTTTTCTTATTCATAAAGAAGTGACCTTCCCTTTTCAGACTCCTCCTTGACTTATCATTCATCATATATTGTCTTATGTTTTACTTATTTTTATGCCTTTTCTAGCTTACTATATTTTAAGATTGTAGAAAATTTTTTACATTTGAGGGGATTAATACATTATTTATCCACTGAATAAATAATGAATTTGTGAACATTCTTTTAAAATTTAAGTAGCTTTTATTATTTGATGTTCCATAACACTGAGCCCAAACATAGTGGAAACGCCTGAGCCAGACAAGTTAATGCCTAAATGATCCCAGAAAAGCCACTGGAGACAGCAGGAGCCCCTGGGGACTAACCAGAAGTCACATTGACTGTCTACGGCTTCCTGGCTGAGGCAGTTTGACTAAATTAACAGGGGATATATTACAGTGTTCAGAGACCTCTAAGGCACCATAAAACCCACAGAATGCCCACTTCAACTAAATTTGATTGAGTTACCCATTTGGTTAAGATTAGTTACTCAGTTTATTTATGGTTAATGACTCATTTGGCTTCCATTTGTTAGAGAAAGGTAGGAAAGCAATGGAGAGAATGTCAGTGACTACACAGCAAACAACTGCTTCTGTTTTCTGACTATAGTCACATGAAAGAAAGCCTTTCTAAAAGCATTTGCTTGGGTGCCTCACATTTAAGATGAGAGTTGATCTTGAGAGCTGGGACCTTGCCTGTAACGTGTTTTTTTTTGTATACCCATTAACCATTTGCAGCACCTGGAATGTAGTAGTCATTCAAGGAATACCTGGAGGGCTAGATGACAAACAGGAGGCAGGATTCCAGGTAGAGGAGATAACTCAATTGTTGGAGATAATGCAATTCTAAGTCTCATTTGGTTCTCCCAAGGCTGTGTTTGCCTGATGTTAAATGATTTTCAGATCAATGTATGGAATCGGTCATTACATCATTGTCTTATTCCATTTACAGTCTTCCCTGTCATGATCATATTACATTTTTTATTCTCTTAATGATTAAAAAATACTGTGTAGCTCAGAATTGTAAATCCTTCTATTGGGCAATAGTGAAGCTAACATATAAACAAGATGCATGCAGCTGCCAGAGGTACTTGCAGCCTTGCAGGAGGGGAGAGCTGCTCACATCAATCAGTACAGGGTAGAAGGCCTGTCATTTGCCGAGAGACTCAAGGGAAGGGAAATTTTATAGATAGCTGGAGAAATCCGAAGGACTTTAGAGAAGTTGAATTTTGAACAAGGCTTTGAAGAATACTTTGGATTTAAAGAAATGGACTAGTGGGAGATTCAGAGTGAGGACGTTACAGTAAGAGAAAGTAACAGGCAAGGTAATCAGTAATCGTGTGGCCATATCAATAAAGTTATGGTAATTAAAATTTTAATTTATTAATACATGTGTATGTATCTTAAGATTTTGTCAAATTTAAGATGTGTTTGATTTTCTCTTTTATCTTGTGGTACATGACATTTCAGAATAAAGTTTTGTTATATTCAGGTTTTAATTTTAATTTTTATTTTATTTCTTTGAAGAAGTGGGATGCTTCATAATCAAAATAAAAAAGTAGAATCACATGTTGTGCTCTCCTTTGAAGTTACATTGGAGAGCATCATTGGTAGAAGTAGGGAAAGCGAAGTGCCTCTTTCCCACTGACATGGAGCCGCCTCATTCACTCACTCAACATTATTCATTAGATAACTACTATGTGCCAGGCAGTGTCTAGTGTCTTTAAATTGTGCTTGCGTGACTTATAGTATGTTTTATATTCTTTTTCTTTCACCTCTTCTATTTAAATTCATTTGGGGGATATATAGTAAGTTCTTAATAATTGTCAAATGAATGCAAATTGAAAAATCTCACAAGGGAATTAGTGCATTGAGCAAGATGAACTTGTTGGACATGCCAACAAGTTTTGGACTTGAATAAAAATATAAAACACAGTGTTTCATAGAGCATCATCAGAACAGACCGTGTTTACTTCTTATTACTTTTGAAAATTTCCTAGTGTTTTGCACTAATTTAATAGGTAATTTCACAGATGAATCAGAGCAGTGTTTAAAAATTTAATTTTGTATTTAGACTAACCTTATCATCTAATAGAGTTTTGGTAGTGATTTAAGCATGAAGGACTTTTTCTTGGCTTTTGCCAGGAGAATAGATATTTAAAGTTCTTCATATATTTATTAATGCTAAAATTTCTTTAGCCTATTTCAGCTCTTCTTGAAGGTGAGCAAGAAACCATTCAGTCAACCAAACAGAAAACTAAAGATTGATTAGTTAAGGCCTCACAGTATTTGACCTCTCTACCCTACCTCCCAAAATCTAATTAATCACATTTCCTGAAGTGACCTGGCAGAGCCAGATTAATAGAAAGAGATTTGGAATAAAATGTCTGATGAAGACCATTATATCTATAGGAGGAAAATCTTTTGGGTTATAGAAGTTGAAGTTTAATCATTTTCACTTTATGTGATTAATCTAATTTGTTTCATTTTAAAATTTACGCTTTTTAATATTGTGGTCTAGGGCTCAAATTTTTGGAAATGGAGAAAGACAGTGTAAGAGTATAATTAAAGTTTCAAATTCTCTTATTTAAAAACCGCCAGTGTTTTTGCCTTTCCTGTGTTGTATAAACTTCTCAGTGGCTTATCATGTGTTTAAACATTGATCTAATTACAAGTTCTTGCAAGCATCCACCTTTTGTGTCTACTCTTTTAATGATTTTAAGTTCATTTTTATTGGTTGATATTATGTAGACTGTCTTCTGAGGCAAAATCACGGAGGAGTACATTATAATGTGAAGCTATTTAAATTAGAATTGCAGTTTTAATGCATTTGTTACTTGAGTATTATTAGGTTGATTCTTATGTTAATTTTAGATTTTAACAGATCTACTTGAGTCTGCCTATTATTAATTTTCTCTTGACTCAGCATTCACTTTTATAGTTCAAAATGCAGATATATTTTTAATGGTCTTTTAGAAAATGACTTTCTTTTGATTTAATCACTTGGTGCAAGACATATTTCTTAATAGCACTTCTGAATTAAATTAAATATTAAATTATTCTGCAGGCAATAATCATTATAAACTCTTTTCTCACAGTGGAAACACTGAGCTTCTTAAATAAACGTAGCCATGTTTGTTTCTCTAAATCTGTAGTATTTTATCTTGTTAGTTTTTTTAGTTTCCAGGTGGTGCATTTAACCTAGATATCTCATTTCTATTTTTGAAACTTTTTTTTTCTGATTTGATTGATGTGTATTATTCTAAATGCTTTTTATTTCTTACATATGTTGAGCAAGCAGGTACTGTCACTGTGTTGTGGAGTATGCAATGTTTTTGCTGTGTCATTGACTCTTTTTCTGTGAACAAACAGAATGTCTTCACGTTCGTTTTCCTCTTCAGTTAAAATACATCTGTGCTCGAAAAGTACCCAGAGAATGCTGCCACATGTTAGTAAGTGCATTAGTAGCATAGGTAGCAGGCTTGTTTCATGCTTTATTTTACTTGTAACTGGATACAACTTCCTAAATCATTGGAAAGAAGTGAATACTTAGTCTATTCCAGGTAATTTATTTGGTGGGAATAGCGGGGGTAGAGGTAGTCTGTAGTTCAAGATGAGTGGTGGAATGGAAGGGTAATTGGCAGAGACAGATATTGACCTAAGAAAGGGAGTGATACTTACGCTGTGTTTTCTGTATCTTAGAAGGTTAAGGAAAATGTTATATACTTTATATTTCATTATACTGATGACTAGCATTCGGGTGCGCTGTTCTGCACCAGTGCTGTTTGAGAGCCAGACCTCACGGCAGACAGCGTTATGCCATTCCGAATTCCCTGACAGTCACAGAATATGAAACCAATAATGATATGGAAGGAGCTTTAGAGATTATCTCATTGGGAGGAGTTTTGTGAGAATGAGGAAAACTGAGGTGCAGGGAAGATTACATTTCACAGGCCGCTGTGTATTGGATGCTTTCAGTTGCAAGGGACAGAATCCCCAATTGAAACTAGTTGGGGGAAAAAATGTACAGAGGGGAAAAAAAGAAATTAATTGGAGCAAATTTAAAAATAAAAAGAGGTATTGAAGTATCACCAGGACATGTCCCTCCACCTCTTGGCATAGCTGTTCTATCAGGGTTGGCTCTATTCTCTCCTGAGATGACAAAAGAAAATTACACAACAGCAGTTGTGCATCTTTTTTGTGTTTCCTACACCAGGCCCCTGAGGAAATTATGAATTTTATTAATAATGGCAATTGAGCCTATTCCTGATTGGTGATCAGCTGAGGTGGTATCTCAGTGCTTGTGTGCAAGTGACCCTAATTTTACTTAATAATGGCCCCAAAACACAAGAGTAGTGATGCTGGCAATTAGGATATTTCAAAGAGAAGCCGTAAAGTGCTTTCCTTCGGTGAAAAGGTGTCGGGGAAAGTGAAAGTGTATAGGGAAAACAGTATGTACAGGGTTCGGTGCTGTCTGTGGTTTCAGGCATCCACCGGGGGCCTTGGGATGTCTCCCCACAGATAAGGAGGATTATTGTAGTTACAGTAGGCTATTGACTCACGGTTCTGTGAAGACAGTGAACATTTGTTTCTGAGAATGAACCAACACGCAGAGTGCCCTACAATTTTGTCGGCTTTCAAGAATTGTTGTAGGCAAGAAGAGTTTCCAGTTTTTTCCTAAGAAACGCGCCACAGCAGCGTCCCCTGGGAGGGATGGAATATGAATTAGCCCCTTCTGGAGAGCTGTTTGTTGTCCTCTGGAGATGTGATCGGGCCTTAAGCATTGGCAGCTTCACATCTGATTCCTCCACTGTCATTACAATCTCCTGCCCTAATCCTGAACCCCTCGGGGAGTTTATTACATTGGTTGGTGGCATTAGCCTGTCAACATCTGGATGAGACAGAAGTTAGAAAATGGACTTTAGAGGTTAGGAAGCTAAGTAACCAGAAGAAGCAATTTGTCAGCTCAAATCATCTTGGGGATGGAAAAAATTATTCCACAGTGTGAAATAAAAGACTGCAGTAAGCCCCTATTTTGTTTTCTTCTTTTTCCGGCTTGATCATGTCCAGATACAGAAAGTTTAAGTGTTGACCTTCTTTGTGAGAAGCTGTGATAATGTTTATGTTGTCATTTGGTAGGCTTATTTGAACATTTATCATAAAAGTTGTAGGTGATTTTTATCCTTCTGGCTTCATTCCCTGAAGCCACATCGACCTGACAACATTTGAAAGGTAAAGGGGTCTGAGACTTTAGTAACAGCCTCTCATTATTTAAGTACTTTAAAAAATTGTAATCCTTATATTATCTTTTATTACTGATATCTTAATAAATTTTCCATGTTTGGGGGCTTGATAGCATAAAGGGAATGAACTCCACTTGCTGGTTTTATAAAACATATTCTTTCATGATATTTAGGGATACAGTTTAGTATTTTATAAAATTTAAATTTAGTATGCTTTTAAAATAGGTATTCTTTATGCTCTGTTACATGAGCAAAGATATAAGATTCCTTTGTGAAATCATGAGATGGAGGCATTCGTAACAGAAAACATGTTTCTCATGAGTGTTGGCTGGGTGCTCATTTGCAATTACTTGTGCTTTGTTTTACCTAGTGTGATTCTTTATAAAATAAAACTTTATATAATAACATGGCATGAAATAAAAGCCATTATTGGAGACCTCTGTTTCTTAATAAGGCTCAGAGCTACATTTCTCTATTTTTAGTGTGAATCCATGTTTTTTAGGTTATTTCAATGGACTGTGAAATCCAAATTACATTCTTTAAATAGTAAAGCAAACATGCAATTTAAAAAAACCTGGGCTTTTTTTTTTTTTTTTTTTAAAGAAGCACCAGGAAAAGTTGTTAATTTTACTAGATTACCTTTTTTATTTCTTTTGTTGAATTTGTACATATAAACACAATTCATGAATGGATAATCCACTAATTTCAAAATTTTATTCTATTACAATTTAATACCAATGAAATCAAAATGTTAAAAGGCAAGAAAACTTGTATTAATCAGGCAGCACATATTGAAACATAATAATTATGTAGGAATTTGTTTTTAAACAAATTTCATGTACCCTAGCATTTCTTATTGTAATAAGAATGTTTTTCTCTTAAAAGTAGCATATTAATTTAGATGCTATAAATATAATATTTTATAATACTTTGAGGGTTTTCATTTACTAAAGAGGTACTGATATTAATTCTTTTGCAAAATGAGGAGTTTTAAAAATAAGCATTGTTCTTTGTGTTCATAAATTTATTTACTGTATATTGTATTATTCTTAGAGTGAAGGACATTTGTATTTATTTTATTTTCAAATCAGACAGTCTTGATTTCATGTGGAAACATTTTTTAACTGACACAGTCAAATAATACTCTTCATTACTTCTGTAAAACATGCTAATTAATGTCGACTTCGTGCTAAACACAGTAGAATTGTATGTCTAGAAGTGTCAGTTATATATGTTCTCAACCCTGTTTATGCTGATTGCATTTGTAGTTTAACTAATTTACAAATTACCCTATCAAGAAATTGATGAAAGTGAATTGGGGATAGAAAGAGAGTTGACCTATAACAACTCAGATGAATCCTTTGGAAAGACTAAAGGTGAGCTTCTTTAGGGGAAACAAATGCTGTTGCACTAAGGTAAGCAATCCAGCTGGAAAAAATTAAAAAAGAATGAGAGGAAACCTTGAACTGAAGCTGACAAAAAGCATAAATGGTTGAGGTTTATTCAAGACAGATGAGTGGGAACTCTGATCAGCAGACCTGTTACTCTGAGAAAAGACTTGGGCCAGACATTAGATTGGTGAATGATACACACTTGTATCACTTACATTCAAAATAAATGGTTTCACTTATTTATTGTTTTTTAAATATCATTTTGAAACTTCTTTTCAGTTAACTAAAAACCTATTCCTTAAGGTTGAATGGGGGCTTTGTTCTCTAATGATTATTTTTAAATATTCAATATATGTTTGCCACACAGATTTCATTTCAGTTTATACAGTGTATGTTTATATAAAACTTTTGTCAGCTGTTTCAAACAGATATGTATTTTCTGTTGGGTGAAAGTAAAAAGAAAAAGGATTTGCTTTTTCCTAAAACTCTTTAAAAAGGTATGCTTAAACTTTGGAGTAGCTCTGCAGAAATGGTATGTTTTTAGGTGAAACTCGAGTATTTAATTAAACATTAAATATTTAATTGAAGTAAGAGCCAGTTTTTAACTTAATTATATAAAATCTAATTTTTAAAAACCCACCTATTTGACAATATTTATTGGGGGAATAGTTCGGTGCCAGGCATATTTGTATGCCTATGACTTAATGATGTGGCAGTTCTAGTTGTATAACCATTTTAACAATTCCAGGAAAATCTTCGTGTTTAGAAATGAAATTGACTCATGACCCACCTCTTTTATCAAAATGGTCAGCTTTGGTTTTCTTTTGTTTGGATCACTTCTAATCATGCAAAAATAAAAGACATTTTGAGAAAGCGTGTAGAAATAAAACTTGAAGCCATTTTTAGTGATAGAATGCTGAAATGCATCTTGATTGTTGCAAAGATTATAAGAAAAAATGCTAATATAAACCATACAGTCACACAGGCACCGAGTGTTTGAGCTGTCTTCTCCACTGTGGAATGCTACTCATTTTGGCTGTCAGACCAACAATAATTCAGTATACCACACAGATAATGATAAGCCGTGGTGCTGTTCTCCTCTAGATTTATAACATCTGTGAAAATTGAAAGGAAAATCCATCTAGTGAGTCACATTGAAGAGGAATAGACTTTTTAGCTGCCTGATGATCCTAATAGGGCGGTGTCTCCTTTATGAATTTGCTAAGATCCAGAGTCTGGCCTTAGGTTTGAAGCAGCAGTCCTTTCACCAGGATCGGGTCTCTCCCAAACAAGAGTCATATTGGTATTTTATTATTTATAATGAGAAAATAAGACAGACCTAAAAGAACTGGGTACCCACAACCTTTAACAAGGACAGCTTTTCGTTATTGGCAAGCTCTTGGAGATCCCATTATAATCTCACTGTTCTAGGTAGGCCTAGAAGCAGGGAATGGAATGTACTGGAAAATTTCGGTGTCATTCGTAAAAATAAGCCCAGGGTTTAAACTTGGGCCATGTTAACATTAACAGTAATGCATTCCTGTCCCTGCCTGTGTCCTGTACATGCTGATCCGCTGTGCAAGCACCAGTCCTGTCCGTATAGAGTTCACAGTCTAGAGAGGAGGCATCTTAAACACATGCTGAGGCTCTATAAGAGCCTGAGGTGGGGGATCAAACCAGGTCTGGGGTCCTTGTGGACTAGACACCCATCTGAGACCTGAAGAAAGATTGGGGTTACTCATGGAATGAGGGGCACAGAGCATGGCAGGGAGGGATTCCGCCCTGAGGCGAGGAGGAGCGGATTCCCGAGGACAGGGGACAAGGCCAGTGCCAGGAGTGAAGTGAGGAAGGGGAGAGCAGGCAGGGCTGGAGAGGCAGACCAGTGCCCACTGCCCGCATGGACGTCCCTGTGCCCTGCTTTGCCGCCTGCTTGGTACTCCACTTCCTCAGTGGCTGCCCTGTGTGCCCAGGTGAGGGCTGCTGGTGCCCTCCTCCTAGTGTCCCCTTCACTAGAGAGGGTCCAAACCTGACATGTTGGTGGCCAGACTTGTCAGTGACAGGGTCCATGTTTTACTTGAGAGCTCCCTCCGCATAGGGCTCAGCTGTGAGTGAGAGAGGAATTGAACCAGGAGGCACGTCTCAGCAGCTAAGAACTGCCTCTGTCCTGATGATGGAGGTGCCGTTGCCATTTCTTCATTCTTCAGCCTCCCTGTGGGATCCTCATTTTTTTATGTGAGTACATTTCAGATGGGCTACCCCAGCTCCTGTTGGGAGAGGGGGAGCATGGCTTTGGTTGCAGCTGGGGTCCTTGTTAGGCCGGCCTCGTGCGTCCATTGCCCGAGTAGGACACGCCTGTGTCCCTGCAGGCCAGGCGCAGCTGGTGGCTGGGGCATCACTCCTCTCCGTGATGGGCATTGCTGAGGTTTGCCTTGAGGATCTCCGTGGGTGACAGGGCGACAACAGTGCATCGGCATGGCCTTTCCTTTGCTGCATTTCTGTAAAAGGTTACTTATCTGTCTTTGTGACCCGTTGTGTTGAGCTATGCAGTTTTGACTTTGAGGTGGCAGCCTCATGTGTGCCACGACTCCCAGTTCTCAGGCTTCCCTTCATGGCAGGGCTGTGTCCTGCCCACCTCATCCTCTCTTGGCTAATTGTGGCACCCTCCTGGTCCCCCCGTCTCTCTTTCAAAATAGATCTGATCATGTATTGCTTTCTTTAAAAAGATTGAGAGGAGATAGCTGTTTCTGATCTATCTACTTTTCCTTAAAAAGATGCTTAGAATCACTAGACTTACCCTGTGATTTTAGCGTTTACCGAGTGGTGAGCAAGGTTTGGAGGCCAGGAGTGCCTGTGTGCTGCTATTTCTGGATTTCCTAGTGACAGCAGCCAGATTCCAGTGAAGCCCATAAACTGACAGTTTAGGGCAGGCTTGCTATTGCCGTAGGCAGTCAGGGACTGCAGGCCTCTCCAGCCTCCTAACTTAGGACATTCATTCCTCCTGAGGTGGCTCGTCCTTCCTGGTGATAGATTGAGGGAGACAAGCAGCACATGGGCAGGCAAATTCCCCGCCCAGGCATTTGGTGCCATTTAACAGTTTCCTTGCGCTCTTGACATTTTCATTTCCCTCCTTCACCTCGCTCATCACTAACTGTTTGCATCTTTTTTTCTCTATGCCACAGTAATACAAAATGACAGACTACACATACAGGCTCCATTACTCGTTTCATAGGCTGTATTCTAGTCAGATAACACAGTGGGTTTTACCCGTGCTGAGCCATGAAAGGAGCATTAGGGTTTTAATTGTGTTCTGGCCTTGTACAGGGTGTCATTCAAGGTGGACTGAGATTTTCATAAAGTGTAGCTGCTCAAAAGCAGTAGTAAGATAAAGGGTGTTTCATTTATGATTTACCCAGGCCAGCTGGGGCTTGCTTTGTTTTATTAGGAAGCCTCTTTCCCAGAAAAGAACAATAAGGATTTTAGTCCCATTCCTTTGGGAAGAGAACCCTGATGTCTGCTGTTCGTTGTCGAATGCTGTTCTGGCCATGAGGCAACCCAAGTGTATTGTCTCTTTATCTCCAGAGCCATCCCTAGGAGGCCTGAGAATCTATTTAACATCTTGAGATGGCTTTAAACAAAGGTAGCTTCCTTTCATAAATATAGGATGGGGCAAAGGTAGGTTTACAGTTGTGAGTACATGAAACAGAGCTTATTCTTGTATTATTATTTATTAATTGTATAATTTTCCATACGAACAACTGCAAACCTATTTTTTCCCCCACCCCAGGTATATACTGAAGAATTGAACAAGCTAAGTGCAGAGGGTAGAAGAACGCTCAGTGACTGATGCATTTTCCAAGGGTTTAGCCTTCAGACTTAGATTGGATCAGCTAGCCTCTACTTCCTGTTTGCAGCATTGTAATCTCAATCACATTAGGGACTGCACGCTTAAGCTATTTACTCTGTTTTTGAATGCTCGCTTTCTACTCCTTATGAAGACTTTTTATTGGTAGGGTAGGAGGTGATCCCTGAAGCATGACATGACTTACAGAGAAAGGGCAGTGCCTAAAGTCTTACTTATAGTAGGTGCTCAGTAAATAGGAGGGTTGTACAGGGACAGACAGATGTCTTAGGCACAACACTTAGATCAACTTCCCCGGACACCTGGAGCTCTGTCCTCCCCTCGAGGGGCCCGCTGGCTCTCCCGAGACCACAGTCAGGCACACTGTGTACCATGCTCCTGTCTGCTTGCTGGCAGGATGAATCACGTGGGGCAACAGGAGCAATTCGTACAGGAGAGCAGGAGAGTCTTTGCACAGGGCAGAGGGATGGCGAGACAAAGTGAAAGATCTCTTTAAGAAACCATTGATGCACTGGCAACAAAATTTTTATTTTATTTTATTTATTTATTTATTTTTAAAAATATATCTTTATTGATTTCAGAGAGAGGAAGGGAGAGGGAGAGACAGAGATAGAAACATCAATGATGAAAGGGTCATTGATCGAGCCCGCAACCCGGGCATGTGCCCTTACTGGGAATCAAACCCCGATCGCCTGTATCCTAGGTTGACGCTCAACCGCTGAGCCACGCCTGGCTGGGCAACAAAATTTTATTTTTAAAAAGCAATTTTTCTTTTCATGAGAAATGACTTTTAGCATCCATCTTCATTTAGTTTTCTGACACTCAGAATATTCATAATGCAGCACCGATGTGGCTTTCAGAAGCTCCCTTTACAGATGTGGTTCAGTTTCTGAATTCCACCAAGAGAAAAGAAGACCCGAGGTGGGCAGTTGGTTCTGTCTCTTGCATCAGCTGCATCTGTGGGCCATTTACATGGCTTACATGGGATTCTCGCCAGTGAGTTTGCTGTTCTAAAGATCCTGGCCCTGACCGAGTTCTCAGTAGGGAAAAGTTGGGAAGCGTCTTTGGGAAGGCAGTGATGATGAATGTGGCAAGAGAAGAGGAAATCTGTCTCTAGCCAATTTCCAGGCTTGTTAATGGAAACATAACCCACACTTGGTCAGAGAATATCTTTCACCCAACCATTCATGAAAATGAAGTCATGGATAAAACAAACTGGGTGGCTCAGAAAAGTCCAGTAATCCTGCAGAAAGGTGAGCATGTTTCTGCTGCAGACTCGTAGCTCCTACTGCACAGAAAATCTCCCACGCTGCCAGCATGTGTACTCCTGGTAGATGGTAGATCCCTGGTTTATACCTTCTCTGTCCTGGTTGAGCAAGTACTGAGCCACATCCGAGAATCCTGGAAAGAGCCTGAATAATAGTCATTATTACTATGAATGGTTTTCTTTGCAAGTGGCAATATAGTTTGCCAAGCATTTCACATGTATAATCTTAATAAAATATTAATGCTGAGGACTATGCCTTGTTCATGTTTGTACCTCCTTTCATGGGCTGGAATACTTCTTGGCATCTAGGGGATATTTTGGCCATGTTTGAAAAGTAAGTGCATTCTCCCCTTTGTTCCTCACAGTGGGCCTGTGAGGCAGGCATGGTGGTCACAGGCCAGGACATTGTGTTCTGAGGGTTAAGTGGCTGGTCAGGGTGGGGAGGGCAGCCCTGTCTGCATGGTGTATCCTTCCAAAACCACCACACTACTAATGGCCATGGGGGAAAACCACACCCTCCCAGAGCGCACTGGCCATGAGCAGGCACGCCTTGCACACTTTCCAACTGTTTACCCTTCAGTGTTTAAAACTCGTAGCATATTCCTGTATTGGTGACCACTTATTTGTAGCCTCATCTAAAGATAATGTTTCATCCAAATGGGATTTTTTCAGTTCATTGAACTATTGTTTATTGAGCAATTACTATGTGTGAGGCACTATTCTAGGTGCTGGGGATACAGCAATGAACAAAACACTCTCCAAATCACTGCCTTCACCGAGCATGTGTGCACTCTTGTTTGGATGTGTGTTGGGGAAGGAGTCAAGGTAAACACCTAAGTAAGTGTTTCTTTATCTTTTCCTGCACAACCAGCCAGCCCCAAACTGAGTGAATTAAAAGCATAGCAACCATTGCTTCTGGTCAGGAATCTGCAGTTAGGGCAGGGCTCAGTGGGGAAGTCTTGTCTTGGCTTCAACTGGCTTTGGCTGGGGCAGTTCATGTGAAGGCTGGAGCAGGCCCACTGCACAGTGAAAATAAGAGGCCCCTTGTTTAAAAAGCAGAAAAAAGTGCCGTTGAAAGTATTAAAATACAGAACATTTTCCCTTCCTTCCACGGTGTCTTTCTCAATATGCCATGGTGTTTTTATTTGCCTTTAAAAAATAAAACGTTTTTTTAATTGATTTTTTTTTTTTTTTTTTTAGAGAGAGAGGAAAGGAGAGGGAGAGAGAAAAACATTGATGTGAGAGAAACGTTGATCAGTCACCTCCCATAACCTGCAACCTGGGCATGTGCCCTGACTGGGAATCCAACTGGCGACCCTTTGGTGCACGGGATGGTGCTCAACCAGCTGAGCCACACTGCCTATTTGCTTTGTAATGATGGGTTCCCTTGGACTTAGGGATATTTGTTGGGTAGTGCAGACCATCACTGGCACCTGGGGGTTCTACCTTGCAACTCAACAGAAGTAGCCTACCAGCTGCCAAGCCCAACATGGACACTCTGTACCCTGGGCAGGGGTGGGGATGTCAAGCCAGGCTGCTTCCCTTCCCTTGGGCCTGCCACCCAAACCCAGAGTGGACTGGAAACTCAAGGGAATGCAACCTTCATGCTGGTCATGCTTGGTACCTGAATTTGGGGTGGACGGGAGTTTGCCCACATTGAGGTCACTTGTTACACGTGCCATTGCTGCCAGCTCAGGATGGGGAAAGCCCCTGCCATGCTGTACTCTGAGACCTCACAGGATACCTTCCCTATGTTTGCACCCAGGCCCTGCCTAGAACAGAAGCGGCAGCAGTCACTGAATGAGGGTGGGCAAGGGAGCCAGGGATTGGGGAAGTGGGCAGCTAAGAGCCTGTCCTGGTGATGAGGGACCATGCAGGAACTGAGGCTCTAAGTCCCTGGCACCTGTTCCAGTGTCTCATCAGGATTCAGGTACAGAATGCAAGTTCAAAGATAAAATTGTTAGGAATTTCAGGACTGCGACCACAGAGCATTAAACCCCATAGTGCAAGCCCTTGTGGGTACTGGGCCCTGTGTGACTGCACTGGCCCCACATTCAGGGCCCTGTGCTGGAGGAGGTGCTTCCAGGTGACTCATTCCTGTTGAGCAGGTTGGTGCTGGCTCTGGGCAGGGAGCTCGATCCAGGCTGAGGTGGGTGGAGAGAGGATTGGTTTTTCTCTGTATGGGCCTCTTCATGTGGCTTGGCTTTCCTTGTAGCATAGAGCCTGGATTCCAAGAATGAGTGTCCCTAGAGAGCCAGGCGGAAGCTGCATTGCATTTTATGCTCTAGCCTTGGAAATCATATAGAGTCACTCCCATCTTACTTTATTCGTGCAGGCGATCACAGAGGCGCACCCAGCTTCACAGGGAGAGCATACAGACGCCCCTTTTGTTTTGGGAGTGGCAGCGTTCTCGAGGAACATGTGTGTCTGGACATATTGCTAGAGCTGCATTTTTAGAAAGCATAATCTGCCACCTTAAGTTAGTGTAGAGATGGGAATAAGTGCTATGGAAAAAAATAAAGCAGAGAAAAGCAGAAAAGGAACATTGGTGGGGATGAGATGGTTTGAGACATGAAATACTGTGGTGAGTTCATGCCTCCTGACATTTGAAGAAAGTTGGAGATGGAGCCATGCAGATGGCTGGGGAAACAGTGTTCCAAGCAGAAGAGCGAGCCTGTCTCGAGTGAATTGTGGAAGCAGAGATGCGGAAGCAAAGTGAGAGTGGAGGAGGGTCATGGGGGTGGTCAGAAAGGGAGCAGGGCTCAGTCACATTGAGTTCAGTAGGACACTGGAAGGCTTTTACTTGAATATGGGAAGCCACTGAAGGTTTCTAAGCCAGTGTCATATGGTCTGATTCACTTTTTTACAAGACCACTCTAGCTGCGTTTTATAGACTAGATTATACTGGTGCAAAGGTGGAAGCAGGGTGACCCATTGGGAAGTTATTGAAATAGTGCAAGAGACCTAGTTGGCTTGGAGCTGGTGGTAACAATGGAGGTGATGAGGAATGATCAGTTTCTGGGTATATTTTTAAAGGTAGAACCAGTAGGATTTGGTGACAGATTAGATTTGAGTTAGGAGGGGACAGGTCAAGACTGACTATTACAGTTTTTGGCCTGAGCAACTGGATTGATGTTGCCAACGACAGAGATGTCGAAGGCTATGGGAGGAACAGGTTTGAAGATGGGGTGTGGTGAGGATTATCAAGTTTGTCTTAGATATTTTAAGTTTGAGGTGTCAAAGATATCTGAGTGGAGACATTAAGGTTGAAATTGGACGTATAGGCTGGTGGCTGTGGAAGAGGTCTAGCTTGGAGATACAAAATTTGAAGTTGTCATCAAGACATTAATAAGAGTGAATATATTTCTTGGGAGGAGTCCCCACATGCATACAGTTAACCTGCCATTGAAGGTGAATATTCCTTTTACGTTCAGACTGATGATTAACTAGGTGTTAGTATCACATTTCCTCATCCTATATGTCTGGATAGAAATGATATTCAATTGGCCACTCAGTTTTCCTTTTAATGGGTGCATGCATCCCCAGGGGTGTATTTGTATATATTGCTTTCTAGAAATATCAGACTTGATCTATTTTTGAGATATTGTATAATTTGTGGTTTTATTTTAGCTTATCTGATTTTTAAGATGTTCTAATTTTTATTTAAATGGATATTTTATGTACACTTTACTTATTAACTTGTACATTTTGTTAAGGCATATCATATAGACTCCAGTCCAGTTTCAATAGTGTTTCAAAATTGGGAGATCAAATTATTCCTCCTGCTGCCTTCCAGTGGTCTGCTTCTTTTGGAAGGTATCGTGATTTAAAAGAGCACTTCATTTAGGATTTTTGGAGCTATTCCTTGGATCAGTATGCTTGCCCTACAAATACTTGAATCAGGGTTTTATAGAATAGGTGTTATTTAAATTTTGTTAATATATTATGAATCATAGGTGGCAAATACTCTTGGATTTAAACAATGAGATACACTGATTGATGGCAAAATGACAGGATGTGTTTTGATCTTAGGAGAAAGGCATTTCATAAAATATTTTAAAGGTATATTATTAAAATACATTTTGTAAAATAATGTTTATTTAACAACAACAACAAAAGCCTTAAGAGGTAAATCTATTAATGAAAGCTTTGGTTAAAAAAAAATGTATCCCTGAATTTAACATTCCTTTCCCTCCCCTCCCCCTTCTCTCCTTAATCCCCTGTATATATTCCTTATCTGCCCTGCTATTTCTCTCTTCCCTTCCCTTCCTTTACCTTTTCTTCCCCTCCCTTCCCAGAACAAAGACCTGGATTCTTGCTTGCAAGGGGGAGATTGAAAAGTAGTTGGAAAGTAAAGCCCAAGTTAGATCAATAATAACACATCTGTGCTACTCTCTCCTTCCGCCATAACTGAACCTGAAGAGAGCCGAGGTACCAGGGTGCTTGACTAGGATAGACGCCCAGGGTCAACTGTGTTCAAAGCATACTGGGCAGCCGTATGCTTTGGTTAACAGTTGTATTTTAGTTTAATTAAGGGAAGGCTCCAATGCCCAAGGAATCTTCACAGCGCTTTGTGCCAGCACTCAGGCTGTCATTTAGATCTAATTTCAGCCCCTGGAGTTCTAGGCCAAGTCTTCTGAAACCCAGCAGGTGGTTCTGTCTAGGCCCCTGGATTTCTAGGCCAAGTCTTCTGAAACCCAGCAGGTGGTTCCGCCTAGGCCCCTTCACTCCTCAGCCCCACCTCTCAGGAGCACAGCCTTCAGATGCGGCCCTGGTGTTTTTGGTGAAGCATGTCTGTTTTATGTATCCCCCTCAGCCAGCCTTTCCCCACTATTTCCAGTCCAAACGATTGCATAGCAGTTCACAGAAAGCTAGTAAACCTTATATTTGGAGGTTCCAAGGCAATCATCAGACTTTGAGGGGCCTGGCGGTTGGGCAGGGTGGGTAGGAAGGTATTAGGGGGAGGTAGAATGCAGGGACTAATGGTTTCATTTTAGGCTTTGCCTGGGAGACTGGTCAGGGAAGCCAGTCTGCAGTTCCAGGCCATAGTTCAGTGCACACTAATAGCCTTGTGTTGAAGCACATTTTTTGAAAATAATACTAGGGACCAACTCTGTTAATATGCCCAGCTGAGAGGAAATTAAGCGCGGTTCCTTGACTGATAATGATGCCAAACAGTTTCAGGTGTTAGGATTCATTAAGACTGTGTGTTGTCTCTCACCATGCCATTTACATGTTGTCAGGTATTTCAAATTAATCATGAGCATAATTAATAGTTATAGTAATTGGATTGCCATTTGTGATGATCTGCAGCATCACAGAGAACATGAAGTGGCAAGAGAAACAAGAAGGACCGCTTGCGTCTGTGTAATCAGGGGTCTTCACTCTGAGACTTATCAAAACAGGTCCCCTCTGAGGATGAATGTCCTGATGCCTCAGTGAGGGGAACTCTCCTAGGGCCGTCAGTCCCCAACCTCCAAAACTGAATTGTTTTAAGAGGATAGTTTTGTAACCATGATTCTAGTTGAATTATAGACCACTTTGATAACTGTGGAGTAACCAGAAAGCAAATATACGGTTTTATATTCCTTAAAAGCTCGAGTTAAAGATCAGTATGTATGATCTAAAAAAAAAAAAAGAAGTTTGGCATCTTAGAACTTGAATGAATTATTAAACATATTTCAGACAGATTTTTAAATAGCATTTTGAACAGCTCTTGTTAACCTAAAGAGACACTTAGTAACCTATCCACGGACTGATAGGAAAAGGACATTTATATGGAAGTCACTTTTACCCATGGTTTGCCCGGGAATGATTTCAAATAATTGCATAATGAGGGTAGAAGTTGCAGGCCTGCCTATGATAAACTGCATGCTACTTAATAAATTATTCATGGTAGCCCAAAGGTATAATTATTCAGTGAAATGAGAACTCAGAAAATTAGTTCTGTATTAATGTTTATTTATATTGTTAATTTTTTCCCCCTTTACATGCTCACATTTTCCTGCTAGAAGGTAACCTAAAGGCAGTCCGCATGAAACGTTGAATCAGGTTGGAATTCCCAGGGTCAACTGTGTTCTTCCTTTTCTATTTGTGTTGTTGTTGTAACTTGTTTGCTTTTAGGGAAAGAATTTCTTTCACATGAAAAGGAAAGTCAAACTCCTGTGAAAGTAGTCCTGTTCCGAAGGCCAAGAGCAGTAAGGAATTTCACCGCAAGCTTGTGTGCAGACCTTGCTGCATTTCTCCCACACCTGGTCTTGAGTGAAGAGTTAGAAAGACACCCTTTTGTGTCCTGGCAACATGGGATTCCCCTACAAGGCCTGTAGCTTCCTTGACAAAGATCAGTCCTTACCTAAGTGAGCCAGTCTGTTGTCTTTTTGCATCTAAGATAACATAACCTTTTTTCCCGAAACCACATTTATTTGGCTTTAAATAATTTTTTATTTTTCAAGTACAGCTGACTAACAGTATTTTATTAGTTTCAGGTGTACACCCAATGACTAGACATTATATAACTTACTAAGTGATCATCCTGATCAATCTTGTACCCATCTGACACCATATGTACCTTTGAAATGTCAGAGTAATCTCCTTTTCCACACCCCTCAGGGCACACCCACTGCACCAGAGCACTAGACCATAGAACCCCTCATTGTTATTTTGTTCCCCCAAATAACATCTCTACGTGCTTTGAGTGTTAATTACCTACCCTGAACCCCCCAATGTAAAAGACGTATGTGTCTCCCTGTTTTACTTTTTATCCAGTCCCAGAGATTTCTCCTTCTTGTTTTCTACCTCCCCCTTAGTCTACCAGTAGTGGATTTCATGTAACCCTCCTATTCCTTTTCCTACTCTAATGTATAAAATAAGCTGCAAAACTGCCATGATCTGGAGTATTTTCTCAATTCATTGAGATTTTGCTTCCCTGCAATTGCCATCAGTTTTGCTCAAATTCATAAAAATTCACTACAGGTTTGGATGTTTCTTACATTGATACTGTTTTGCTACATGAGATTTGGTCTGGCTTAAGAATTTCTGTACATTTCTTTTTTGTGTATCATAGTATTTTTTTTTTTTTTCAAAACTGAGCTCAGGTTCATATAAAGTAGTTATATCTTGGATCTTTTCCAAGGAATTTTAGCTAGTAAACACCCCAAATTTCTGAATATTCTAAGAATGCTTGTGATATGGCAAGCAACTTGATTGACTGTGAATGATGACTGGAAGTGATAAATGAGGTGAAGACGGTAGCTCTTCAACTCAGAAATAAGTAGCACCACATTATTTTGTTCCTGACCTTTTGAGCAAAACAAAAGTAACAACCTTTAGATTTGAAACAAACAAAAATGTTGCTTAAAGATGTTACAGTAAAAATGAAAACATTTTATGTTGGAACAGGGCTCAGTTCTCTTTCACATTAGGCCTTCTAGTTCATTCTCCTCTGTAAACACTTTGCCTTCCTTGTGCTGTTTTCCACTCCCCATCCCAATTCAGAGAGACAAGTAATTATATACACACCAGCTAAATGTCTGGTAAAATCTCAGGGCAAAACTGAGTTGACTTGTGTGGAACTGAATTTAAAAATACCTGATGGAACATTGCTGCAGCCTCTGACGACTTGTCAGGTTGCATTTCCCACCTTGCCTCTGTTAGCAGGACATGTGCCCTGGTCCCCAGGGATGCTTTGTGCCCGGCCCCTCCTCCCCGCCTTCCTCCCGACTGCTGACTGCAGCGTCTGAGGGCTCGCAATCTAGCAGTTCTTCATTTTGCCACTCTCAGTAGGAAAAAAAATATAATAATAGCCTAACCAAAATTTGTATTTGTTTTGTTCCCAGATAACTGTCATTTTATGAAGAAAATATTTACATATAAAATAGAGGAGCATTTCATTAGTTGTGTGAATGAATATATAATACTATGGAACACAAAACAATTATTATTTCTAAAGTATTCTCTCCAAAGAAAGTAAATGGAGTTGGAGAAAATGAGTGATCATTTGTCATTTGTAAGTCACAGAAATATGTCATTGGCCATTGCAGTTGATCTTGGTTTGCGTTTGAGGTTGTGATAGCTGGGGTGGGTTGGGGGGGAAGGGAAGAAAAAGCCCATACAGTTGCTTTAGTTTCAGTTATTTTTTCTTGATTTGAAAAGAAATAAGCAAATAAAACACTTAAAACATAAATGGAGATGAGATTAGAATTTTATATAGTAACCTCTTTTTTGGCTGGTGCAAGTGGTGAAGTTTATAAAATCTTTATTCATACTTGGCAAGGCTAAGAGAAGAAGGTGGTCATCTATAATAAACATGGTTAATTTTTAAATGTAATTTTTCAGGGAAGACCCTCCCTTTTCAAAGCACTCAGCCTGAATTTTTTTCAGGATTAAGTCAAATGAAAATTAATCCTTGGCATTGGTAGGAATCATAATTTTTTCAGGCATGTCATTCAAGGACCCATTTTTAAAATTGCAATTCCCAAGCCCAATGAATTTTGGACTCCATGGTTATTGAAATGGGTGGAGTGCTTCCTCATGGGGATTATTAATGACTAGAAAGCAAAATATATATTTATGATTTTTGTGTAAGGACATAAATGCAGAAAAAAATAATTTGTTTTTTATAAATGAGTCCAGTCTTTGGAAATATTCAGAATAGTATAACTTGAAGATTAAGGGATTTTTTTCCCATAGTTTAATCAACTTAGTAACACTTTTAAGATAGTTACTATTTGGTCTTGACAGAAAAAAACATTTATTGGCCTTAGTGTAAACTGTTTATAAATTAAACAAAGACCTAGTTAAAGATAGTGGAGTAAAGGCATTTTCATTCAATTTTTCTGCCCCGAAGCCCCCAAAAAGGAATAAAAAGAATGAAAAGCAAAGAAGAAAATACTGCCTTCTGTTAAATAGCTACATCCTCAAACCACAAGCTATAAGGAATGTCTGCCAAATGTGATATTTGGACCAAAGGAGAGAAGAGGCTGTGAGTATGCACACTCCTCAAAATTGGGGCAGATACAGATTTCTGAGGCACATACAAGTGTCTGAACTAATACTGATTTTCTGTGTTTTGCGAAGTTTTGCCTATGAAGTCACTGATAAGCCAAGTCTAGGGCCAGCGATATAAATTATTTGGGAATTTAATTTAAAGAGTGGAGTTTTCTCTTCATTTCATTATAGCAGACACTTTCTGGACAGACTACATTTAATATCCTGTTCATTCCAAATAACCTTCTTGTGTCCTCCTAAGATCATACTGTTTCCAATCTGATAAAGCAGTTGTGTAGAAACTGCATGTTCTAGAATTGTTTTGAGGCAGCCAATGATGACACATTCCTTATAGTTTATAAAAACCCACCAGATACTACTCTGAACATGAGCATTTAGAATTGTTTGGAAATTGACAAATGGATTATGTAAGGAAACTACTTTACTTTTTCAGCGGTTATATTGGATGTTTGCGACTAAAAATGACAAGTGATTATTGGCTCAACAGCTGTATGTTTCAGCAGCAATAGCCAAACAATTATGTATATATAGGGATGGCAATTCACCAGAACTTCAGTTTTTTTCACTTTTACCTTTAGCAAGAGAAGTGGATGGATCACAGTTTCAAAGCCAGTTGATGAGAGCTGCCTTCCCTAGAAGGCCTTTATTTCTCTGGTTAGTTAATATCTTCCTGACCCCCTTAGACACTAATTCCATTAAGGCAGAGTCTGCTTGGTGTCTGCTCACTGTGGTGTGGCAGGGTTCTTGGCATGTGTTATTTGGCTGCTTTGAAGGAGTAAACCTGAAGCCCACCCCCAGCTGATCGGCCCACGACTTCCCTGTGCTCACTCCTTGAGCACCATGCTCTTCTTTTGGAGTCCTTCCCTGCCCTTTCTCCTGCCCCAAATCTCTGCTTCTTACTCCTTAGATCTCTGCTTAAATGCTTTGTCCCACAATGTCTTTGTTCCTAACCTGTCACCTTTTTCTCAGTGTGTCTTATTACTCAAGCTGTTACATATCTATTTATTTTTTATTTTCTGTCTACCCCAAGCAGAATGTGACCCCCACAAAGGGTCTCTGTGCTCCTCGCTGTTGTATCCCTGGTGCCTGAGTATATGGCAGACACTCACTTAGTAGCTGAAGGAATAAATGAAGGCGCGGAGGTGCTCAGATGTATTTGTGGGAGGCACTAGTGAGTGAGGGAGGGTGTGGCACTTACGGCATCTGCGTGTGGAATGACTGAAGGCCCTGTCCCTTAGGAAGTAGTTGGTGGTTATACTGGATAAAGGAAGACATCCCTAAAGAGGGGCCCCCATGAGGAAGGGGGTTGGTTAGCCAGTCATGGCTTGATGTTCATGGATCTGGTGACTATGTCTGTTTTGTTGGGATAGTCCCAGCATACACCATTTCTCCCAGCTCAGTATTTGGTTGCACCTCTTTGATTCTCAGAATTTTGCCTGACTGGATGATAATATATGGCCATTCTACTTAAGAGATTTGAGTGCATTCGGGGATGTAGTTCTGTGTATGAGACCTAAAAGTGGGAAGCAGCCAGAGAAGCAACTTTGGGGGTACTAGCATGTTGTACCCTTTACTGGACATGGCCCCAGGGGAGTGGGATGGTCCTTCAAAGAACCACTGAGCGTGTTCAGTTCCGGACCAGCAAATGCTATTGCATTGTCTATCAGTTCCTACAGAAGTGGACTCAACAGTGACTCAAGAATATCAAGAATGATAAAGATCTTAGGAGATTCTAGTCTGTCTACCTGACCCGTGGAAGCCACACCCACTCCCTCACCTCACCCCATCCCGCAAGCCCTCACTTAACCAGCTTCAGTTCTGGGAGTCTGGGGCAATTTGGTGGTGGTAGTAGACTTGCTAATGGGAAGCTGTGTCGTTAAACAAAGAAACTAACAAGATCTGACTAGGAGTATAGCCTGAGTTTGGGGAGCAGTTGATATCAGGCAATATTTAAAAAGAATACCAAATGGGCTCTATTTTTACTGCCAGCAGTTAATATTTAACTAAAAATTGTATCTGTATACTTAATTCTTGATTATGTTTTCCCTTAATAACAACTCTAAAGGTTTTACATTTAATTTACATTATTTTAAAATTATTATTTATGTGTTAAAAATGTGGCCATCTCATCCCTGTGGCTGGAGATGAGTATATTTGTGGTTGAATTGGGCAGATGTAGGGATGGGGGCCCCGGAAGAGAAGTTCTCAGAAATCTCCCCTTGCAATCTCTCCACAAGCATTGATAATGGGTGTGGAGGAGAGTTTGTGAGTATAACAGAGCAAAACATTTGTTAGAGCTGAGACTTATAACTGCGCCTGGCACCTGGTTAGTGCTGTGGAAAGGCGCTGTGTGTGTTAATTCATTTCACCTCTGCCACCCCAGGTAGTGACTAGTATTGCCGTCTGCATTTTCAGAAGAGGAAGCTGAGGTTACGTGTGGTTCTCAAGGCCAGGCAGCCAGTGAGTGGCGGAGAGGGAGTTCCAATCCAGTTGGTCAGGTTCTTGAGCCCCAGTTTTCAATCCGTAGGCTAAATTTAACCTTACCCTCATTCACGGGTATTTAAATATTCTGGCTGGAGGATGCCTCAGCTGGAGCTATTTGGACGGAATGTCTAAAAAGGTATATGAAGCATCTTGATTGAGAAACTAGCATTAAAAATCATACTAACTGGCAATTTTATTTAGAATCATTTGGCTATGTGTTCTGTGTCATTAAGATTTTAAATGTTCTTGGAAAACAAAGAAATATAGAAGAATAGCCTGTGGCATCTTAATTTCACTCAGGTCTGCTTCCTGACTTTTATTATTACCCTCTACCTGATTTATTCTAGCTTTCTCAGGATTGTAGGGCAACTGTCACATGATTGGCACAGTGTCTTCTTGGTTTGCACGTGATGGTACGAAACAGCTCGGTTTGTTAGAGATGCCAAAACGACAACAAGCAGACCCATTGTGGTGTAATTGAAGGGTTAGAGAAATATATGATCTCTTCAAGTTAGTTTTAAAATGTAGCTTAAAAATTAGACATTATTTATTTATAAGAAATCACAAAATTTTAAGGTTCATAAATAACTTGCTTAAGGGGCTTTGGGGAAGTTGTTTAGGATTTTTCATTTTAGATGGCACTGCAAGCTATCTTTTCCTCTGTCTTAGGCATTGTGAGGTGAGGATTATGTTGGCCAGAGGGTCCTGGGATTGCAGCCTACTCTGGGTTTCTTGAGTGTCCTTGGGGTTTAGTGCCCTGCAGTACTTTTCAGGTACCTGTAACTGATAGATTTAACAGTCAAAACCCAGTTTAGAGAACAGCCTGTTCCTCACTTTCTTTTGCCTGCTGCTGTGGAACTTTGAGCTTCTATGTAACCTAATGTCCGTGGGGCTTAATTTCTCCTTCTGTGAAATGAGGATGCACCCTCTGCGACCAGGTTTGTTGGGCCCGTGAATGAAGTTCCCTGGTGACATCCCTGACGCTAATCCTCACTGACTCTTTCTGTCATTTCCCTTCATCTTTCTTCCCCTTTATTGACTGGGCAGGTGGAGTTGGTAGAGGAACGTGGAGCATAGTGCCCTAAAGACACCCTCTTTTCCATAGAAAAAGACCTAGATTCTTTGGTGTGAGAAGTAGTTTTAACTGATCAAAAGTTTCTTGACTGAGGAATGTCTTATTTTCTATTGTTGCTTAAGAGGTTGCCCCAGATTTAGCAGATGAAGACAACAGGCGCTTGGCTTACAGTTCTCTCAGTTAGAAGGCTGGGCTGGCTTCTTATGCTCAGGGCATCACAAGGCCAAAATCAAGGTGTGGGAGGCGCTAGGGAAGAATTCACGCCCAGGCTCATTCTGGTTGCTGGTAGAATCCAGTTGCTTGTGGCTATCCCCTGAGGGTCCCCAAGGCCTTGCTGGCATTCTGCAGGGTCCTTCTCAGATTCTGTAAGGCTGTCTGCACTCCTTCTCCTCACCCCTCCATCTTCCAGGCCAGCGGTGGCCCTTTCAGTCCAGTCTCTCTGACTTCCCTTTTTGCCACCAGCCCAAGACAGCTCTCCAGTTTTGAGAATTCAAGAGATTTGATCAGACCCAGAGATTAGAATGCCCCACTCTTAAGGTCAACTCTGCCTTATAACAACGTGGCCAAGTCATTCTATCAAAATCATAGTTATGCATAGAATGATAAGATTAACAATGAACATATCATAGAAGCGATACGTTTTTAGAATTCCACCAGCCACAGGGGTATCTGAGAATGCCTTCCCGCATGCCTGGCCCAGCGAGCCCTGCTGCACAAGCTGAATCCTGTACCATCATTACTCAGTGTTCCAGCAAACATCTTATTTCAGTGGGGATCACTAATTTCATTTGTTTTTAAGAATTTGTGGGCAGAGCCCGGCCGGGCGTGGCTCAGCGGTTAAGCGTCGACCTAGGATCCAGGCGATCAGGGTTCGATTCCCGGTCAGGGCACATGCCCGGGTTGCGGGCTGCAGCCGATCAATGACTCTCTCATCATTGATGTTTCTCTCTCTCTCTCCCTCTCCTTTCCTCTCTCTGAAATCAATAAAAAGATATATTAAAAAAAAAAAAAAAGAATTTGTGGGCAGAAATTTTAGCTGCAGTATGACCATGATAGTTTGATACTGCAGAGGGTGTTAGAGGTTCCTAAAGATGATAGTGAGCATATTAGAAAAGGGGAAAGTATTGTTCAGGGCTTTTAGAACGGTTTCTAATATAGACTCTTAATGTGTCTTACAGGTGAGCCAACGGCATATTATGGGACAGTTCACTGCTCATTTTATTGTGGGAATGAGTCTGTGGAATTGTGTCACTTGGGGTTTCAGTAGATGTAATTGAGATTATGGGTCATAAATTAGAGGGCCATTATATAAATGGGCAGATGTGGTAGTACCATGTTGATCAGTTACCAAGTCCTAGGGAGACGTAGGAACAACAAAACAAAAAGTTCTCCTCAGGCTATTGATTTTTTTTTTTTTAGTTTACCTCCTAAGGACTCCTCAGGGCCACCAGACAAGGTCAGGCAATTATTCATTTCTGGGAAGAGCACCTGATGTTCATTACTTTATCAGAGATAATCTCACAAAAGGGCACCTGCATCAGTTAGAGTTCTTCAGTTGCAAGCAATAAAATTGGAGCACAGTTAATTTAAAGCAGAAAAGGAATTTATTGTAAGGACATCAGGAAGCTCACAGAATCCAGTGGCAGGTCAGAAAGCTGGGCTCGTGATAAAGATCAGGAGAGGTCCAGCGTAGTTTTAGGGAGCAAGATTTATTACCTAACTGCCACCCTGTCTCTTCAGGACATGCTGCAGGAAAAAGGCAGAATCCTTTTCTCTTTTTGGCACTACACTAATCAAGACTCAAAGCCCAGAAGAGACTATTCCATAGACCTTTCTCCAGGAAGGCAGGGACCCCAAGTCTGCACCCACTGATGGAGGAATACGTACATACCTTGAAGGGACTCTGGGTGCAGTTACCAAGCAAGGAGCGAGTAGATGCTGGGGGAAAACCCTAGGACCTTTATTCTAGGATCTTTTTGCTTAAAATGCTTTCTCAAAAGCTATTCTAGACAAATGTATTGGGTGGTGATTTAAAAAACACACTTCTGCCTTAAACAAAATAGTCTTTTATGTTACACAATTGCTGTCTCAAATCATAGAAATCCAATAGTCAGTCTGATGCAAATTAGAATATCTAAATTAGAATATTTCAGGCATATCCCCTTTCTTGCTTACTATCAATGAAATCCTTTGACTAGGTGGATAAGAAGGGCCCATTTAGCATATCACAATGCAAACCTGTTGGGGGGAGAAATCTGCCAGCAAATAACATAGGAGCAAAAAGCATTGTTTGCTGTCCTGCAGTCTTGTTAACTGCTTATTTATTTGTAAAGTGAATACAAGCTACAAAAGTAATCCTCATTCTGTTTGTTGCATGATAATAGCTTTTAAAATGAACATTTGTGTCTAACATAAAAAACCCTCTGTATCTGACAATTTATGGGTAAGTGATCATGTTGTAATAGCATTGTATCAAAAGCTGCTTTTCTTTATAAACCTTTATATTTAATCCCTCCAGCCAGCCAACAAGCTACATGCTTCCCAGGGAATTAATTTAAGATTGAAGATTAAAAAAAAAAAAAAGAGGCCAAAGTTAATAACATCAAAGAGAAAGCTCTTGAAAGAAGTAATAGTTTCAAAAAGATTTTGACACTTTTTATAAAACAACTATAAGCTGCTCTAGAAAGAATTGGTGTAAAGTAAGGTTATTGCTTCTGACTTATTTGAAATGACTTTTTCTAGTTTTTAACTCCAACTAATATTGTAATAAATATTTCAAAGTAAAATTTTAATGTGAACATTAGAAATAACACTGGCCAGTTTTATAATTAGATTGCATAAAGTGTCTTAAATATTGATGGTATGATTTTGACAAGAGCAAATCATTATGTTTGACAGCATTGAATTTTTATTCTTAAAATATGAGATACTTAATGGATAAATAGGCAAAAGGGGGTTTGTTGGTGAGTTAGATAATATCTAATATTTAATTGTATTCTAGCAAGGAAATAAAATAATGGGATACAACTACCAGGGAAAATTAAAAATGATACTTTTGGTGAATGTTCTTCATTTTAAATAAAAACCTTTCCAAGTAATGACTTACCCCTATAGTGAAATTGAAGCAACACATTATTACACATTTAGTCTTATTTTGATTTACTCTAATTTATCTGATATCAGCCGCCTGTTAGATGATAATTTAAAAATTTGCTGCAATTGCTTTAGGAAACCTTCCTAGTGATAATTTTATTCCCTAGAATAATTTAACTTTCCATTTAAAATGCACATCTAAACAACGATAAAATATGTTTGGCAACAGAAGATGTTTATGTTTATATAGAATGATAATTTCCTTAATGGACATCAATACTATGTTTCATATTTTATGTTAATGGAGATGGATTGAAATTACTTTTACTACATGTACCTTCTGTGTTCATGTGTAGTATAAACAAGGAGCTACAATTTAAGACATTAAAAATATTCCCCAGAAGTGCCTTCATGGGGGTAAACTGAGATTATGACATCATATTTTGCTAGCTCTCGCTTATACTCCAGTTTGAGCTACTTCTCCAGCATGGTATCACGTTTGAAGACCTGTATCTGGCTTTTTCCTGGGAAAATGGGCAAGATTGATTCTTAGAATCCAGATGTCCTATTTCTGAACCTGTGCCCCACACATGGAAGACAAGCCCTCTCCTGCCTAGGACTGTGGCTTCCTGCAGGGAGCTTTATTCTGCAGGGAGAAAATGCCAGAGAAATCCTCAAGTGTACCCATCCTCACTAGAAAAAAGGAGGGAAAATGATGGAAAATCTTCAAAGGAAAGATGGTGGTGGAAATAGAATGTCAATCCTTCCAGAAAGCTCTGGGGATACTATTACCCTAAGCTTCTAAGGATGCTTTCTGTGTATCCGTTGCCAATCATTGTAGGACAGAAGCTGCTTCCTCTGTTCCTGCAAGTGTTGAGGACAAGGTATAGGTGTTGGGGAAAACTGTGTCCCAGATTATGGCATTCAGGAGAATCCCAAGGTCATCAGGTGATGGACTACTAAGAGCTGTGGAGGAAGGTTCAGAAGACTTCATGCGTAAGGTATCAACAGTAGGTGTTCATGAAGTCCGGAAGAGAGGGGCACAGGCGTTCCATTTCATGGGGTTTTGTTTAGGGTGATAACAGTTGCCCCTCAGGTATCTCTAACCTGTTCTTTTTACTTTGGTTGGAACACCCAGTCCAGTTGATTAAGTCCAAGTTGCTAGGGGATGTTTATTCTGGGAACCTGACTTTGTAGACCAGAGCAAATGTATATAGACAAGGGCTGCTGAGGCAGAAATCCTTCAGAAAGCACCAGTGCTTTGTGCTGAGCAAATGGCATATGTACTTACCAATCTTCATAATAGCCCTTATTTTATAGATAAGGAAACCATTGCTCTGGGTTAAAAAGTATGGGAAACCTGAACTTGACCCATGTCGACGGGCTCTGCACCCCACACTCACAGCAAGCAGGTAGCTTAGTGCCTCTCCACACACTGCAAGACCTCACTCTGCATGTTGCCTCCTTGTGGTGGCAAGCAGCAAGGGGGACTGGCACAAACCATCAACGCTGATGTGCACCATTCCTACATGAGGGAATGGAGTGAGCAGTACAAATGTGCAGTTGAAATTCAATTTAAGGATCTACTGGAAACTCTACAGACCAATGTCAGAAAATAAGCAGCCAGTGATTCCTGCTGCATGGGTTTACCTGCTTTATCAGTTGACAACCCTGGCTCTATTCTTATGTATTGCACTCATCTCATTAAAATTTTAATTAGTATTCAGTACCTTTTAATTTTAAAAAATAATTTTTTAGTTCATATTGGTGATTTATACTGTCAGTGTTTTTAATGAAAAGTATGCCTTCCTAAAAAAGGGTTTATTTTACCTTGAAGGTGATAAATCATTCTACCACAAGGAGCCCAATTAAAAAATTGTCAAATAGTTCCACTTATATTGTCTTTCACATTCCGGTACGTTAGGCATATATACTGTATGAAGAGACTATTCTATCAACACTTTGTTGGTCAAATATCAGCAGAAATCAGAATGAGGGGGTACAATCAGGATCTTTTATAAATAGCTATAGGAATTAATGTCATTCAGCAGCAAACCCTGAATTGTGATAGTTGGACTCTGTATGACAGAAGCTACTGGAGGCCAAACGTCTCTGTGACTCTTCCTGTCTGGAAAAGCACATGTAAGTAGAAACAGATTTAAATGGCCTTCTGGTCACAGGCAGCCCCCAGTATAGAGCAGAAGGTTGCATTTTTGTAAATGATTTGTTAGTTAGTTGTTTGTAATGACTTTTGTAGAAAAATCATGTTTTAAACTGTGGTTAGGCTCTGAGGCCAGCTCTCAAAGTGCATATTAAACCTCTATGTATTCTTCCATTGCTCTGCCTTGTGCGTTATTTATATTACTATATTTTGTATATTATACCTGCTTTTATTTGTTGGTATTGCTTTCTGGACTGAGAGTTTCCTATGAGCAGGATGGTGTGCCTTTAAAAGTGCTCCAGCCTGTTCTGGGCACATATGATTTATTATGAGGTTTTTTTTGTTTTGTTTTTTTATGAATGGAAGTATAACCTTTAATTGGTTCCAAGAAACTCCATATCTGAGGTGTTTACAGGAGAGAAATCTATTCAGAATTCCAAGTCTGGATGCCAGGAAATACTCCTGGAATAGATACATTGAAGAAATGTCTGCCAGCAATGTAGCTCAGAATTTGAAAATTATGGTTCTTGGTAAACTTCATTAATTCTGCTGGTCTTGATCAAACCCTTCAGGAAAAGGCTGCCGTTTCTTCAGCTGTATAGTGATCAGAAATAGTGTTAGTACTGATTCAAGATCGGCCTTCTTCAATTCTATAGTTCTTTTCTAATCCAAAGGGAACTTGAATTATGATTATATATTGAATTCTTTGTTTTCTGGACTTTTCATGGAAAGTGAATAATGCTTTTACAATGGATGTCAAAAGTCTAGTCCTATGACCCAGAAAAATATTTACCCTTTTTCACTTTAGGGATAAATATTTCTTAGATTTCACATCTCGATTGATTAAGTAATTTTAAAAAGAGAGTTATTCATGTCTCTCTCCCTCTCCCTTCCTTTCTCCGAAATCAATGAAGATATAGTTAAAAATAGAGTTGTTCAGTAAATGTTTTGATTGTATATTTTTGTATTTTTAAGACCTCTAATTACTTCACCAACTTCCTTATAGGGGAAATATAAAAATCAGAGCTCTTTATGTTTGGATATATTGAAAGCAAAAGTTCTAAAATGTTTGTGTTGGACATATGGGAACAAAATGGACCTTTTTGAGCAGTGTCTTAAATAAAAACTTGAATTGGGTTATAGGTTTATATTTTGAGATTTAAGTCTGTATTAGACTAGACCCCTTTCTAACTGTAAGCCCCTCAAGAAGAGACCCATGTCTTAATTTTCTTTTTACCCATCTGACTTTTAGAGCCTTGTGCGTAATAGAAACTAATGATGTTTGTGGAATGAGTGAATTAGGAAAAATTGACTCAGGCATGTTAAAGACAATGTAAGTATTTTGCCTTCTCTTTCTGGGACACTGTACCTCATGCAGTCCTAACTCTATAGGCATGCCTCAGAGATACCAGTTCAGTTCTGGGTCACCACAATAAAGCAAACATAGCAATAACGTGAGCTACACAAATTTTGGGGTTTCCCAGTGCATATAAAAGTTATGTTTACACAATAGTTTAATAAGTGCAATGGTATTAGATCTAAAAAATGCATGTCTTAATTGAAAATTCTTTATTGCTAAAAAATGCTATCATCTAAGCCTTCAGTAAGTTATAATCCTTTGGTGGTTGGTACAGGATCTCAACTTCAATTTGTAAAAAATAAAAAAGCTCTATCTGTAACCACAGTAAAGCAAAGAGCAGTAAAATAAGGCGTTAAAATCCATCATAGTACCTTTGATTAAGCCTGAAGTGTATTAAGTAGTTTTTAAAAATCAGAGTGTAGATAGTTGAACATTTTAATGAGAGCAGAAAATGTATTGCTATAATGGCATTATAAAAGGCCACCAACATTTTCCTTTTGAATGATAATGCGGAAACAGTTGGGTAATTAGAAAATTTTAAGTGATTTGTGAGGTCAACCATACTTATTCCTGTGTTCATGAATGGGTTTACGGATGAGTGCAGCTAGTCATATCAGTTCTATCTCCTCTGTTTTTGTTGATTAAAACCAAATCATCTTGGTTTTCTAATGATACCAGAAATAGGCCCTCACTGTGTCCATCAGAATACACAGATTCCAGGATGATTGCAAAGAAATGTGGGGACTCTCTAGAAGTGTCTTTATGTATAGCATACATACGTGAGCGGTTCGGGTGGGAGGAGGTATCTTCATCCTTCCTCGATTTACTTCCCAGTGAGAAAGAGTGAGCTGCACACAAACCTTGAAAGTTACAGGGGAATCTGAAGAAGTGAGATTTCCTGGAGTTAGTTTGCTTATATTTTGGGAGTAGTTTTTCTGGGGCTCTGAGCTCACACCAGCTTCGCATCAGACATACCCTGCCTTGTGTGAATTCTCGAGCTGAGTTCTGTAAATGCTGTCCCTGAAGATGGGCTAGGAGGACTGGCTTGCCTTGACATTGCTTATGTTCTTCTTACGTGAGGGAAACTGGTGCCCTGCATGGATGTGTTGTCATAAAAAATTTAATTGCTAACATTGGAGGGGTTACACTCCACGTTCATGATCTTATTCCATTTCCTGTGGACCCTGTGAGGGAGGGGCTGTTACTGTCCACTTTTACATGTGCCCCATTTGTTGGCAGTAACTTGTCCACAGACCCTCAGTTAACAGGGGCCAGAAGGAGGATTGAAAACCAGACAGTCTGATTCCAAAGACTAACCCTTCTACTTTTTTGTTATGCCCTTCTGTTCTAGAAATATTAAAAAGCCAGTGAACAGAAAGAAACAAATATATAGCTCTAAAATTTGAAAATATTTAACTAAATTCACTCCTTCTGCCAAAAAGATATATTGACCATCTACCACGTGCAGTGCTTCATGGAAAGTCGGACGAGTCACACACAAGGCTTTTTGCCCTGCCGGTGAGTGGGGGAAATAGAGGCAATCTGCAATCTGTAATGAACTCCAGCTCAACATGGAAAGCAGGTGCGCTGTAAAGGTTCTAAGAAGAGAGTAACTATGCCTAAGAACCATCTCGGAAGGTGTCATAGAGTGAGTGGCATTTGTATTGGGGTCTGGAAGGCCAGGTGGCTATCAGAGATGCAGACTGGGGGTCGGGAGGGAGGGGTAGGGATTGGGCTTAAGTGGGTGGGACAAGAATGAATACATATAGGAAAGGGAAGAAATGGAACTGGTGTTTTCAAAAATGAGAAGTGTAGTTTGAATTGTAGTGTGTTATAGAGAGAGATTTATGGTGCCAGGCCTTAGAAAGCCTTAGAACCCACCCACTGTTCAGTAGACAGTGGATGTTATAGAAAGCTTGGGGCTAAGTTGTTTTAGGCATGACTGGTTTCTGCTGCACCAACCTAGTGCTCAAGTATAGCACACGAGGTCACAGAAGCGTGTTAGTTTGCATCTGGGGAAATGGTCTTCCTGAGGCTTGTAACGTCCTTTGTATTGTCAGCTTCCCTTAAATTTAAGCACTCATCTGCCCAGGGCATAGGAGGGGTGTGCATTCTAGTCTTAATAAGTTCCATGTGTCTCATGTTTCTGCAGTCATTTTCCATTCTGTGACATGTGAGAAGTTATTGATGGTATGTAATGATTCTTCCTTATGGAAAATAATGCTTTGGGAAACAGTTAGGTTGAATTTGATCAGGTGTGGACAGTTAATAGTAGCAAGAACAGGAAGCTCCTCTCTACGATAGTATTAAATGTAAAGAGAAGGAATAGGCTATAAGATTGTATTCATGAAAGGTTATAGTTCTTTTATAGGATGTGGTAAGTTTATAAAGGTCAGAATGAATAAGTTTATCACAGTATTTGAAACACTGAGGTTAAAAGATAAACCCTTAAAGAAAGGAAACAGCAACAAAGCTTTAGTGAAGGCTTACTGAGACCAGCCCTTGTGCCGAGTTTTTCCCAGGTATCATCTCATTTAATTCTGACAGTAGCCCTGCGCTGGAGAGGTGGTTGTTATCGGTATTTTGCAGAGGAGGAAACAGAGGCTTAAACTGTTTGAGCGACTTCACCAGCGTGAAGTAACTGCTGCCAGGTGACAGAGTGGAGGTTTGCACCCAGGTTGGCCTCAGCCCTGAGGCTGCTGCTCTCCTTAACCTCCCCTTATATCAGTGGGGAGTCAGAGCTCCTGGTGTCAGCACAGTGTCTCAGCAAGACATACAAACCACAAAGGAGTGACAGGTCTTTTGGGTTATTCTTGATAAAAAATGTAATTTTTAAGTGTCAAGTGGGTTTTGATAATACTTTGCCCCTGTCGGTTGTTGGTTGTGTGTACATGAGCGCAGAGAAGCCCAGATTCCCTTCAGCCAGTAGAGATGGGCCGTCACTCAATCATTCCGGCTACTGCAACATGTGCCAGTCAGTGGCACTGCGTGCTCACATGGGACATGCAGGCCCTGTGGGGTGGCTGCACTGCCTTGCAGTCATTTCTGAACATTGAGTGCATTCAGCAACACGTGCTATTCTGAGTTTACAGCAATTTACTTGATCTCTCTGTGCATCACCATGCAATTTTAAGTTTTAAAAATGCTCTTGTCTGGCTTTGACACGTAGTTGTTTATTTTCGATTTACTTGGTATTTCTTGTTTAGATTTCATCTATCTCAGAGGGCTTTTATGTAGAATTAGCCGCTCTGACTGCTGGCTTCGGGAAAGTTAATAGGAATGGTGTTGTTTAGGGCCAGGCTGCTTATTAAGGCAGTTCAAGTGGCCTGGCCCACAATGTGTGGCCAACCTCCCATCAAAGTGCAGCTTTCACTTGACACCTTCCGTGAAGCAAATGGGTTTTGACAGAAATATTGACAGTGCTCTCATGGATGGTTTGAAGATAAGCAGATAAATATGTTGCTTATGCTCTTTAATGTAAAATTCGTTGTTTTACAAGTTCCTTTCTCAGTGCCTTGGTGACACTGACAGCATTACTCATACTTTCAACATTCTAATGTCAGTAGTCATTTGCTATTTAATGATTTTACTAGTGACTGCTGGCTTTTTAGCATGATCATTTAAATACCCCCCAAAGATTGGGGTGATTATCCATCACCAAATAGATTCATTTTAATGTCAAGAAAATTGCATCATTAGATATGCCTTTTCAGGGGTTTTTCTTAAAATCAAATTGTCATAACTTGTTCTTGCACTTACTTATAGATCTATTATGACTTACTTTATTTCTCAATGGGATCACAAAAAAGTATATTTGCAAATTAGGCTTTGGAAAATGAAAACATTGACGTTTTTCTGATTCTAACAACACTGGTAAAAGTTGAGCACACATCTCATTTATAATTTTCCTAGAAAAAGATTTCCAGAGTAGATCTCTCTTCATATACAGTAGTCTGTTGTATCTGTACCACAGATAATTGTTTGAATCAGATTTTTGTTTTTGAAGTAGTAATGCATAGGAATGTGTAAATGTTTCATTAATTATAGAAGTGCAAAGGCATCATATGAGAATAATTCAAAAAGTTCTGATGGCATCTCTGTTTTCATGGTTACCAGTTCACACTGGCCACCTGATTGCTGGGTCTCTGTTTACACACGTTTCTATGCAGAGACCGTTCGTGGGGCTTTCTTAACTGAGCAGGCTTTTTGCTTGCTGATGATCCATGAAAATACAAACGAGGAATTGTAGCACCAGTATTTCATTCCTAAAGCTGAACGATGGCAGGCGTAATTACTGAGACTAACATCTGGAGCGGTTTATTAAAGGGAAACCTGCCAGGATTGTTAGCATGTACCAAACAGCATTATCCATATGTGCCGTTTTATCACTGTTGAATGTCGGGGTGTGTTTCTATGAAGGGAAATGAATACAATCCAGCAAAGGATCATCACTGACACATTATCTTTCTAGAGCTGATATTTGTTTAGCTCAGTGAAGCAGTTTGCTAGAGATTTCCAAGATCATGAACTCGCCCATCTGGACGGTTTGCAGATAGACAGGTACCCGGTTACTTGATCTTGCCAGAATTAAAATGTACTCTTCATTGAAGTTCTGCTGAGTTCTTTTTTTTTTAATGTTTTCCAAATCCTAAAAAGAATTAAAGGACTATTATTAACAAATAAAGAGATTAACAGATACTGAAGGTCTCCTGTTTGTTCAATCTTATGGAAAGCTTGGTACACACACTTGAGGAATTTAGAAGGTATCTTGTCCAGTTGGGTGATAAAAGAGGACTACAGTGCGATTCCCAAATTTCTTGGAGTGAAACTGAATTACTGTTCATGCTTTTCCTTAGCAGACAGCTCTGCAGTTGAATAGAGGGTGTTAAGTGAGCAGTGCTTCATAAGATGTGCCCCATATTCTCTGTCTTAACTGATTCAGGGAAGAAGAAAAAAGACAGAAATAGTGGAGTTCATATTTGATTGGAAATCCTAAAACTACTTCTGGCTTTAGCAATAAAGGGACATGTGGCTTGGAAAATCACTTAACCTTCTTGAGTTCAGTCTTTTTCTCTATTATGGGAGAGGTTGAATTTATTAGTAGGTGAACTTCAAAGTCCTTACTACAGTATTCTATTGGTGTGTTCAGACATAATGGTTCCAGAAGTTAATACCCTATCTATTGACTTTTTCCAGTATTCTATCAAGAGTTACTTTAGCACTAGAATGTTGCAGAATATGCTATTTAAAAGCGTTTTTGATTATTTATACTCAACTGCTTTATTTAGCTCTTGAGTTGGCTTTCAGAAAGCATATAGTAAGTAAAGTATGCTTTTTAAATAAAGTAAATATCTAGACTATGGAAATATAAATTAAACAGGGACTCAAGAATGTATATTTTTGGTGGTATGTCCAACTTTTACAGTATCATATCGAGAGCCTTAATTATAACCAAATAATGTTTCCGTCTGTATTTAACTATACATCAACTCAGTGGACGATTCATAAAGAATATAATTGACAGCTAGTAAAACCCTTGCGAAAATGAATCAGCTTTTAACTTCGTATTAAATTATCCTTTTCTAAAAGACTGAAAACTGTAATCAACTTCTTTCTGTGTAATTTGCTATAGATTACTGCTTTAAGAGAATAGCAGCCTTTGTTAAAAAGGCTTTTCTATTATTGGCTTACAGTGTCCCCTCCTCCCACTGAATTAAAGCTTTCAACCTGCTGTTAGATGCCCTGCGCTTTTCACCTGAACATTTTTATAATGAGAGCATAATGAGTGTTGAAACTAGTATAGATTATTTAAAATAGGCTTAGATTAGCTCTCTATTGATGCTTTTGACCCCCAGAGAGAGAAGAGAAACAAGTTCCTTAGTACAGAGATGGAATTTTTACCCAGTGCACTAAAGCTTAAATTGTACAGGTAAAGTCTGTAGACTTTCACTGCTAGTTTTTCTTTATTTGTTGGGTCCACATATTAGATGAGCAAGTATTAATACTCTAACAGTTAAAATTTGCATTTTATGTCCGTCATATATTATAAACACTAGAAAACCATATAATAACATTATGTTATATAGAAGAATTAGCAACTTAAAATTGCTCATTCATTGATTTATCAAATAAAATACTAAACTTTATGTGTTAACGTGATGTAGATAGAGTGTTGAAAAATGCAGCCGAGGTTCCTGCCTTCATGGAGTCTATGGGATTATGGTCAAGACCTTTATTGTGACTCTCTTTATAGATGCTCAGAAGACCTTTAACAAAATTCAGCACCCATTCCTGGTGTTAAAAATAACACTCAATAAAATAGGAATTGGTGAACAATTCTTTTACATTAGCTGAAATATTTAGACTGCAGAAATAAAGTCAACATTTTACTTAATGTTGAAATATGAGAAGTATTCCCCACTAGCCCCCAAACAAGGCATGGATGACACCATCCTCACTTCTTATATTGTAGGTATTCTTCAATGAAATCAGATGAGAGATAATTAGAAACATAAGAATTGTACAAGAGGAAGTGAAACCATCTGTTGTAGACGATCCTTGGAAAACCCAAAAGAATCAGTGAGAAAACTGACACAAACAGTAAAAGAATTCAGTCAAGTACTAGGATATAAAATTAACTTAAAAAGCAAACATTAACTGATCAGAAAATAAAATTGAATAGAAAATCTTATTTATGGCAGAAACAACAATAATAGAAAACAAAACAAAACGTGGGAGTAAAATTAAGCATAAAATTAAGCATATGTACCAAGTCTATATAAGAAAAATTCTGTTGTTGGAAAGTGTAACTTTAACTATTTTTTCCTACTTCTAATTTTAAAATAAAAAATTGAAAGTCACGTTGACCCAGTCAAACCTGGATTAAATTAGACCAAGCCTATAAGAAACCTGGCCCTAGACAAGTGGTGAATATCATAAAAAGAAGACTGACTCGTTTATAACATCGTCACACCTGTAGACTACTGGTGCATTGTATTTTTTCCTGCAACATGGTTTTCCGCAAGGATCAATTACTTGACCTTCACTGCAAAGAGTTTTCAGGGTCCAGCTGTGAACTTTTATTATTTCTTTAACTCCATTATGGGTACACAGGACTCATATAGTTCCCAGTGGTCAGAGCACATACACTCAGATAAATTTAACAGTAAAACCGAAGGTAGCTTACAATTCAATTCAAGACAGGGAGATTAGCATGATTAGCATGATTAAAAAAAGCCGTGTTAAAGGCCTGCTGGCAGCTCGGCTGCTCTTGGTATAGACATATATTCGAAATAAACTTGAAAATTTGATGGGACTCTGGCTCTTAATGTAACTTTTATTTTAGATTATTTATAATTATAACATTGTTTTTGAAGAATAACTATTAAATTAAAATGTGCATGTTTTTATTCTTCATACACTTATCAGTTACATAGACTGTTAGTATTTTAGAGTTGCATTTGACCCTGGATTTCAAAAGATCCAAATAATTTATCTCAACTGCAGGCATTCCATCTCTGGCAGCCAGTTCGGACGCTTATTCAGCTTCTCCCTGAACTTGCAGTCTTCAGCTGTGAGATGGCTCGTTCTGGATAGTGGCCCATCTAAATGATGGATTGTCAACTTTATTCTGCCCACAAATTGAACTCTCATTCTTTTAAGCATTGACGTTTAGGTCTGCCTTCTGAAATAATTGTGTGTCAATTTGTTTGTTTGTTTATTTGTATTTTTAACAGCTTAATTGATATATAAACCACACAAAAATCAATTTACTGACATAAAGTGTACAATTATGTGGTTTTTGTATAGCCAGAGTTGTACAACCATTACTACAGTCTAATTTTAGAGTGTTTTCATTACTCAGTTTCTGAGCCCATTAGCAGTCAATCCCCATTTCTACCCCCCTAACCCTAGCCCTAGGCAATTACTAATCTCAGCTCTGTCTCTATTGATTTATTTATTCTGGAAATTTTATATGAATGGAAATCATATAGTCTTTTGTGAATGGATTGTTTTCACTTGGCATATGTTTTCAAGGTTCATCCATACTGTAGCATGTGTCAGTACTTCATTCTTTTTTATAGGTTAATAATAGTCCATTGCATGGGTATGCCACATTTTATATATCCATTCATCAGTTAGTGGACATCTGGTTTGTTCCCACTTTTTGGCTGTTCTTGAATAATATTGTTATGAACATTTGTATATAAGATTTTGTGTGGATGTATGTTTTTATTTCTCTTCGTTATATCCCTAGGAGTTGAATTCCTGGGTCATATGATTTGTTTTTGAAGAACTGCCAAACCTTTCCAAAGAAACTGTATAATTTTTAATTCCCACTAGCATTGTATAAGTGTTCCAATTTCTCCACATCCTTGACAGTTCTTGTTATTGTCCCTCCTAATTGGTGCAAAGCAGGACTTACTATGGATTTGAGGTGTATTTCCTAATGACTAATGATGTTGAGGATATTTTCGTATGCTTTTTGGCCATTGGTAATCTTCCAAGGATTATTTCTTTAGATCCTTTGCCCATTTCGAGTTATTTCTTATTGAGTTTTAAGAGGTTTTTTTATATATTCTGGTTTTAAGTCTCTTATCAGATATATGATTTAAAAATGCTTTCATTCTGTGGGTTGTTGAGGGTATCATATAATTTTAATTTTTTAACCCTCGTAACCCTTCAAATATTTAAGGATTGCAAATACATGACTTGCACAGTGCCTAGAAGGCACTGGTAGTTGCCTGGTACCTAGAAGGTCTACAGTAGAGGTTTATGAGTAAATGAATTATGTATCCTCACCTCCTATCTCAGCCTGCCACTCACAGTAAATATAGTTTAGTACGTAGTTGAGTCTCATGTTCTGCCATCTGTTAATCTCTCACTAAGAGTGGGGCGGCTATTCTTAGGAAGCCTGTGATTTGCCATTTTACCTTATTGAAGAGCGATGCTCTAACTCAGACCTAATACAACAACCAGCCGTGGGCACCCTGGGGCCATCACCTCCTTTGACTTGAAACTACTTTTCTGTTTGCTCAGCCTCAGGTTTTATGACCTTTTAACCACAACAACTCTGTTATTGTTTTCAGGTAAATGAACTGTAATATTCTATCTCAGAATAACAGATGGAAGCAACACATAGCTGTGCCTTTAGCTTGAGAAGAATCTATTCATAAGCGAGGAATGGAGGAGGCCAGTCTTGACTGCAGTTCATATGAAAAGATCTGGACTTTTCAGTTACCTCATTATATATAATTCACTAGTAGGATAAAGTGTTTGTTGTTTTTTGTTTGTTTTGTTGTTTGGGGTTTCTTGGTGGTTATATTTTTAATGAAGAGCCCCTTTTCAGTTAGAGAGGTAAAATAATGGAGTGGGGGATCTGAAAAGTACTGACTTCCCTGTCACTGGCATTATTTAGGTAGAGGCTGGATGAACACTGGTCAGAGATATGATAGAAGGGACTCTTGACTAGATAGGACTATGGACTGAGTAACTTTAAAGACCAGCCTCTTTCTCCTCTAATTCTATTATGTGCCCAAGATACTTATGAGACAGATCAGTTCTTTCTGTGTTTGTGTGCATTCTGAGATGATATTTTCAACTTTTTAAAATCAGATACTTTTAACTTCAAAACATTGTTTTCATTCCTTACTAAATGATTTTGGTGTATAAGGAAAATATGCTGTCTTCACTATTAAGCCTTGATGCATTTAAGAGTATAATGGGAAATTTTTGCTTAGTTGTGTGTTCTCACTTTTTTTGTTCTTAAGTTTCACAGCTCTATTTATAGTAAAGTCTTCTGAGAGAGCCGAATGGCTGATTTTTTGTGGCAAGCCAATGGCTTGTCAAATTTGAATTTATGTTGGAAAGCTGTTTTGCAAACATGAAAGTCCAAATAAACAGTCAAATTACCATTTCCACCCATTTGCCATGTGGGAAAGTATGTGTTTGGCTTTTATTTCTGGATAAGTAGGTTTTCCTGTGTGCTGTGTTAAGCATTTAGAATTTTGCAGCAAATCCTAATGTGAGAAATTTAACCCCAAAGAATTATGTTAAGTGACTGAAAAAGATCAATTACTTAGGATCCTCTCATGTGTTCCAGGTGTTTTACAAATGTTATCTCATGTAATCCCCCAAATAGTACTGTAGGTATAGTGATCATTTCTGTATTATAGGCACTAAAATCCAGGGCATCAGAGTTTAGGTAATTTTGGTCAAGGTCACAGCATTAGTTAAGTATGAATAACAAATTTGGGATTAGAACCCAAATCTTGTCTTCAGTTTCAGGCCTTTTCTTTTAAGGTGTCTCCAGTTCTTCTAGTTTCAGCACTTTGGTACCATAATATGATACTTATTTAACATTCAGGTATTTTGATCTTTAAGAATATTACTTTGGACTCATTTTACACTCTTTCAATATGTTTAATTATTCTGCTTTTTGATGTCTATCTGAAGTCTAAAATAGCAGCTCTTCTGTATTTTAGTTGCTAAAAACAATAATTGACTTCTGTCCTGTACTATTTGCGAATCCTATCTTAATTTACATATATATTCATAGGTTAAAAAGAACTGAAGGCTCTAGAAACTTTGAATCATTTTGAAAACTGATTTACCTCCAACTTTCTGTGTGAGGTATTCCTAAATGAAATGCCTTAACCTTTGTTGTACATCAGAGAAACTGAGAAACGTTTCCCACTATGGCTTAACTTTTGTTTCCAGAGGATTTTGCAAGGGTGCTTGTGTCCCTGATTCAGGGCACAGGAATGAAGTGACGATCCTCAGGATCGGGTATAGATGACCATGAAGCTCGTCCCTGGTGGAATATCATCTCTTCCCTGGTTTCCCCTTAGACTTTAATTTTCTGCCTCAAGCAGAACTTCTGTTGTATATAAAAACAGCATTTATTTTGTAGTAAGGCGAAAAGAAAAGCAAACATAAAAGACATTCAAAAGAATATAGTCAAAGCAGAGTTCATGTCAGAAGGAAGTTGTAGCATCACTGAAGTTAAAGCAATTAAAAATGGTTTGGGGGGTCTCAGTTTTTCTTTCTTACTGTTTGTTTTAAAAGCACTCTTAGGTTTTTTCCCCTTATCGTCCCAAAGCACACATTTGAGTTTATTACTTACATTATTATCCTTACTTGCTGCTTCGATGTTTTAAACACCTCTAACTTCAAGGGTTTTTAAAACCTCTAATCCTATAGAACCACATAAAGCTAAGCTAAATTTAAACCCTAGTCTCATTTTTCTCTTAGAGATAAAATGAATTTAAATCCAGCTTCTGGGCATTCTGTGTTGTTAAAGTTTTCTCTAGTGTATAATGAAATTTATATACTCCATGAATGAAAAATATGTAATCTAAATATACTTTAGTGCTTATGTTAAATATCTTCCAAGTGTAAAATATATAGGGGAAAATTCTGCTTTGACCCTAAATCTTTATTATACCTAAAACCTTACTGTAACATTATCTTTAGGTTGTGTAGGTATGGAGAGCCCATTATTGTAACTATTTGGCAGTTATTTAATAAGACCTGGTTTGTAACGTCCCAGATGGACTTTTGTGAATGAATGTGAACTCCCAGTATTATGCCAAAACACAGAACTTTAAAGAATCTTTTCCCCAGGTTATTGAGAGTGTGTCACCAGGACGATGGATGCCCACAGCGGGCCATGTCGTGTTCACCTCTTCTCTGTTGAGTGTTAAAACCTATTCATTTAGAAATGTGATGCATAAATCAGTTTGTTAGCGATTTAACTGCTAGTCATTTCCATGTTAGTTACTACATTAGCTCCTAAGTTATAAATTTGTGTTTTCATGGGGCGGCAGTCTCTATTACCTTAATCCATATACAATTAGAATCATATAAGACTAAACAAACACCTATATTGTCACCTAAAGTCCAAACGATTACTTTTGGATTATCTAGGGTTTAGCTGTTTTGTATCACTCTTCATTCAAATTTAGACCATTAAATTAAAAGTCCTTTATCTATGATTGTATTACTCAGGAAACAGGTTGTGTAAAATTTACCGGTGTCTCATACTAAATTCTTTCCCTGAAGGCAAAGGATGATGGAGCCAGAAGTATATTTTCCTAGGGTAGGGGGAGAGGGTTACTTAGAAAGCTTACTTGAAAGTCCCCCAAACTGCAAATTTGTTGAGACAGTTTCGCGTCACTGACTCACGTTACACACAATAAGAGGGACTTGGTCTGTAAGGTTCCTGGCCTTCCCCTTCATCTTAATTGTGGAGTGTCACATTGTCTGAAGGGGACGGATTTAGAGCAGTTGTTGATTAGAAGCTCTCAGTAGAGACGGAGTTCAAACATAGGCTCTGTCTGGAACCTCAGCGGTGAACATCGCTCATCTATCATCATTTAACAAATGGAAAAGATCAAGACAGCCTGCCATCCATCATATCTATTTTATTGCACTCCAGAGCGGATTAAATTGTATTTAACAACTCTTATCTTACAGGATTTACACTCTAAAAAGGGGTACCTTTTCTTCATCAAGATTTTGCTTTGTGTTTATGAATTTGAGATTTTGAAGTTTGTTCCAAAACATTCAGTATTTAATTAATTCAAAGTCTTTATGGCCCTTAATTTCCCCCAAATTTCGTTTTTAACAATAACAATGAATATCAAACTCAGTAGACTAGCAATGAAAATGTATTCTTATGATACAACGGTATAAGAATAGTGGCTTATTCTTAAATATAAATTTTCTGAATTGAAATAAACTTGGTTGGCATTGAAAGTATTAATTTGGAGCCTTTTAAGAAATTTTAAGTGGTATCATTTTAGGACTAGGTAATCTTAGAGTTAGAAGAGCAGCTAATGGTATCATCCAGGCCTGGCCTGTGTTGCTCAGGGTTAGAGTGTGGCCCACCCACCAAAGGGTCCTCAATTCAGTTCCTGGTCAAGGGCATGTACGTAGGTTGTAGGTTTGATCCTGGCCTGGGTTGGGGTGCATCTGGGAAGCGACCAAATGATGTGTTTCTCTCACATAGCCGCTTCCACTCTCTCTAAAGAAAATCGATGGAAGAAATATCCTTGGGTGACGATTAACAACAACAAAATCTTGTCCAATCCCAATTTTCTTAGTTTACTGTTTTCTTAGTTTACAGCTAAGAAAACTGGGCCCTCAGAGGTAACTGACTGCCATAAAAAGGTCATCTGGATTTTCTGTAGTATAGGAGTACACCCCATATTTGTGGTTTCACTTTGCATGATTTACCTCGGTTTAAAAATATTAAATGGAAAATTCCAGAAATAAACAATTTGTAAGTTTCAGTTGCATTCAGAGTAGGGTGATGAAATCTTGTACCATTTCGCTATCCTGCCCAGGACGTGAATCATCCATTTGTCCAGCATCTCCGCAATTACACACTCCTGGCCCCTTGCTTACTTAATAGCCATTTTGGTTATCAGATATCTTAGTCATCACATGTCTCAGTGCTTGTGTGCAAGTGACCCTTATTTTCCTTAATAATGGCCCCAAAGCGCAAGTGTATTGATGCAGACAGTTTGGATATGCCAAAGAGAAGCCGTAAAGTACGTCCTTTAAGTGAAAATGTGAACATTCTTGACTTAATAAGGAAAGAAAAATAATCACATGCTGAGATTGCTGAGATCTAAGATAAGAGCAAATCTCCTATCTGTGAAATTGTGAAGGAAAAAGAAATTTGTTTTTGCTAGTTCTGCTGTTGCACTTCAAACTGCAAAAGTTGGAGCCACTTGCTTGATCAAGTGCTTAGTTAAGATGGGAAAAGCATTAAATTTATGGGTGGAAGGTATGAACAGAAAACATGTTTTGATTGAGATCATCCTGTTGAGCCAGAAAGCGCTGAGCCTTTAGGAAGACTTCAGCAAGGCATCCCTTGAAACAGGTGAAACTAAACCTTTTATTGCAAGTAAGGGATAAAATATTTGGGGGGGGGGGAGGACATTTTTTTGAGCACCTGTATATTTCAGTTCTCTTTGATGTCTGTTATTTGAAATGAATGGTAGAATTCAGTGAGAAGTCAGACTTGGAAGGATTTCTAGGTCCAGGCTTTCCCACTAAATAGACTTGTGCACACAAGATGCAGGGCTATCAATATTGAGGAAGGATCTCTTTGAGGCTGTGATTGTTATGAAATGTATCTTCAGGCTTATTTTCTCCCCAACCAAACCCTTGGTTCCTCTTCCTATCCATGCATCACCTTCCAATACACTTCTGGCCTCTGCGGTAGCCTTAACCTTGCTGCATCCTTGAGAGAGGAGGTTCGGTGCAGCTCAAGCCAGTAGGGAACATTGATTCTTTAATCTACCTAATCTTTGGAAACTCCTGGGGAACATTTTCACAGTGCAGACTCTTGGGTCCTATACCTGAACCACTGAATCAGAATTTCTGGTTAGAAGGCTTGTGGGTTGATTTTTAACAAGCTTTTCCAGGGCTCTATAGGCAGCCAGCCAGTTTCCTGCTGCATTTAGGAATCTTTGCATTATATATAATACAGGAGTTAGATACCCCCCCCCCAAAAAAAAAAAGGAAAAAAGCTCTCTACACTAAACAGTTCACACTTACTAAGGGCTCAAAACTCCCAATCTTATGTCCCATACCTACATGCAAAGCCAAATGAGGCTTACTCTAGCTTCGTATTAATCCAGCTGAAGCCTTTTCTGAGCCAGCTGTGCCAATGGACCAAAGGACAAATGATTAGTATTAATTTCAAGCACCACGGAGGCCAGAGGCCAGACTCCCCTAAATCTGTGTGTGTCAGGGGAGCATGGTTTTGGGAGGCGACTGGAAAAGCTTCCATAGGAAAAGTAGGAATGGGGTGTGCAAATGAGGTTGCAGTATAAATTTCGTGCATTTGCTCACATTCTGTGATATTTCAGCTTTAAAGTAGGTGTTGGCTTATCTAATAAATCTGTACTATGTTTATATAATTGTGATTTATACATACTTCAGAGTTTAATTGTATAATTAAGTCAGTACTGGTGTTCTAAGTACTAAATCAAGAGTATCATATAATCCTGTGAACAGATAAAAATTTGGGGGAGAGGCCAGGCAAATCTGGATTCTATTAGAGTTGATATTTAAAATTTATTGGAATTGTAGTTTCTTTCTTAGGTGATGTTGACTACAGATCTATTATATGTGTTAATTAGAAAAGGGGAGGAGATGGTATGGAATTTTACTACTGCTTGAAAAAGCATTATTGGCATTAGTGTTCTGGGAGGCATTAAGACATTGCTGAAGTTCAGTTAAAATTAGTCTATGGTAGCCCCATTGGCATACTCGGGGAAAAACTTAATTCTCTGAAGCACGATGGTTCCAAATTCATTAGGACAAAAATGACCTGTCTTCCTCTGGGTACTTTTGCTTCAGCCAGGCTGTGTGAGTGGCAGTACCACTTTATAGCACAGACACCTAATGCTCATGGCAGGGGACACAAACTCAAATGACTTCTTGGGTGAGGGGCAAGTGACATTAATGAGTGAAGCAGGCCAAGGATAAGAGGGGCCACCACTGCTCATGTGGAAAGATGGGCCCAGTTTTGCCAAATCTCCTGAGTTTTCATAAAAGCTCCAAGTCTGGAAGTTTTAAATAGAAATTTTCCAATCTCTTTATGCTGCCAGTAATTCAAATAAAATAAAATACAGATCATTGGGTGATCAACACTATGTGAGTGAAATAAAAGTTGAATATGGCCTTCAGGCCACCTGTTTGCTGTTTCTCAACTCTGTTGTATGAAGTTTAGTTTGACCCCACATATTAGACAAGACTCAGACCTCATATTCACTCAGTATGCAACAGGTTTTTAAACAAGTTAACACACTTGTATATGTATTGATAAGCAGCCACTGCCTGGTGCTGGAGCTCCTGGGAAGCTTCCTGTGCGATTGACTCTGGGGGCCTGTCCTAGCCCCTTTTCTGCCAACCTGTCCACTGCATTTCCTCTGCCCATCCCCCATCCCAAGTAGCCATTTGGCTAATATGGACCTAGACCCTGACAGGGACATGGCTTTCCCAGTGGGATGGCGATGAGATACATGGAAAGGCAAATATCTGGTACCCAACAGGCCTTCTGCTCCACTAACCCCAGGCGATGGCTATGGCCGGCCATTGGTTTACCCCAGTGTTACCCGTGTATGGCCAGTTATAGGCACTGTAGCTTCTCCAGTGACCATGCACATAAAATATTTTGGGTTTCACTCTGCCTTCTTAATGCATGCTTCTAAAAATTGCTCTCAATATATTTTGCCCTTTACTTAGAATAATCCTTTTCCATGGACACATAGTTCGATTTTTTGTTTGTTCGCATTACTGATGCCTTTCCCTTGATTAGGAGACCGTTTTCCTTTTGCTCTCACTCTTCAAGCTGATTGTGGAGAATGCACACAATAAGCACCCTACCAGCTGCCGTGCCTGACTGACTTCACCACGTGGAGCAGACGTTTGTCGTTGCCACTGAGAAAGGGCTTCCAGACCAGAGCATTTTAAAACATTGACAGCAAGAAATTAATTTTCTCGTGCCCAATTTCCCTTGTGAGTTTTAGTAAAACGTTACATTTGTCAGTCGCTAATATTTTCAGTTAATGGAAATGCACAGGAATGGCTCTGTGTTTCCCATATGGCTTCTCTGAAGCACTGAAGGTGGTCATTTTTGACAAAACTGTTATAACTGTTAATAAGTGGCTTGACCTTTAAGATCGAGGAAACTAAATCTTAAGGGTTTTCATCTCAGTAAGTTGCCTGTGCCTCTGATGAGATTGGTTTCGTCTTTCAGGGTTGTATTCTGAAAGAAAGCAAGAATTCCTTCAGTCTAAATGAAACCTCATCCCTGGCTTAGCCTCTCCAGATGCAGGGGAAACCAGCCTTTTTGTCCTGTAATTGCTTTCCTCAGTTCTCTAAGGCAACAGCCAAATTATAGATCCCAGGGGAGGAAGTTTTCCTGCAGGGAAGTTCCTGTTTACAGGAAAGACTGTGCACCCATTTGTCAAGAGCAATTGTTATTCTGATGTGCCACCTTCTATCCCTCCCAGTTCTGTAAAAATCAGGACAACTTTTAGAAGCTAATTACAGATGGCATTAACACATTGTTCCCCACTTGAAGTTTCCTAGAGTTTGAAGGAAGACAAGGTATGGGTATATGGGAAGCCATGGACAGATATCTTTAAATATCTAAAATTAAGGGAATCCTACATTCAGTTTTTATCTTCCCATTTTTAAGGCATTGTGGACATTTAAAGCGGAATTAATTTTGAGTTGCAGTGAGTGAAAAATCTGTTGGCTGTTTCTAACAACTTTGAGAAAAATATCCCACTCATAATTTTGGATATATGGATGTGGAACTGGGCTTTAAATTATTTTTCTTATACAGTGCATAGCCTCCTGCGATTTTCTCGGTCAGATTGTGCAAAATAGTTGAGTCACTGGATTCTTCCCATCCAGTGATGTATCTTTCCATTCATCAGTTCATCTTTCCCTCACCTATCTAGTCTTCATTTCTACTTAAGGTACTGTATTAAGAAATTGGACAAGAAGATATATGTTTGAGAAATGTAGCTCTGTCTTTTAAAAGAACTTTTGGTTTGAAGGAGACTGTGGGATTCTGAGTAGCAGATCACAGTTCAGGCACTCAACAAGACGGAAACATACGTGAATTTCATAAGACAGACTGTGAGAAATAACCAGAGATAAATTATAGTAAGCCTAAATTTATAAAGTTGTTATAATTTCTACTGAATTTTGAAATTTAACTTGAAAATTGGAAATTAAACTGCATTGATTTATATAGGAAAGTATTTGCCCTTTACATGGGCACCAGTCCCAATGTTTTTGTGTGCTTTTCCTGATTTAATTCTTATAACAGTGTGGTGAAATCAGAGATCGTATTCCCATTGGACTGATGAGCAAAGAGAGAGGCAAAGATGTTAAGTAACATGTCCAACTGTCACCTAACCATAAGCATTCAAATCTAGTTGGAATTATTAGAGTCGAGTGCTCAGTGAAGCCTTAAGTTGTCCCAAGTAGAAAGGTGAAGAATCCAAGTATCCAGTTCTATATAACCACCTTGTGTGGCCACTGATTGTCCCTTAACTTTCCTTTGCCTAATTTTTATCACCTAAAACAATAGGAATTGTTCTTATCAATTTTAATACACTATGTGAAAATATTACAGAAGAATGCATGTAAAAATATTTGCTGTAATGTATCTTCTGTAAGTGAAAGTTAATATTCTTATACTTATTTCATCACATCTTTCACAACACTCTAAGAGATTCTTTTGTCCTAGCTAATGTCAGTGAGTTGTCAGTTTGTTCTTTAGTGTTTATTTATTGGGTGATTAATGTGGAATGCTAGAGTGGTAGAGATAGAGACAATTACTTGACAAATTTTAAGTAATATCATATCCTTAAAAAGGGAGAGCCTAGCTAAAACCTGGTATTTTAACAGACTAGATAAATGTAATTCCTACCTTATTTAAAAGTAGATGTGGGGCTCTATCACTATAGACTAAGTATGCAGCTGGCTAATGTCAATGAAGTTTCCCTTGAATATTTTGGACATAAAACAAAAAAGGGGAATTTATATGTAATATGAATTATCCCTCACATGTGTTTTGATTTGCAGACCGGTTTATGTGGAAACCTATTCTCTTCTTTTAAATTGTAGATTAAGAATATTCATAGAAGCTATCAAAATTAATAATACTTTTGTTTATATAAAAGCAGAAATGCATTATTCAGTAGCTCTTATTCTGGGCTTAGTGTGTTCTTATCTGAGAGGCTTCGTTAGTATTTTGAAATAACTGTAAAACTCATCAAACAAATGGCAATGATTACCATGAAATCAGCTTCTGACTTAGATTTTTCTGCAATTAATGGGAAAGCATCACACTTGGATTTATGTTATTTAGATTGACTGGGAAAATCCTTCTTAAAGCCTAAACCAGACTATATAGTTTCTAGAATTACTCAATAGAGCCTCTTTAAAAGGTCTTGTGAAAAAGAAGTAAAATCAGGTTTGAAATTAGCAGACCTCATTTGTCTGTAGATTTTGGGCTCAAAAAGGCCACAGTGTGGGGAATACCATATTTTGTTGCAAAAGAGTAATCAGTGTGTTTGTTTCCCTATAAGGCATAAAAGCAGAATAGTTAGAATGAATATTGAGAGCTAAGGTTTTTGTCTTAGCGCATTTAAGGGTGATAGGAAACTGAATTGGCAGGTGTAAAAAGGTTCAGCTATTCTGTAAAGAAACATGTCTTTATGATGAATAGAGTAAGGGTGGGTGGAGTCATTATCAACTATATTTTAGAAAATCTTATATAAAAGTAAAGTCGTGCATCCTGTCCTTTATCCCTTGTCCTGCCCTCCCAGTCCTTTTGCACAGTTCTGTTTTCCTCCATAAAACTTAGGACCTATGTAAATTGGCTTATTTATGATGTTTATGTTTATATTTTGTTTCACCTATTAAAATATATCCCAGTTGCCTACGACAGTGCCTGGCATGTAGTAGGTAATAGATAAATATTTTTTGAATGAATAAATGAACCAAAAGTCAGGGTCTTTTTCTGTGGTCTTCAGCTTAATTGTCTAAAAACATGAGTACTATGTTAGACACCCCCAACATTTTCCCAGAGCTACTATAAGGATAATTCTGATAATAGACATTATCTTATTTTTAATTGAGATGTGATTGCTTCTCCAAATGTCATTTTTTTTGAAGTTCAAATTTATTTATTTTCCAAAGGGAAAAACAAAAGCTAAGTGTATGTTGATTCCAAACTCCAGTAGAAAAACCAAGACATAGGTGGAATTTTGAAGCCAGAATACTAGGACTGAACCCCAGCATGCCATTTTCTGAGTCTTTCTATAATGTAAGTTGTATTAAGGATAAAATGAGGTAAAGTATAATAAATAGTGATTAGAAAACCCAGGTCTGAAATTCTATTAAACTGGGCTCAAATCCTGACTAGTCTTTTGGTAGCTGAGGAACCTAAGTAAATTATCAAAATTCTCTAATTTTCCATCTCTGCTGTAAAAAGTCATTAATAAGTTGTACTTCCTAAGGTTGTTGGATTGGAATAAAAGTTTATTAACCCATCAGTTAAGGCAGTGGGACTAAGTTGTTTTAAGCCAACTGTTTTGCTGAGAACAATGAGAAAACTGAATTATGTGTAGGCATGTATTTGAAGTCATCAGAAACCAGCTAAAGAGTAGTTGCATGATCCAGAAAGTCCAGAGTTGTGGGACTATCTCAGCTCCCCAGCCTGTGCTTTGGTAATTCGTAGTAGATATCAAAGAGCAGAGCTTTCAAGAGATTCTCACAGGGCTGGAGGTAGGGTAACAAGATTGGAGTTCCAGGCCTGCCAAGGAGAAGGCAAGTACCCCAGGCTTTGGAACCACAAACCTACATCTTACATGGCAGGGTGAATAAGAAATAGGCCAGTTCATATGGCCTTGATCTCTGATTGGATTAAGGTGGTCTGGAATTGCAGTATCCCAAGCCTCTCTGCTTGTCAGAAGCTCATCAGAAATAACCAGGCTTATGAAGAGATGTCAAGCCTATGACCAAAACCCAAGAGAAATACAGACAGTAGAATCATCTACAAGGTATCTTGAAAAAGGAATTGAGATGTATGTGCTTTAAAATAACTATTATTTATATGTCAGAGGAATTAAAAGACAAGTTTGAGGATTTTGATATCAGTTACTAGAGATTCTAAAATTTAACAGTACAATAGCTAAAACTAAAAACTCAATAGATGATTTAAACATGAAGAAGCCCGGCTGGCATGGCCCAGGGGTTGAGCATCGACCTAGGATCCAGGAGATCGAGGTTAGATTCCCAGTCAGGGCACATGCCCGGGTTGCGGGCTCGATCCCCAGTGGGGGGCGTGCAGGAAGCAGCTGAACAATGATTCTCTCATCATTGATGTTTCAATCTCTTTCTCCCTCTCCCTTCCTCTCTCTGAAATCAATAAAGATATATTTTTTTAAAATATGAAGAGAAAATTAATGAAAAGACAGTATAAAATATCCAGACTCATGCAAAGAGAAAAAAATATGAAAAATATATTTAAGAGCCTAAGAGACATATGGTGATGGTGGGTACATATGAATATGAATTTAGAGGCCCAGAAAAAGCAGAGAAAAGAATGGGATAAAAGCAATGTTTGAAGAGATGGTACCTGAGAATTTCCAAAATTGATAAAGGCTATCAGGCAGAGATTTGGGAAAATTACAAGCCTTAACAAGATAATCATAAAGAATAGTATACCTAGGCACATCATGGTCAAATTGCTGAAAATCAAAGTCAACGAGAAAAGGCTAGAAACCGTCAGAGAAAAAATACATGTTTTTCAAAGAAGCAACAATAGGATTTTGAGTTGATTTCTCATCAGAAACAATGACATCCAGAGGGCAGTGACATGATACTTGGAAGTCCTGGAAGAATTCTGCCAATTTCAAATTCTGTATTCAATGAGGATCCTGAAGACATAATTTCAAATATTTTCAAGTATCTACAATTTTATCTACCCCCTAAATTCTTTAGAGCCATCAACAGAATATCCAAAGAACTGTATTTTAAGTCAATACAACCTGACGGTCATGTTGCAGTGATCTTTCTGTAAACTCATGTGCTCAGAGCTTCAACTTGATATACCTAGAATACCTCTTCCCTCTGTCTTTTCACCCCCTATAGCCTTGACAGCAGGGCAAAGCCCCCCCCCCCCCCCCTTTCCTGTATTTCTTTTACCAGCTTTATGGTGAATGTCTGGACTATTTCTATTTCCATGCTGTAGTGTGTGAGGATGGAAGGAGGTAGAAAGGCATCAGGGGCTGTATATGTACATTCAAGGGAGAGAAGAAAGCTAATGAAGACCTCTGTGGCTCCCGGGTCTCTTGCAGACATGAGCCCTTGGTTGACATAGCTGCATGTGGCTAGGAGCACTGAATTGAACAGCCTGGCTCTAGACAGTGGGCTGTGTGTGGAAGTGCTGTGCACAAGTTCCACCAAGTGTCTTCAGAGGTGGAACACAAACTTTCCCCTCCCCTCCATTCTTCTGTATGGAATCTGGATATGCTGGAAGGAGCCCCATATTGACAGTGACAATCAAGGCTACCCCTTCAGACTGTGGAACCAAGGGCTGGAGGGATTTGGGGTCTCTGTGGACATGTGGAATACAGCTGCCATAGGAGCCCCAGGCTATTTACACTGACTCCATTTATTTGGGAGAGAAATACTCTGGTGTTTTGTTTAACTCCCTGACATTGAGTTTTCCTGCTCTTTTGACTAATCTAATCACTAATTGATACAGGATGCAAAAGCCAAATATAATTTCCCAGCATCATTAGTGATGGTGATAGATAAATATTTAATAGCACCCCAAATCCTTGCCATCACCATTAAAATGAGCTACTTTGGAAGCAAGAGGCAGAATTCTTCAGCTTCTTAGCACAGTGATTGGAGACAGTGTGCCATTAAGGAAGCCCCAGCTCTCCCTCCCCCATTGGCAGCAACCCTCAACATTGATGAGGTGTCCTGGAAATTTCTGTTCAGTAAGAAGTTTAAAGGCAATTTGCCAGTGTTTCTCTCTAGGTTAAATTTAGAATTCCTCAGTTGGTCTAAGTTTGCTTAGGATGAGACTACTTGCATTTGAGGAGCAATTTTACTTAGTGTGACACTCTTTGAAGTTCTGCTAGCCCTTCTAGTATGTGTCTTTGGGGTTACTTGCTGCAGTGGCCTCCTAGATGGCCTTGGTAAGAACCAGAGAACAGGACTCTGCAGAAACAGGATTGGGACATGGTTGTCCCTTTAGAAAGAGAGTCCATAGAGGGCCAGAGTGGTTCTCCTCATCCTACCACCATTTAGCAGCATTTTAGCTGACAGAGTTACCACCCCATTTCTGTTGGCAGCACTACTGCAAGCTGTGTGTATTAAAACCACCATTTTTTGTGTCAAGCTGTTTTAACAGGGATTTGGTCTTTAAATAGCAATTTCTCATTAATTGCATTTCTCCCTACAACCCAGAACCTGCCTCATCTCCTTGTAAACTTTGGAATATCCAAAGACATAAACCAATATATTTTTATTTTTACTGAGATTATGGGTGTGTTAAGAAAATAAAAACTTCTTTGGGATCATGTAGGAAAAATGTATGACTGCAGTTGGACTTGGAGCCCTATTAAGTGTAATTACAGTCTGACCGCATTTGCTCATAGTAGCCTGAGCCCTCATAATGAGGTGGCATATGGTTGGTGCTTATGGGGTCACAGGCAGAAAGATGGGCTTGCTGGGAGATTCACTAACCTTAAAGGTGATTTACCTGAATCAAGTGCTTTGTGATTTATAAAGCATGAATGTATATTCTCAGTCCCAGTGTTAAGGATATTAAATAGAAATCTTTGCAGAAATCCCTAGGGTTAAACAATTCTGTTAAGTGAAGTTGTTTGCTTTGCAGGCCAGATCTTTTCTGCTTTGTCAAGCATTTAAACAATTCATTTAAAGCAAGTTGGATAAAAGCCGTGTTTGCAGATGGCTTAAGAAGCCTGGTATCTAATGTTAAAATGACAGTAAATGTCCGTTAACTGTTGCTTTTTTGACTTCTGAAGCAAGATTCCTTATTCAATTTAGATTTTAAGACCTGGTATCCTACTTGATAAGGGTTTCCATATAAATCCCTGAACACATAATATCTTTCTAGGTTTTGGAATTAAAAGTGGAATTATAGGATAGTTTTTTTACTAAAGGTTATTTTTCTCAGTTATTTTAATAATGGTAAAGGAAATTCCATGGGGATAAGTTTTGTTCTGATAAAGCTAAATTTAAATTTATTACCTTTGTTCACTTTAACATCCCGTTATTTATTTATTTCAAGATCATTCAAATGATTCCTAAGCCTGTCAGTGAAACAAGCTTGTTACAGGCTATTTTTTTTTTTTTTTTAACATACCATCTTTTATATTGCCAAATGTATCTCAAATACTTTGTGGGAAGCTCTTTATTTCACCATCTATCTTGATTGATAACCTTGCTGGATAGAGTGGTCTTGGTTTCAGATCCTTGTTTTGCATTACCTTGAATACTTCATTCCATTTCCTTCTGGACTGTAGAGTTTCTGATGAGAAGTCAGATGACAGCCTTATTGGGGCTCCTTTGTAGGTAACAGATTGCTTTTCTCTAGCTTCCTTTAAAATTCTCTTTGTCTTGAATTTTTGGCATTTTAATTATGATGTGTCTGGATGTGGGCCTCTTTGGATTCTTCTTGCTTGGGACTCTCTGTGCCTCCTGAACTTGTGTGACTTTTTCTTGACCAGGTTTGGGAAGTTTTCTGCCATTATTTCATCAAACAGGATCTCTAACCCCTGCTTACTTTTGACCTCCTCTGGTACTCCTATAATATGAATATTGTTACGTTTCATGCTGTCCCACAGCTCCCTTAGACTGTCCTCCTGTTTTTTAATTGCTTTTTGTTTTTGGGTCTCTGATTGAGTGATTTTTTTCTATCCTGTCTTCTAATTCACTGATCTGATCCTCAGCTTCCTCTAATCTGCTGTTTATTCCTTCCAGTGTAGTCTTTATTTCTGCTATGTCATTCTTCATTTCTGACTGGTCATTTTTCATAGTTTCCATATCTTTTTTCATGCTGTTGAGCATCCTTACAGTCAGTATTCTGAACTCTATATCTGAGAGATTGCTTATCTCCATTTCATTTGGCTCTTTTTCTGGAGACTTCTCTTGTTCTTTCATTTGGGACTTGTTTTTTGGTTTCCTCATTTTGGCTACTTTTTTGGTTTGTTGTTTTTTTTTTTTAAGTGTTAGGTAGAACTGCTAGGACTCTCAGTCTTTTTGGAGGGTCTCTGGTATAGGCCAATGTCAAACCCAGTTTGTGACTGGCCCTGAATACGTTGTTTGGAGTTATCAACAACCCCAGGCTTGAGGTCTCCACTGCTGGGGCAGGGTGCGTTTGGACAGGACCAAGATGCACACCAAAGTCTGCTTTTCTAAGGCTCGGGTCCCAAAGCAGATCAGGCACAGACTCAAAGCACCCTGAGGTCTGCCTCTGCCTACAGATTGATTAATTTGATTCTCTTAATGAGCCTCAGTTTGTAGAAGCTCCACATGGAGGGGCAGCTGGTTGTTATCAGTCTCTTAACAAGCCTCAGGTTGTAGAAACTCCTCTGGGTAGGGTGAGAGACTCTCCAGTAGGGTGGGGCAATTGCTTTCCCCCTCAGGCAAAAGCCAAAAATTCGCTGCTGCCAATAAAGATGTCCTCCACAGTCTGGGGGAATGACTTGGCACAGGAATCCAGACAGGCATCCCCTGACCTCACTCTCCAGAGCCCACAACCCCAGACTCTCCCCACACAGCTCCCGTCCACTCCACTCCTCTGCCGGAGCCCAAGGTGAGTGTCTGCACAGGAAACTTTGTGCGTTGGCTTGTTAATAGGGGGCCTGCATTTCCCGCCGCCTCTCCCTGGCAGACAGAAACCCAGCTGCTTTTCGCAGACAGAAACCCAGCTGCTTTTCACAGCCAGGTGTTATGTGGGCAGTTTTGGTGCTCTGGGCTGGGAAGCCCAGCCTGGGGTTCAGGCCCCAGAGCCCTCTGTGGGGACCCCTACAGCTGAGATCTCCCTCCAGACCTTCAGCTGCTGCCTGTGGGAGCCCAGCCAAGCCTCTCGCGTCCACACTTCCTACCAGTCTCTGTGCGGTCTCCACTTTTCCTCCTTGGCTATAAGGGTGCTCTTTAGCTTGTCTTCAGTTGGTTTTCAGGATGGTTTTTCTATGTTTTAGTTGTAAATCCAGATTGGTCCCGGGAGAGTGTCAGTGTAGCTTCCACTCAGCCCACCGCCATCTGGGATCTCCCTCCACTGAGACTTTTAAACATCTACCATTGAGCATCCAAGGCCTGAAATGATAAGATGGAAGCAAGTCCCCTCAGGAGAGGAACAAAGATAGTTTCTTTTTGGTGCCTGTGGTGGAGCAGAAATCGCCAACCCATGTGCCTCATATGGGTTCCAGGTGTTACTTTTCTCCCCAGGGGGCAGGTCCTGGCCTTGTTACCCTTGACCCCAGTGAGATGTACAGATACTTGTCCTCTGTATGTTCTGTGATGTGAGGAAGCCTGGGTGCTGTTCTCAGCTTACCTTCCCAAATTGATCTGCTGAATCCAAGAATGTCTGTGCTCCTTGGCTTACACTTGTCCTCACACACTTTTGAGATGGATCTGCCATTGCTGATTGCCTGCTGGATGTGTCTTAACGTCGTTTCCCATGAGTACCTCTCATGACTCATTTAGTTTTGTAAATAGCATGAAATGTTAGGGTCAGATTTGACTTTTCCTTATGTCTCCAGCCCTAGATTTAACATGCCTGGGTTTTCATTCCCATTGGTACACACTTCTGTTCCTTTCTATACATTGCCACTGCCATCACCTGCCCTTACCGGCTCTGCCACCCAGGTAAGTGATTTCATGGCCGGGGATCTTGATTTTTCTCATCTGAAAATGAAGGGAATCAGCAGTTGGGTTCTTTACATGTAATTTTGGAATCAAACCAGTGTCTAAAAAGATAATTTTTTATTTACAAGTTGTGTGACTTTTGGTAGAAAATGTGTTTGCTCCAAACCACAGTTTCTTCATTTGTGGAGTGTATATAGACTTGTTCCTGATAGAGTTGCTGTGAGCATGAAATGAGATCCATCTTTGCAGCGTGACTTGCACCGTGCCAGGTACCAAGGGTACATCTGGTAGATACACGAGCTACCATAGTTATGGAATCTGACAGGCTCCACGATCTGCCATCTGCAAGCTTTCATTGTGTTTTCCACTATAGTCCAATACTCAGTCCTCAGACCACCACACACACTCTGTGTTCATGCGTATTTGTTGAATGGATGACGTTTCTACCTAGCATTTACCAAGCCTGATAGCCCCTTTAAAAAATACTCTCCTTCCTCTTGCTTCCCTCCAACCTTCACACATATACATTCAGAATCAAATGAATTGTTTTTTTTTCAACTCTTAACAAAAATCTCACCTTGTAAGGATTAGCTAGGTTTCCTGCCTAAATTAATAAGCCAAGGTGAATTATACTGAATGCATTTCTGTGTTTTCTGGATCTTATAATCTTTGTGGTGTAATTCTTTCAATTTATGCTTGGACTGTATGACATTCTAGACAAGTATATCTTATAGGCCTTGAGTACTTTCTTCTTTTTAAATATTTCTGTGATTTCTACAAGTAAGAAACATGACAGTAATAGCTAATTTTAGGTTTTATTAGTGCTGGACATGCACTTATGAGCCATGGAAAAGATACTCAGAGACAACTGCTCAGCTCAGATATCCCCTGGCTTCTTAGTTGTGGCCACTCGGCAGATAATTTGATTTACAATTTTATTGGTTACTTTGATTGATGCCCTTGGCTTAAACTCAATTATGTTTATTTTTTGTAAGTATTCTTAATTGTCTAACCCCTCTTTAAAGTGAAACGACGTTTAGGAGTTTAATGATTGGGAAGGGGTAGATTCTGGAAATGTTACTATGGCTAAGACTTGAGGAACAGTCTTACAATTTTTGCCGTAGTGGTGTATTGAAGCCAGTTTGGAAGGGGATACAGATCTTTTGGTAGCCATATAAATCTGATTGAGCATGTTTGGCAAAATTATTAATTTTCTAAAACATCCATTGAGAAGTAGCCAGTGAGCTCTGTATCTCATCCAATATTTGTGAAAGGAAAAAAAATTGAGGTGGCTATGTTTTGAAAGCAGGCACATCTTGATTTGAGTGCTAGTTACTGTTATATTAACTTGCTTATATTATCTCAAGAAATTTATCTCTGCAGACTTTAGTTTGGTCATCAGTTAAATGAGCACAGTACTTCTTACGCGAGCGGGTTTTGTGTATGAGTAATAAGTGAGGTATGTTAAGTAAATACTACACAGCCGATAATTAATAAGAATCTCATTCCCTGCAAGAGATATAACCAGAGTTTAAATCAACACAGTGGATTAGTTCATATACTACTACAGTCTGGCTTCGCCATGCTGCCTTTAAAAAGATCCAAATGGTTAAATCTGTTTCTCTTTAAAAATGCCATTTTTATCATGTTCATGTCATTTTGTTTTTGGCTGTGTTTGCTAGTGTTTTTGGTGGAATCGCACCACTTTCTGTTGGCTTAACTTGTAATTCTATTTTCTTTTTGTCTGTACTGTTTCATTTTGAGACCCATTTACTGTTGGATTTTTGCCGTTACTCACCTTTTCCCCCCCTTCTCCTCTTTGGCCCATCTCTTCCTATTTCATTTTGTCATTTGCTAACATGACTGTTCACGTATGTGCTGTAAGTCTACCCAATACGTCTTTAAGGGTGCAGTATTCTTTTTTATTTTTCATAATAACAAGCTTATATTTTGAAGTATGTGAAAATGCCTTAGAACTTCTTGTTGGATATAGACTAGTTGACATTTTAACCAGGGTTGTGTGGTTGTGTTTTAGTTTTCTGTTTCTTCTGTACCGTTTTCATCATACTCCTCACAGGTTTGTCATCAGTGAATGATACTTAAGGACCCCAGTGTCCACAGCACTGTGCTGGGTTGTGCATGGAGCAGCTTAAAGAGACCCTGTGCAGCCACCTCCTCCTTTCTCTGTGCTTATTTCAGGCAGAATTTTATAGAGTACAAATGATCATCTTTAGGTGCTTGAGTCTAAAACAAATACGGACACGTAGTCCAAGCAAATATTTGAATTGGAGAGTGTATAAACTAGTAAACAAATAGAGATGAGTATCCTTTACCATAGACTAGACTTCTGGCTCCCAGGGAGTTACCTCCCTTTACTGCCTTCATTTTGTGTAGGTGTTGAAATGCCAGGCTCCTTGCCACATTGCCTAGAATAATTGCTAGGCATTTGTGCCACTTGAAAAGGAGGCAACGGGTCCTTTAATTGGACTAGCAGTTGCACTACCTGCGAGAACATTGTAGCAACGGTGTTGCTTTGTTCTCTTCATGGTCTGTTCTCTTGAGAATCAGCAGCAGGAGCGGACAGCACATAGTTCAGGGAATCTTCAGGCAAGTGGGAGGCAGGACCTCCCTGCCTCTGAGGAGGCCAAAGAGAGATGGGGAGTCCCTCTGTCTTCTCCCTGGCAGTTGCAACGTGGATCTCTGACTACGAGCAGCCAGAACTAGAAGCTCAATGCCGGAAATGTGAACCACGAGGGAATGACCTGTGGGATTAGTTAGAGATAACTGCGTGGCTTTTGCAGAGGGCAGGGTGACACAGGCATCGAGTGTTCCGAAGCAGACTGCTCCTCCGGCCTGATCCTGCCTGTGTCTTCTCGCCGGGTCACCGTGAGAGCACGGTTCTCTAGTCCACCACTTCTGAGCTGCCCTCCTGATGAATTGCTCTTCTATATAAATTTACCAAGGTACACTCTGTGCTATTCTGAGCCAGAACTCTGAAGATGATAGTAATCAGACGTATGAAACAACTAGTAGTGGGGACTTGTACCTTTACAGGAAAACGGGGGGGGGGGGGGAGGGCGGAGGGCAGGGAGGAATTATCAGTGAAAAAAACAGACCAACCGGAGATTGGGGCGGAAAAGAAAGGCCCAGCCAGGAAGAGCCAGGGTAGATCTATTAGAGGGGAGAATGGAAGGGCAGGGCTGGAAGATAGAGGGCACACAAAGAAGAAAGTGAGCTTGGATTTTCATTTTGAAGGCCCTTCGAGGAGCTGGATCGTGGGATCGGTGCAGTCGGCATGGCTTTTTTCTAGCGCGAAGGAGGGCCCGAAGTGAGAGGAGGGGTAGGAAGGTGGCAGTGCATCCTTTTAGAGTATGTCTAAGGATGTCTTCCTGCTGCGGCTGAGAGGGGCATGTGTGGCCCACGTGGAGGAGCCATTGAAACGCTTAGTAGCTGATTGAATTTCGGTCCAAAGCAGAAATAGGATTTGAAGACAGTGCAAGAATTGTATTCTGTGCAGTGTGTGTCACTGGGTTTTTTAACCAACTCGAAATGAAATGAAATGGAAATAGTCTGCCTCCATGTCCTTGTTTCTTTTCTTAAATATTGTTGGCCCAGTGTGTTGACCAAGCCTTTTATATAGAAATCCTGCTTTCAAAAAAAAGATAGGATACAATTAATTATATGTGTGCTCTTCTACACATTTTTTATTTTGCACTGGTTTCTTTCCAATTACCTGTCACCCTCTGTGTGGGAGGCTGAGGAAAGAGTTTAAAGAATACCAGGTTTTAAACTGAGAGGCTGCTATGGTCATATCCTTTTCGATGCAAACCTTGTTCTCCCTCTCGAGTTTCACTTGCACGGCTTTGTTCATTTTGGATTCTTTGTAAGATCTGTCTTCATTTCCTCTGTTCCTATCAGACCCCTGTATTTCCTTGTACTCTTTGGCCAAGCACCATTGTTTTCATCTTACTGGGTGGAACAGTAGATGCTGTTCCAGCTTAGATATTAATTTCCTTTCTAGTACTGCAGTTCTGAGCTGGAGTTCATTAGCATGTCCTTTCAATTTTGAAAGGAGATTTGATCTCTAAGAACCCTGCCACAGTGTCTGTGTTTTCTTGATGATTCATTGTGGCTATTTTCAGTGTAAGGTCAGCTTTCTGCTGCACATAGAAAAGCAAGCAAGCAGTTAATTCAGTGCATCCTTGTATTTCCCTGCTGCAGTTTTACCTCTCTCAGTGCTCTTGCTTAACATGCTTCCATTTGTAAAGGATTGATTTGTTGGGCAGAATTATTGGTAATTCAAGGATGACCTCTAACCTGTTCATTTTAGTAAAGATGCAATTCCCTTAAGTAGTAGGAATGCAAGGAGCGTCCACAGAATGGTCATCTTACTGTAATTTTGTATAACAATTATACTGTAAGGAAAAGGTGCCTCCTAGGGGGTTAGGAAACCAAGGGCCAAGTTCTACCTCTGCTGTCATCTACCTCTGGACTGTAAGCAAGTCAGACCAATTTTATGACCTCTTTCTTCCCTTGTCTGTAAGGTGGGATAACATTTTTGCCCTCCTTTGTCATAGACTCTTGTGGATGGCTGTATGGAATCGTGAGTGTGGCAGTGTGGCAATCCTGTTCTTGCCCAGGGTGGACCCCAGCCTGGCTCTGGTCCACCTTTGCATCCTGATCTTCAGCCCTTCTTTGTATTATTACTAACCTCAATGAACTTTGGTCCCGCGCACACCTAGTAGCCTTCTCACAACATGCATTCTCCCCTCTGTGTTTATGCTCTCTGGAATCTGCCCCTCAGGACTTGACCCGTCTCCCCAGCCACACCTTGAATGCCACCTCCCCCAGGGATTCTTCCTTGTTCTTCCTAATCTGCAGTAGCCTCTTAGTAACCTCTGGCACTACATCACCTTGTCTTCACAAAGCTGAATTATAGCTGGTCACATGTGTTGTTTACTAAATTAAAACCCAGTGTTTTGGCATCTGAGACAACACTGCCCTTGTATGGACCCGGAATTACTGGATGCTGACTGGCATGCCTTTGATGAATCGGGCAAATACCCCAGTTGTTTTTTTTTAATTGCATACTACTTTGAGTGATCTCTGTTCCCAAATTGGACATCCTTCAGTCTTATTACAAACAGTTAAGGAGTGATGAACCTGGGCAGCCAGGCACCAGGTGTTGCTTCTGCAATAAAATCTAGGTTCTCACCATGTAGTTGGGAAGACCAGTGCACAAATGCACACTGTCCAGAGGGGGCAGAGGGATAATCTCATTCGTGTGAGAATGATGGGCATTCAGGGAGGAACTGATAACCCAGGAATAAAGAGGAGAGCTAGTGCATTCTATGAAAATGGCTCTGAAAGGATGGATTAGCAAGAGTTTGCTGGGAAGGTGAGTAGGAAGTGCCTCAAGTTAATGTAGGGAGGAATCCAAGGGCCTGCTGTGCGTGTGAGGCCGGAGTGATTGTGATGTTCAGAGGCCTGTGTGCAGAGCAGGTGAGGATGCAGGTGGAGATGCCCCCTGATCATGTGGAAGTGACCTTGAAGTGCTCGGGCTCCTCAAGAGAGAGGGGAGTGGGTGCCAGAGGAGCGTCTATTTCTGAACCAGTTGATGCCATGAGAGGGTAGGAAAATGCCCATAGCGAAGGATCTTACATGCCCTTCACCCAGTGGCAGAAACACCAGGGAGCAATCTAAAATTCAGAAGCACAACCTCACTTCCAACAGTTCTGATTCCATATGTGTACAGTAGGGCACAGGATCTGTTTTAAGAAATTATCTGGGTGATTCTGGTGCAGGTGGTCAGTGAACTGCCCTTTGAATAGTTGCTGAATTATCCCTAAGAGTTTTGTAAAGCCAAGAAATTATAAAATGTGTACATTACTCTTTGCCCTGGGGAGACAGATCCTGGATAGGTCTGTTCAGGGGCTCAAAAAGATCCCTAAATTCTCAAAAGTTTAAGAATCACTGAGCTAGAAGGAAAGTATGTAAAACAGACTGAGAACAGTGCTATTGGCAGGAAGGCTAGAGAACAGAAGCCTTTAAAGAACCATTTTGTGGTGGAGGGAAAGTTGGTGTTTTTAGGAGGCCGACTATAAACAGATTAGAAAAGTAAAGTCTTGCCACTCAGTTTATAAATCAGAATTTTGTTTGTGTTAATATCTCAATGTTTAAAGGAGATAGTGCAATGTTTGGTGGATGTAGAGATTTAACAATTTGTCTATTCCAGGGTGTTGTGTGTTTTTTTAAAACAAGTTTTTTTCCTGACCTAATTAAATCTTCTGGTTTCCCCTGGGTTTCATTTTTTAATTTTGAGGTTAGTGATATATAAAAGTTCAGTATAATGAAGGTCTTTATGAAGTAAATTATTAGTAATGGTGCCACATTTTGCTCTCCTGTGGTTAAGGTCATATCTGCATTTCTATCATAGACATTTTCTGAAATTTATGGAAGAAAAATGATACTGATGCAACTTGGTTTTTACTCCCAGCTTTCACATCAGTCAAGTGTACTGCTGAAAAGTGGTGACTGCTCCCTCTTTTTCCTAAACCCAGGGAAAAGTGGGCATATTGTTTATACTGGCAGAATCAGTACCACAGATGGGATGTAGTCACTCGAGAGGGGGGCTCTGCTCAGAGGTGTTTCCCAGCGTGGCCCAGGCCGAGCAGCCCTCTGGGAACTCTGGCTTGTGCAGCGGTGGGGTTCGGCTCTCAGAGTGCCACCCTGCATTTTTCACTTAAACATTACAGAATTAAGCTGGCCTATGAAGTTTAACCTACGCAAATTTCTGGCTCCATGAAGGGTTCCTATTTCTTAAGCCCGGTCAATATTATATTGATCCACAAGGGTTTATTCTTGTTCTCTAGTACCCAGTGCTAGGTTAGATATTGTTAAAAGTAAGTATCCAATATGGCCAAGGGCCAACAATAAGCTCACTGAAAGATCATTCTATGAGAAAGAGAGATCCAGACCATGTGTAATTCAATGTAAATTTACACACTCAGATTATTAAAACCAAGTTTATGGTGACACTTTGATTAACTAACCCCGGTAACCACAGCTTCTTATAACAAATCAGCCATATGGTGGGGAAAAAAGGTTTATGAGAAGCAAAGCTGTCCACTCTCCTGGCTTTATATTTAAAATATCTCAATGAATAGTTTCTGAAGCAAATAGGACTCATGCCAGGTATATTATGAAATCATTGAATTTGATATTTTCTTGTTTTAAAACTGTTCCCCATCAACTTTCCTATGTCTACTGTCCTTAAGTTATCTTTACCAAAATAAGAACTATCTCATATCTAGTTATTTGTACTTGTGGATTCCTTGCATGAGTCTGCACATGGTAGGTCTAAATAAATATTTGTTTGGAGTGGAAGTGGCTAGAGGTCAGATTGTATGAATCCATTTTAATATAGTGTTTTTTGAGTTTTAGGTTTTGCTCGTCTTTGTTATAGACTGAAAAATGTAAACTGATTCCAGAAATTATAGACACTAGTAAGCAGATGGGGGGGGGGGAGGTTTGAGAAGAGTCCTTCTGAAATTATATTAGATGCTCTCAAATGATTCTTTTGGGAAATTTGAGGCAGTCACATTGGATTGACTTAGATAGGACTGATTGCACCATATCAGCCCCAGCTTACATAGGATTGAGAACAGTAGGTGCTATATGGCTAACTGATGAGTAAGCGATTAGTGATTTTAGGTCTGTTTGACGTAAGCAAATAGAGCTCATCATAATTATTCCTCATAGGGATAGTATTAGGAATGGATAGGCTAGAGAATGCTCCTCCTAGGCCAGGAGCCTGGCCAGCCCTTGCACCAATGTTCCTATCAACAGGTTTCTTCTACCACCTCACTGCCTCTTCCTAAACCTTGTCTTCTTTCTTTAACATTGAGCTCAACCATCCTTTTTGCTTGTTTTATTTAACATCATTTTATTTAAGTTATATTTTATAGTAAGTCTCCCCTCAACCGTACGATACATGCAATGAATTTTAACCTTAATCATCTTCCTTATAAAGAAGTATTGTATTTAGAGAAGGGAGAAATAATAAAATGTATAAAATTAGAATGGAAATATTACCTTAGAGATCATCTAGACCTGAAGTTGTCAAATATTGTTAAATATTAACTTTTGTGGTACAAGTCTTTTGTTGCCCAAAGAACTCCAACATTTAAAGTAAATGAGAGTTGAAGTAGGGTTGTAGGAAGGCCTGCAGTGGGCTCACCTTCACAATCTGAGGGTATCTGAGGGTACTGAGGATCACTCTGAGGATCTGAGTTTGAAAAACCAATGATTAGTTCATTCATACTATTTTATATAAATCAGGACACTGAAAACCAGAAAGAAAAGAGTGCCAATGTTTACCTATATATGGATAGATAGTAGATATGTGGATAGGCAGGTAGGTATGTAGATAGGCAGTTAGATGAATAGTATAATATATATGTATATATATAAACATACACATATATCCCATCATTTAATCCTTATAATATTCTAGAAGGTATATGGTTCTATAGATAAGTAGATGAGGAAAGCTTTTAAGTTGATAGAGTTAGGTCTTTCTGGGGACAAATCTACATTCTTTCCGTTGTATCTTCACAATGTCAGCTGGTCACCTTGCCCAATGCCACACATGGGGAGGGACAGGACTGGGACCCAGACCTGCTTTCTGATCCAGAGTTATTCCCTCAGATCACCTGTTCTTTTTAGTCAGTGACAAAATAGTACCTGCTAAAAAACTGAGCAAATAGAAAAGGAAAGACACTCTAGCTGTATTCACCTTGAGAAGGGTTAATGTTCTCAGTTCTCTATCTTTTAACAAGTAGTCAGTTGTGTAAAATGACTGGAAGAAAAGCTGGTTTACAATAATTTTTATACTATGTAAGCATTTCTCTTAGCTTGGAGAATTTTGCATGAAACCCAGCTTCCTAATTCAAAAAATTATATAATGAATTATTTTTTCTCAAAGTGTACTTTCTTTATGGCCTGAGAATTGAAGGTTGACATTGAATAAGTATTCACTATTTTAATGTTTCATAAATTTGAGGGATACATACTATGTAATCATTAACATTACTTTTACATTTGGAACATAAAATCAAACACAACCAACTGCGACATTAGAGTTCCAAAATGATACACAGAAAATCTGAATGTGCCCTGTTGACTTATGCTGAGGTACGCCAAGTACAGCCTTATTATGCAGATTCTTAGAATAACAGGCCATGGATATCTTAGATTCTTGCCTCTAGTTGCTGACACTCTGGTTTTGTTTGCTTGTTTGTTTTGTATCTTTTTAAAAATCTGGACCATTTAGGGACAGATCTTCAAGATGAGGTGTTTTTATTTTAGGAACAGATCTTCAGGATGAGGTTTTTTTTCTGGTTATTTTTTTCTCTTGGCTCCTATATCATTTTTTATATTTCTTCTTTTTAAATTCTTCCTGTCCCTCAAGTTTTCTTCCATAGGACAAGGGCTTCTTTTTAATCCTCTGTGTGTCCTCTAACCCCCTCCCCCTTCTTCTTCAGTGCTCACATAATGCCTGGCACTAAGTGAGAGAGAAGGGGGAAAGGATATGGTTGAGTCAGATCAAAAGGGCAAGAACTCTAGAATCAGGACTTCTTCCCTTGGTGTAGCCAGAGTGTTTTGTGAATAGAGTCCACTAGTATTTTTTCTTCAGTGTTCTTTTCTAACAAAGATAGAATAGTGAATAGTTTTTGATCTTACCTTTGTTACGAAACACTTTACAATAGTTATTTAATGAGTAGCAGCACCTTTCCAGGACTGGGGTACACAAGTGAAAGGAACACTGTCCAGGCCCCAGGAGCTCGTGGTGCAGTCGAGAAGACAAACATGCCCACACTCGTAGTGCTGTGTGGGGTGATAAGGGCATCGAGAAGCCCTGTGTATTTTCCAGTGATGGTACAAAGGAATGAGTGATTGACTCTCTCTGTGAAAAGGAACCAGCAACAGGTGCCCAGGAGAGTGGCATGTGAATTGGGATTTGAACAGTCAACAGGAGTCTGCCAGCCAGACTCTGGGGTGCGGGCACAGGGACAGCACAGGCAGACATGTGGCATGTGGGCAGCATGGTCATTGGCACGAATCTACAGATGTTCTGGAATTACTAGAGTATACTTTGAGAGGGAAGTGGTGGTAAGAAATTAAGACAGGTAGGAAGGGATCAAATCAGGAGAACTTCATATGTCACATGATAATATTTCAACATTATCTGATGGGCAGTGCTGAGCTGATGAGTAGTTTTAAGTAGGGAGAGACTATTTTCAGCTGTGTGTTTTATGGAATGTCAACTTTCTGTTAGTATGTGGGATATACTGGAGAGGCAGAATGTAGGTGTGAGGGGATGGGTTGAGGTCATTGGGTCATGAGGTGAAATTCAAACTGGTGTGGCAGGAATAGGAAACCGATAGGAGGAACCATTCAGAATGTTGTTGAATGGAGAGGCGGTGTCAGCTCAGGTTTTTGGCTTGAGTCTCTGGTTTGTAATGCCATCAACCAATATAGGCAACATTGATAAAGAAATGCCAATCACTTTAATTTCCTATTTCAGATGGCACACACCAACCACAGTTGTGGCTTTGTTTGAAATTTAGGCTCTTGAAAGAGTGAGTACACTTTCACGCTCATCACCATGTTCAGCCTTTACCATCTCCCTGGGAAATAGGTAGTAAGTATGACAAAAGGGTCATATCTTCTATAGGGAATTAATCCTCAGGTATTTGCTTTTGTTCAAAATTGCCCCTGAAAGTCCTGTAGGGAACTCTGGGTTGAAGACCAGCTTATTATTTCTCAAAAAGACTTCAGATCTCTAAACATGAGAAGCATGCTGAACCCAGTGAGACGTGCTCACTAAGAGAGGCATGAAGAAGGAACAGTGACTCCAGGTGGGGGCGGGGCACCAGTTAATTTCTCTCATTTCTCAGTTCCAGCTCATTGGGGCATATGATTGTTAGGCTCCTGGGCTAAATGAAAGATTTCCCAATCATACCCCTCCGTTTTCATTGTTGAAATAATATATGTTAGTTACACCTGTGGCATAAGCACTGCATGTCCCCTTTTTATACAGTGAGCCAGACACACAATCTGTCACTTGTCCTAAGATAGAATAGTTAGCTGGCAGAGCTATGACTTACTGTACCCAGGTCTCAGATTCCAGTTAAGGCGAATCTTACCAATTTTTGTTTTAGAATAAGTATTCATAATGATAGGAAATTGGAATGAATGTTTTACCAAGAGGATATAGGAAATTGCATTTAATTTTCTTTATAATTTGATTCTACACAATGAATGTGATATGTAGAAAAAATGTTCATTGAGGGAAATATATTTAGTTGAATTTTGGTTAATCAGCATTCAGTGAAAATAAACAGTTGTCTGGCTGTCATAAGCTGAATAGCATGGCTTGGCTCTACTGCATTTTGGTTAGTTCAGGAGTTTATCAGTTGTCCCAGATGATGATTTTATGCTAATAAAATCATCAGGAGATAGATTTTGTAAATCATACTGAGCTGGCAGGTGTGCTACTGGGCATAAAATGAAATTCTATTTTTTAAATTAATTTTTGGGTATCTCTGACCAACAACCAGGATCATTTTCTACCTAGGGTATCTCTTGTTGAGTAGTCCCACTTGGAGAGAAATTACAGATTGGGGGTTTCTTTGCATGAAATTACAGTCTGGAACACTGATCAAGCAGTGCTATTCTCTTATCCACACCCTTTGAGGATTTTAATTTGAACATCAATTCTTATTTATTTTCTAGTTTGTACTTTTAAAGGTCAATTATATGTGTGTCTGTACAGTAATAATCTGCATATGTAGAGTACTACATTTTATAATTTATAAATAATTAAAAAAATTTAAAAACCTGCTTCCTTCTTTAAAACATTTGAAACTACTGATCTAGAGCACTGTTCTAAAATAGGTCAATGATTAGATTATTCTGGGAACTTTTTTACAACCACAGATTCCTGGGGCTGCTCCCAGAAGATTCTGGTTAAGTGGGTCAGTCTAGAGTAGTAGCTATCAAACATCAGTATGCATTTCAGAATCACCCAGAGGTCTGGCTTGTTAAAACTCAGAGTTTCTGATTTTAGTGGTTTGGGGAGTGGGGCCTGAGAATTTGCATTTCTAACAAGCTCCCAGGTGATGCTGCTGCTTCAGGGATGCACTTTGAGAACCGCCGGTCCGGTGTGGACTCAGGACACGGGCCTCTCTGAGGTCAGGTGATAAACATGATCTAGATTTGCTCTCTTCTCCCCTAGACAGTTCTTGCAGATGTTCGTTCATTTTGTTTTCTCTTTTTTACTCCCGTTACTGTGAGAGAGGCAAGCGGCTGGTTTTCACACTGTAGTTTTCAATATTAGTGTGGAGGGTAAGAGCACTAGTGTGTTCAGGCAGATTCAGACTTACAGGGAATACATACGGGTGGCTTAAGTCAGTCCTGTAGCCGCTCTGTGAGGTACTTATTTGCATCTGGAAAACTGAGACAGGTCCCTCATGGCTTGGCTGATTTGTACAATATTTGGGAATAGAAATAACACTGTTATCCATTAAAGAGCAGATTTTAAGTCAATAAGAAAAATATACGGTTGTTACAATCAGGTCTTTTTTAAAATTAGGAATCAATAGATTGATATAAAATGAAGTATGCAATGAGTGTAAATGCCACAGAAACTTTAGGAACAAGACAATTCATTTCCTTTGAATTATATAAAATATATCCATCGGCAAATAGCACTTTTACAATAGTGCATTACATTAGCCATTTAAATGCCTGTGCAATGTGTAAAAACTGCTTGCTAGATTAAATGATGTAGAAGAGCATTTCTATAATGCTTAGTGTCTGCTTCACTCACCGTCACTGGGGCACTCAGAAGTTTAAGAGGCATTATATACTTTCACTGTTTGGCAGGCAATTAAATGTAGATGTCACTGGACTGATTTACAAGAATAAAAGCAGTGGCTTTGCTATGTTGGTGCAGGTTTGTTTTTACAACTCTTATAACAATTATATGTATATTACACTTCCTTTCTGTTTATCCTTTGAAATGTGTAGTTTGTTGCCTTTTATCTCACTGTTTTAAAATTGAAATAAATGGGGAGGACCACTTGAGATTACATGTAATTTAGGAAAATAGAACATATAACATCAATTCTTTTGGGGGGTACTTTGGCACTAGTTTTTGATCTGCCCTCTCGGCAGAGAGACCCATTTAATACTTCATGCATTTGATAAAGGCTGCCTTAAATGGGGTCATTCTGTATTTAGAACAAATGAGAAAAATGTTCCAGAAATCTCCTCCAGGAGTATTAGTCTTTTTACAAAATAGCTTTAAATGGACTGTAATTATAACAAGAAGAACCATTGCTAGAGTATATAAGTCAGTTTAACCTTTTAAAGGCAGAACCCAAAATGTGTATGTATGTTATAAATAAGTTTATGAAATTAACATGTGATTGTCTTCCACTCGCTTCTCAGAATCAGGAGCTTATTTGCAATTCAATTCATGTAACAATCAGTATATAAATAGTACACGTGCTTTGCTTACTTTATAAAGGTGGGTGAAGGGTGATAATGTGTAGACTGAAAAGAGTATGAACTTTGGACTCAGACCTCAGTTTAACTGCTGGCCCTACACAGAATTCTGTGTGACTTTGGGCAAGATATTTGATCACAAGAGATTAGCTAGTGTGGAGTGAATTGAGCTCTAAAGAATAAAGGAATAGCAGATGTGAGGAGTAGCCACTGGTCCAGGACAGAAATAGAGCTCCAAGGAGGAGATCCTTCTAGAGCTGAGATCCAGGACATGACTGTGGCTCAGTGGATGACACAAAAGTCACTGTGGGGACACACTGATACAATGTAGAAGAAATGTGTCCTTTAGGGTGGCTTGGACAGCTGTTTATCTGAGGTGCCCCTTTGGAGGTGCTACAAAAGCCACTGAGGGGGGCTGGGCAAGCTTCTCTCTGCCGGCCACCATGCACCAGGGCAGCTGAGCACTGGGGGGGCCCCTGCACCGCCAGCCTTGTGCTGGAGAAGCCTCGAGTGCCGAGAAGCCTTCAAGGGAGCCCACTCCTTCCCCCTGCAGTGCCTCTCCAGAACCCACTACTGTCAAAGCTTAACATCTTAACAACTGGGGCAGGAAACTTAGTTGGCCTGGATACATTTTTTGCAGAGCAAGCAATGAAATGTGAATTTAGAGCTGAAGGAATATGTTGATAACTGGCACAAATAATATTGATAGTTGCCTTTAGAGTTTTTAAGGTTAAATAATACATGTAGACATTTGCATGGTTTTTGCTATGTAACACATTCTTTGAATCAGACATATTGAGACAATAGACTTATACTGGTTGTGAGGAGTAAGTGAAATAATTAGTATTTATTGCCTTGAGCAGACTCTGGCTAGCACGTGACAGATGTTCACAAAATGGTAGCTATTAATGCCAGAGAACTTTGTGGGTCACAGGTTGCACCCCGACTGTGTTAGTAGGGCTCTCACATAGTAGTTTGATTGATAACCTCAGGATGAATAAATAGCCCCAGGTAATGGTTCTAACTCCAAATCTTTAAGACCACAGGCAACACTGTTGGAAGAATTGTTAAGTCAGTCTAGTGGATCTAGACTCGCCTTTTACAAAATTGAACGGTACAGAAATGAAAAAAATACCAGTGTATGCTATGGCAGTAGAGAGAAATTTGGCTTGTAAAATGTACGTCTGCATGTCCTGGGTGAAGACAGTGGGTGACAATCAAAATAATTTTAAGTACTGCCCTAAATGGTGGGCTCCGACCCTTGTCTGCTTCTCTTTGCCTTCGCACCAAGCCTGGCGCTTCAGGAGGGTATAGAATGGTCCTGCGAAAGATCCTCCAGGGTCCTTTGCGGGAAAAGTGGACCATCTTCATCTTCACAGCTTCTCTGTTAGTGATGTCATCCTCTTCTTAGATCTGAATAATTCTCTGCTACTCTAAAGCAAGAAGAAAGATAAATTCTCCCCAATATGCAAATGACAATATTTTATTTTCATAAATCAAGAATGACCTTTATAGACAACTAGCCTTGCTATGTAATTATTGCCAGAAAAAGAAGACTTCAGCTTTTCTAACGCGAAGGCCATAATTTGTGGAGACTTCATTAACATTTAACCGGCTTATAGTTTTCAGCCATAATAAAAAATGAACGTATTCAGTGATGTAGTCACCTTTGTAGCTGATTCATCTTGGAGTACACCAGGGCAGGGCTGGGTGTTTTGTGGGGCTCCATTAAAATTATTTGCATTGTTTAGATGGATATTACATTATAATTGTAAAAAAATTTGGACAAAATTATTGCAGCTGAATTCTGCATAGAATATTGGGGAGTTTATTACCTATTTTTCTAAAAAGAATTTATTGGTGCCTGTCATGTACCAACTCTAGGAAATAACAAGATGGCAAAGATACAGTTATAATCAAAATGACTTTTGAGCAGAATTCTTACCCCACCTATAGGCTTTCAGATACCTTTCTTTTGTAATTCTTCAGTTTTCATGAAAAAATACCCGGCCTACTGCTGTCTAAAGCACATGGTTCTACACTTCAGTAATAGCACAGACTAGTTGCAATTTTTAGTTAGGGAGTAAATACACAAACGTTAGCAGCCCACTAAGACTTTGTTGGGAGAAACAATATTCATAAAGGCCATTTTCAAGGATATTACAGCTTTAATCCTAGAATGTACCGAGCTCCCACAAAATCAAGTTTATTGAATCAAAGTTTGATGACATGCTATCATACCATGTTACTTAATAGACCCTAAAACCCATTGCTCTGCTCTGGTGGATGCTGTTGAGAGCTCTGTTCATTAGCTTATGTTGATTGCTTCTTACCACGGTCCTGGGATGATAATTCTCTCTGGATTGGGAGTAGTTGTGTTTCTTTTGGATTTGCAACTTGGAAAATACTGTCACATCTTGTTAAGAATCTGGGCTGTCAACACAAGATACCTGGGTTCAAATCTCTGCTTTATTACCTTCCAATTTTGAGACCCTGTGTAAGCTGTAACCTCTGTGCCTCAGTTTTTAAATTTGCAAAACAAAGATCATAGTATCAACCTTATAGGGTTGACATCAGGATTAAACAAGTCCTCAGTAAATAATAGCCCCTATTAGTAGTTTTAGTATTAATATTATTATCTCATGGATGCTGTGAATTATGTAAATCAATTATATTTTCTTCATTGCACTGACTATCCCAAGCTCAAAGTGAAATTTGTGGCTAACTTCCAGTAAATGACCCTGGTGACAATTTTTATTACTTGGTGGTGATGGTAGAATCCTCTTTATATTCCTGGTATAATCTTATTCTTTCTTCCTTCCTTCCTTCCTTCCTTCCTTCCTTCCTTCCTTCCTTCCTTCCTTCCTTCCTTCCTTCCTTCTTTCCTTCTTTCCTTCTTTCTTTTTTGCTTACTTTCCTTGCTTTTTAAACTTTTACTTTTCTTTGATTTTGTTAATTTAATTTTTATGTCATTTGTAGCATAGCATGTCATGGAATAGGTCATGGAATCATTTTTACACAGGAATCATCAGTGTTGTCCATGACCTGAGTATTTGACACCCATTGACACTTTATTTTGCATAACAATTCATTGTTCATTCAGCACGTGTAGTATTGTAGTGTATTGTGCTCACATTGGTTACGGAAAAGCCTTTCTTTCTCAACAAGGTATGATGGAAGCGTGTGGGCACGTCCACACGTGTAAGTATGTGTGTGTGCGACAGAACATGAATGATGCAGGCCACCGCCCCACACATCTTGCATCACCTTTCCTCCATCTTATATATGACTTGGCTTAGTCTTGATTCCCCTCCACAGAAGAGAAATAATTTACTTTGATTTGACGGAGGAATATAGTCCAGCCATGAGCTGTTGGGCGTCTGTCCAAGTAAGACAATCCTGGACGAACCATGGCAGAGTCTGCGGCTGACCACATGCCTGTACGTGATGGCAAGCTGTGTGATTCTGGAAATCAAGGAGACTTATTTTTGGAAGTGCTCATTTATTTCACTGAGTTTCAGCAGACTTTGCTTCCTTTTCCTGTTCTTCACGGCCCCAAAGCATTCGCAAACCCTAGCCAGCCCTCTGTCCTTCGTTCCCACATGCTCCATAGAGGAGCCCACAGGAGTGTGCTGCAGGAGCCCTCACAACTCTTTACCTTCTTATGAAATGCACTTTGAAATTTCCAATTATATATTCCAGCTATTGGCAATGAAATGAACTCACGAGAGTAATTGTTGTATGAGGTTTATGTGGCAAGAAGAAATGTAAAAACTAATAATAACTGATATGGCTGAACATGCCTGACACTGTGTTGCAGTAGCTTTACATTTGCAGTGCAATTGAATGATTAGAAATACCGCATGAGGTACATGTTATCTTTATTTTGCAAGTAAGGAAATGAGAGTTCAGAGCTGTCTACAATCACAAAGCTAGGAGTGGAGGAATGGAGGGGGTGCCAGGTGTTTGACCGCAGAACCTGTTCACTTCTTCCACTACACAGAGCTGCCTTAAAAACCAAAAGTTTAATTTGCTTACTCTCAAATTGATTATTTCAAATCTGATGTTGTTTGCCTTAATCTCAGCTCATTTTAGCTCAATAAACCACCTTTGGTATTTTAGGGTCTCTCATCTGTTGGATGAGTGCCAATAGATCTGAAAATTGGTGTGTAGGGGGATATATCTTCCAGCAATAGGAAATTCATAGTCTCTCCCATTTTCCAGCGGTTCGATAATCATACATGGGTCCAGAAAGAACCATATCATAATTTTTATGCTTCCTTTCAAGTGATAAAAGTAGCTTTATGTAATAGGAAAATTATATCTTTGCTCCAGCGCTGCATTAGTCTTTGGGGCTGCTGTCAGCGGTGCATTCTCTTCCCTATATATTCGGTTATATCTTTAGTGCCAACAGTCGCTTCATAAACCAGGTCTTTAACCAGCCTTGAGTTGTTTTGTGGATGCCCATAGCTGTTTCTCACTGTTTAAGATTGCACTGCAGGACTTCCATCAATGTGCTATCTATGTTTCCATCGAGGGGTTCCTTCTCTGTCAAAATTCATGGTTATTTTTTTCTTTCTGAACATTATTAGTGCTACCCACTGTTTGGACTTATTGCTACAGTACAGAAGCTGTTTTCTACATCAAATTTAGGGTTTGCAACCAAGGGAAAATATTTTTCTTACATGTTTGCATAGTCTTCTAACATTTCTTACCCCAGATTGGAAAGTTGTTGGTATTATGTGCTTTAAACAAATCCACTTTGTTTCTTTGAACTTGTTAAAACTGAGTGAGAGGGAAGTATAAATTACTACTTGTCAAGCTGAAATATTAAGTTGACGCTGCATTTTGTAGTATGTTTCTGTTCCCAGTGGATTGTTTAATTGACCAGTTCTGTTAAATGTGTTAGAGAAAACAGCATCCAAGGCCGCTGATTTCACTGTCAGCCTGGAGCTAGCAACTATGAGAAAGTTAGAAAGCTGGAAGAGACTTTTTGAAAGGGCCTGAGCTCCCTCACTCTGCCCTGTTTAACATTTTTTTATCAGTGATTTGGAGGCAGACATAAAAGCATGCTTATCAAATTAGCAGATAATTCAAGCCTAGGTAGGATGACTAATATCCAAATGACAAAATCAGGATTCCAGAAGCTCACAACAGGCTGGAGTGATGCACTGAAAACAAAGAGATGGGGTTTAGTGAGGATAAATGTCCGTCCTGTGTTTGCATTCCGAAAGTCACTTACCTTAGTACAGGAGAGGAGAAATTGGCTCAATGGCAGTGATGTGAATTTCAGGCTTCTGTGGGATTTCAGGCCCCTACAAGCTCAAAGTGGACCAGCACTCTGCTCAGACTGTTGGAAGAACATGAGGTCCAGGAAAGCTGCCAGTTAACTTAGTACTGGGAGTCCTTCTTTTGGAAAAGTGCTGATAAACCAGGATGGTGAAAGTCTTCCTACCTTCTAGTCAGAAGAACTGGGGGGAAGGGGGGGAGCAAAGCATGTTTTGCCTAGAGAAGTGAAGACTTAGAACATGACACCTCTTTTCAAATAAGCAGCTTTCCTGTGTAAGAGCTGAGACTTTTTACTATTTCTCCAGAGGGTAGAGCTAAGATAAATGAGTAGACATTTCAGGAAGCACAGTTTGGGCCTTTATAAGGGGGAATTATCTACATGGTAGGGATGCTTTTTAAAATTCTCAGTGCCTCACCTGTTCACAAGCTGTCTGTCTGTCTAGAAGATTGTAAAACTGACTTAAGCATTTGGATAGAAGTTGAACCAGATGACCCCTAACATGTGTCTTACCTCTGAGGTTGTACAATTGCTGTTCTATTTATCTTATTGCTGCCAGGGCATACATTGCAGACATAGTGTAATAATATTCCTTTTTGTGTGTGTGATTGATCAGAACCCTTAATTTTTATCATTGACAAGTAATTGTAATTAATATTTTTAATGAATGTAATGAATAGAATTATATAATGGATAGTAGAATTTTCATAATAATTGATATGGCCAATTAAACCATTCACTTTTGAAATATGAAACATTGGAGAAAATAGCTGCTACTATAGTAATTTAAAGTAACAGGAGACATTTAAAGATGTGGAGTGGGACTCAGAATCATCTGTGTGCCCCAGGAAGCTGAAACAGCTGAATTGCTTTGTATATACTGCATTTTGTTTTCTTCTTTTTTTTTTAAGTAGCCTTATTTCTAGCACCAAAATTAAGCAGATGTTTACACATGTTTAGGTTTAATTTATTCTTGCCTTTAAAAATTATGGACTATAAGCACATTTATAATCTCTTTTAATTTTGAGGTCTCAATTATTCAAATTATTAAACTAAAACCAGTTTCTATGTTAGATTTAGAATAATCCTTAGAAAAATATTTTACAAGCTATGCCCATGGTCTCTATTGCATTTTGTCCCCTACTATCATGCCAGTGTTGTGGTGAAAGCATTTCTCTTTTACTCTTTTTGAACAAATTATAATGGCTTTTCTGTTGAAAATGAATTGAATACTTTGGGCGGTTCTTTTAAAGTTTTGAACACAAGACCAGTTATTCTAAATTCCTGTGAATCTGGAAAATATGAATTATAAATTTGCTTAGGTCATACTTTGAATGTATTTTACAAATATTGGTTCTTTTGGGGGAACAATATAATCTAGCAGTACTGGCAAGACATGGTTAATACTCAGCTAGTGCTTAGCAAGGGTACAGTAGGGTCAAGATCCGCAGTTCCTCAGCACAAAGTTTAAATCAAATTCAGTTAGCATCAGGTAGGTTTACGGTAACCTGTAATCATCATAGCTTTTTCCTGAGGTCTGGTGTTATTTACATTGCTTTTCATTCTTTTACACTTTAGGAGGTTGTCTCTTCGATGAACCATATAGCACGTGTGGATATAATCAAGCTGAAGATGATGACTTCAACTGGGAGCAGGTGAACACCTTGACCAAACCAACTTCTGATCCATGGATGCCATCAGGTTTGCATTTAGTTTTAAATTTGTTTGTTTGTTTGTTTTTTAAATCAAAGGTTCACAAGAGTCTTAATCACAGTGAATATTCGCTGGATATAGGTTGAATGAATGAGGGTATTGGTCTTTGAGTGTGGCAGTCAAGGGCCAGTTAACTAGAGAGAATGCTACTGCAATTAAGAGGACTGGTTACAAAGAGTTTACCTTTGTCTTTCTTTCTTTAGCAGGGGCGGGGACCCTTTTTCCTCTTAAGGGTCATTTGGATATTTATAACATCATTTGAGGGCCATACAAAATTATCAGTTTAAAAATTTGCCTGCTATATTTGGTCAAACATTTAATTAACTCACCCCTACAGTGTTAAAGATCAAAGACCAGTTGTATCCTGGAACAATCAGTTGGGTAATTTAGGGAACAGAGGGGAAGCAACTTTGTAAATATCTGGCCTTTGAAGGTTCTTCAGCCTTTGGAAGAATGAAGTAGGGATATTTAGATGTTCTGTTTGAATTTACTCTCATTCTATTGACTAATAGAATACTTGGTGATGAATATTAGGTTTTTGTAGCTTAATATCTCTGAATGTTACCTATTCTAAAACTTTTTTAGTTCCATATGATTTCTAATAATTATAAACAGTGTGCCCTCAACCATTCCCAAACAGGTTGTAAGTCATTGTTGGGACATGCGAGTGGTTTGGGTGTCAGCAGGAAGGTGGGGAAAGACTAGCAGTCCAATTCCTCTACCTCTCTATGCCTATGGGAATGGTCCAGATGAAACACATTTCAGTCTAGCCGGTGTGGCTCAGCAGTTGAACATCGAGCTAGGATCCAGGAGATCGAGGTTCGATTCCCGGTCAGGGCACATGCCCGACTTGATCCCCAATAAGGGGTGTGCAGGAAGCAGCCCATCAATGACTCTCATCACTGATGTTTCTCTCTCGCTCTCCCTTCCTCTCTTTGAAATCAACAAATACATATTTTAAAAATCAAAACACATTTCAGTTGAAATGTAATAAATGTTCCATTGATAATTATCCCATCAGATTAAATGTTTTGCCTTGATATACAACTGCAAATACTGGTATTTTTTTTCCTACTATGTATTAAACAAAGTTTAGTCATTAAAAAATTTCTTTGAGCCCTAATATATGCTAATCACAATGCTGATTACTGTGGAAGATGAAAGATTATAAGAAATGATTCTCTTTTGGAACTTATCTACTTGGGAAAGAAAAAGTTACAAAACTAGAATTAGTGAACCATCTAAAATGATATATAATGATATAATGATGTACAGATTCGGTATAGGCTGAAGGTATTTGAAGAGCAGTTGTCTGACCTTAAAACCAATATGTATAAAGATTATGGACTTGTGCCCAGCTGAGAAGTTAAGTAAGTTCTCAGTGAAATGTCATTGTTAGAAGTGAGGAGATATCATCTTATAAATTTGTGGATGGTATCCTAAGTTACGAATTTTAAACTGAGTTGTCAAAATGTATATATAGCCTTGAGATTTAAATACTATTTAGTTTCAAGTGTTTCCTCCCCTCCTCCTTTGTTCTCTCCCCTCTTTCTCCTCCTTTTTCATTAATATGTAAAACAATTTATTCTTTTCCTAAACAAACTCTAAAGGTGGCCCTCTCACACTAAAACAGAAACTAGTTTTATGAATTTTTTAGGAAAAATAGGTGACAAAATCAGATACAACCATAACCCTTTGAGGCTTGATATTTTAAATCTTCCTGTACAGTATCATTGGATGTGTTCTTGCCCGTGTATTTGTGTTTGGTCTCCCTTGTGCAGGCTCGTTCTGTGATCCTTAGACCATGGGTTGGCAAACTGTGTCCTGCAGGCCAGATCCAGCCTGCTGCCACTTTGTGTATGGTTTGCAGACTGAAAATGGTATTTACACTTTTGAATGGTTGAAAGACCAAAATAATGGTAATATTTTGTGTCACATGAAATTCAGATTTCAGTGTCCGTAAACAAATTTGTATTGGCACACAGCCATGCCCATTTGTTAAATATTGCCTGTGGCTGGTTTCACGCCACCACGGCAGGGTGCGTAGCTGCAGACACGCGGCAGTGTCCACAAAGCCTGGATATTTCCTGTCTGGCTCTTTACAGAAGAAATTTGTTCCGCCCGTCTTAAACCATTTTGGCACCAGCATATAATTGTGGCTTTGGACTCTTGGTTTATATTGTTATTGTTTTCTGTACTCATAATTATTAACATACAAGCATTATTTCACAGTTTGTTTCACTTTCAGATTGTATGTTTTCCAAACATTGGGGCTATTAAAATCAGTAAGAAAAAAACATGATGATTAGGTTTTCTTCTATCTTTCCCATAAATGTGCTATCTATTAAAAGCATTGTGATTTTCTTTATTGTTTGGTAACAAAATTCCTGTGGGACTATTGTGAGTCTAAGAAGCAAATAACCCATCAAGATGAATTTAAAAATTATGATAGTGAGAGACTAAAATTTATATTCTAATTTTTAAATTTAATTAAAATTTTACTTTTTCTGTCTTCTTTGAAATAGGTGATCCAGTATGTAGGGTTTGTTTTTCTTTATCTTCATGTGTGAGGTTATTTTTAGCCACATTTAAAAAATTTACAGTCTGTAGCTTTATACAAGCTGACATGATAACTACACGGAGGCTCTGACATTGCTCTGGAAATACATATTTAGGGCAAATAAATACCCAATCATTTATATTTTTGTACTTGAAGTCGACATTTATGTTATAATAGATTATGCTTTTACAGCTAGCTTTGAATCATACAGTTTTTCTGATGGTGGGGAATTGTCTTAAACTTTGTCATAAGAATTACCACTTCGAGCACAAAACCTTTGATTAAGTAACCAAATAATAACCTGGTACATTTTGTTACACTAGTTCATGCTATCACTTTATATACCATAGTGCATGTATAATTATCAGAGTAGATTAAGAAGTATTGATTGATGCCCGGCTGGCAGGACTCAGATTGAGCATCGACCTAGGATCCAGGAGATGTAGGTTCGATTCCCAGTCAGGACACATGCCTGGGTTTCGGGCTTGATCCCCAGCAGGGAGCATACAGGAGGCAGCCAATCAGTGACTCTCATCATTGATGTTTCTATCTCTCTCTCCCTCTCCCTTTCTGTCTCTCTGAAATCAATAAAAATATATTTTTAAAAAAAAGAAGTATTGATTTAGTTTTATGATTTAAAAACACCTACACAGTTTGACAATGGTTGATGTGTTTTTTTATGTTCTCAAGTTCTTTATTTACATCAGTTAAAAGATTTTTATTATCTTACAAAATTATAGACACTTCCAAATTCAAAGCATAATGTATTAAAATCAATACAGTTTTCCTCTAATAATAAGGCCTGTCACCTTACTTTGCATGATCTACAAAAAAGAAGGCAGAATTCACAGTTACATCACCCTGCACCTTACTGTTGTATTGACATTCCCGAACATTTGACATAACTTAATTCAAATCACATTTACTGAGAGGTTCTGATATGTCTGATTTTGTACCAGACCATAAGTTTCCGAGGGTCATCTTTATATCTTCAACACATAGCACAATTTTTAGTGCTTAGTAGTTCTCAAAATATGTTTCCAGAATGGGTACAGAAAATGCACAGGTCCTGCTTTCAGGGAGCTTACAGTCTAGTGGGGAAGATGGATTTTAGTCTAGTGAGACCCATTTCAGACTTCTAACCTACAGAACTGCAAGATAATAAATGTCTATTGTTTTAAGTCGCTAAGTTTGTGCTCATTTGTTATGATATGGTTGATGTTTTTATGTTTTACTAAAATATGTTGTGTAACTTAGTGCTCCAGTTCTGTAAAATGGATATTTTACAAGTTCCATAGCTTATGTATAAGAATATATGGCCATGTTTTATATTTTAAAAAATAAACAATAAATCCATTTACAATATAAAAAGTATAAAGGTAGCTTATAGCTGTAGGCATTTGATACACATAAACTTGACATTTATTTCTACCCCACATGGTCCCCTTAAGATATCATGCCTCTAAAAAGGCTATAGTTAAGTGAATGTGGGTCCTAGGGCTGGGGAAATGAAACATTATGCTTAGTGCTTTTCTGAGCAGCATAGCATGTGTCTAAGGGAAGCTCATTTAGCCTCCCACATCCCAGCTTTACATATTGCAAATTGGGGGTGGTATTGTTTCTGATCTTTATGAAGATGCTATGACTAAGGACTGGGTAATTTCTCTGGGTATAGAGAGAGGGAGGTGCCAGGATGGAGGAGCAATATGCACTCTTAGTGTGATGACCCAGAAAATAGAAAACATGACTGTCTGTATTTGTGTAGAGTCAGTTTCGCATTTGGGAGCATGATGGATTGACAGACAGAGGAATTGAAGTTTTCTCTTTGGGCCCTTTCATCAGGCATGTTTCCCTCCTGTGAGGGAAGACTTCCCTACTTATTTACACTTCAGGGCTTATATAGGGCTTAGTGAGTGAAGAGAAGACTGAAAAAGGCTTGAAAAGACATTTTTCCTCCTTAAATTTCAGTGTATCTCTAGTGATAATATTTTTGGCACAGAATATTCAGACAGTTGTCTAATTATCTCATTCATTCTTCGAATCTTGTCAACATTCAACAAATATTTATTGAACACCTGCTATGTGTTAGGCACTGTTGGAGAAGCTTGGGATCATCACTGAGTGAACCAAATAGGATTCCCTCCCAGGTGCACCCCACACTCCCAGTCTGGTAAGATTGCTCTTGGCCTGCCAAAAAAATTTATCTATAATACCATGCTCTCCGTCACCTATTAACAACTTTCCAGAAATGAATACTTCATAAATAATACGAAATTTAGTTCATCAGACTCAGCACATTATAACATCAAATTCAACTTTCCTTTATGCTTTGTCCTTAAAAAAAAGAGCAAAAACATCTAAATCACAGGCAAGGGGCAGTGTAGTACCTCCTGGTAATTCCTCTTTATAAAACAAAGCAATCTTGTACGATAAATGACTCTCAGCAGTTGGTAAAATTTGCTTTTTTGCTGTATAGCACTTGATCCTCATGATGACCCTGGGAGACTGGGTGGCATTATCTCTATTTTGTACCTTTGGAGACTGAAGTTCAGAGAAATTAAACTTGCCTCAGGCATCAGTTGAGAGGAGCAGCCCCCATTTTTGCTCTTCTGAGTGCCAAAAGTGTGAACTTCCCATGTGAGCACTTTATTTGGTGAAGGGGGTTAGTCTTTATCCCAGGTGACAGCTCTGAGGACCTTGAAGTGCACATGAAGGCTAGGGGGCTGCTAGCCCTGCCCAGTCAGATGCTGGCTCCCTCACTTCATAGCTATTGACCTTGGGCAGGTTCTAAAGCTCGCAGATTCTCAGGCTCCTCCACCATAAACTGTTAGTTCATAATCTGTGTTTGCGGAGTGACAGAGCTATAGTAGTAGAGTCTCTGTCCATCTGCCAGTTCTGTCCCGTGGAGGAGGCAGGCAGGCAGGTAATAAGCAGAGAGACATGTGATGCAATGGGGGGACATGCTAAGGGCTGTGAAGAAAACCTAAATCAGGAGAGGGCCTTAGAGAGTGATGGGAGCAGTAGACAGGAGCAGCCTTTGTGAGCAGAGACTGGAATCCAGCGTGGGGCAAGTTGGCCATGGAGGCTGAGTTATCAGGGTGGAAGAGCAGGAGCAAACGCTGAGGCAGGGAGAGCTCTGCTGGAGGGAGTGGGTGGTCAGGGAAAGCTCTGGAAAGATGTTTAGAATCTGCCTCATGCGGTTGTGGACCAGGTGAGACAAAGGAATCCGCTTCAGGAACTTAGCCTGAGCCTGGCCCAGCACAGCATTTGGGAAATGCCCTTCTTTTATTGTTATTAAGTAATTTTCAGAGTAATTTGATATGAATTCATGTTTTAGCTAAATTTGTACTCTCTGTAAAGTAGGCAGTTCATGCAAAGTTCTTATTTTCTCTTCTAAATGATACCAAATAAGAATCAGAAGATATAGACCTTCATATAATGTATGCATATTTTAAAAAACAAGCTGAAAGAAGTCCATTAAAATACTAACAATGTTTTTGTCGTCATGCTAGGATTTTGGGGTAACTGACATCATTCTATTTGAAATAATTCCTTTAAGATCAAGTAAAACACACTTAAAAATTTGAAGGGGGCGGGGTCATTGAATTTGGTATTATTTTAGTTGATTCTGATTATTTCCAGGCACTGAAGTCAGGAATTGGAAACATTTTAATTGCCCTTGAGCATCTCATTCAAGTGTCCCATAATGAAACACTGCCTGGCATGCAGTTGTAAGACAGTCACTGACAAACACTCTTCACCCTGACGAGGTGTATGTACACTGGGTTTCCAGTTAGCTTTTAAACAGTGACTGATGAGACGTAGTGAAAGAAATTGAACTGGAATTATATCCTGACAGCAGTTTCTCAGTTACAAAATCTAGAAAAATAACTAGGTAATAATGAAAAAAATACATTTCAGAGCAGGGTGGTTCTTAATTAACAGCACAGGGCTCTGGGTAGCCTCATTTTAACATGAAAACAATTTGTTCCACTCAAAGCTAAAAACATGACATAAAATTTATATTGTAATCATTTTTATTATTATTATTTTAATATGTTTCTACTGATTTTGTAGAGAGAGGGAGAGAGAGAAACATCGATCGCTTGCACAGCCCCAGGGGAGTTGAACCGGTCACCCTTTGGTGCATGGCACGATGCTCAACCAACTGAGCTACACTGGCCAGGGCCCATTTTAACCATTTTTAAATGTACAGTTCAGTGGCATTTAGTACATTCACGTTGTTGTGCAACTATCTCTACCATACAGCTCCAGAACTTTTTTATCTTCCCAAGCTGAAACTCTGCACCCATTAAATACTAACTACCTAGTCCCCACTCTTCCCGTCCCCTGGCTACCACCATTCTACTCTCTGTTTCTATGAGTTGGACCACTCTAGGTACAAGTGAATTCATACAGTGTGTGTTCTTTTGTGTCTGGCTTATTTCACTTGACATGTTTTTGCATGCAAGAACTTCCAAGATAAGGGCAGTCTTTTTTTAAAAAAAAAAATCATCATGATTTTCAATAGTTAAGTGCTTCAAGGGGGGCAATGTATTATGTATAACCACTTATTTCAATAGTTTATATTCAGTGTCCAACAAATGCTCTCCTTTAAATTTGTTCTAAATTCCTGTGTTGGCTAATTGGAAAACTGTTACAAGAAGTAAGAACAGTGGCTAGCTATTTTTAAATATTTGCTTAAAAGTATACAAATGAGCCTGTATATATAAATATGTGTTTTTAAGATAGGTTTATGTCTTGCTTAATTTCCCATAAAATTGTACATAAGAGTTATGTGAAGTCCAGTAATGGAATAAACAGGCGGGCCAATCATGACAGAATTGTAAATCTCTCAGAATCCCAGTTGAGGAGGGGGTGAGAGGTGCAAGAGGGAGGTCCAGGGCAATGGGATGATGTTATGGTTATTATAGGCAGCTGGAGAAGATCGCACTGAGGAGTTATCAGCACCCACATATTGTGCATTCTGTGTATTGGTCCCCCAGTGCAAGCCACCTCGAGCTGCACCTGGTCAAGTTGTTGGACTGGAGAAACCTTCTTTGGCAATAAAAGTCAAGAGAGGAGACACTGGGTTTTGATGTGAAATTTAGGGACAGTCTTTTAGTCTTCTGAGTACAAATTCCTCATTGGACTGCAGAGGGGCAGTGGGGTAAGATGGGAAAATTTCAACACAATTTCTTTAAAGACCAGAGAGCCTAAGGCTGAGGAAGACTTGCCACTTTGGGTCTGGGGCTGCCCAGCAGTAGCCTCTCTTTATGGAGGGCAGGATTTTTGGGGCAGATTAGTTTTGGGTGACCACCAATATACCAGTTTGCACAGCCACTGGCAGGTAAATGATGGCATTAAAGTTACCCTTGCACAGACATCAACGTGGGGAAGGCCTTGGAAATTCTGTGTGGCCCCAGGGCTCCAGTTCCCCCATTCTCCTGCTCCAGTCAGGCCAAATCATCACAGGCCCAGGCTCCCTTTTAAGTGCCTTCAGGACTTTCCGTGGTCCAAGAAATGGAAGAGCTGAATAAATTTAAATAAGAAAGGATTAAGTCTGGGTTATTCTTTCACCTTAAGACCAGGAAGAAATGAAACTCCTTTTTTGGAGCACCAGCTGTGTGTGAGGTGCTAGAGATGTGTGTTCCAAGCACTGGAGATGTGGTGAGCTGCATTCATTCTTCCAGGAGACATACAAATGGTGTGGCCACACTGCTGTTGTCCAGACGGAGACTGGTTGGTGAGGGCAAGTGGAAGGCCTCTAGGAGGAGGTGGCTCCTGAGAGGGGCCCTGAGAATATGATGATGAGGCCAGGCCAGGGAGAAGGAAGGAGCATCCTGTCCTGAGGCAGCGAGTGGAGGGTGGTAGAGCACATGCGTAGGAAAAGTGGCGCAGGAAGCTGCGAGAATCAGGGAACTAAGAATTTCGTAGACTGAGGAACAGAGAGGTGGGAGACAAGCTAGAGGTGAGACCCTCCCAGGCCTTGTGGAGCTGATGAAGGATGTGAAGTCAGGAGGTAATTTGTTGATTTCTGGCAAAGAGAGGAAAAAAGAAATTATTTGACTGTGTATGCATAGAGGAAAATTCAAAGTTTCTCGTAAAAGGGTATAGGGAAAAGTGAAAATAAGGAAAGCTGGTTAGTAAATAAGTATCACAAAGCATATGAATATGTAGGAGAATGCCCAGGACATTCATGCTAAATTATTTAGGGGTAAGTGCCTGGATGTTTGTGCAGAAAAAAAGTACATGTGTCTGTGTTTGTGTATAGTGTGTGTTGAGAAAGTATGTGTGTGCAAGTGTGATAAATGTGAACAATTGTTAAGTCTAGGTGAAGTATATATAAGCATATCTTATACTACTTTTTCAATTTTTCTATAGTTTTGAAATAAAGCAAAATTTGCTATATATGTAGGAAAACAAAAGATATGACTGAGTTGTGCCAACTTAGTTCCACGCCAGTGCGATTCTCATCTACAGATGCATTTTAGGCAAAATGCCATCTTGTCAAATCACATTGAAAATTTTATATTTAAAAACCTGGGTTGACTCACGTCTTCCCTTTCTGAGCATATCGGGATGATTCCTTGGTCTTTACTGCAGTTTAGTGGAGCTGATGGACCGATTTACAATGACTAAACTTCAGGGATATAATTTTAGGACTTTCTAAAATAGGACAAATGCTTCACACTGTGGTCTTCTGCTTCAGAGGGTGCATCAAATATAAAGATCTTTGTTCTATCAGGAGATATTTTGGTGACTGACTGAAACTTTGCAAGAAGATGCATAAGGAATTATTACATTTTATTTTTGGATTCATGCTTGCATTTATTTGTATCCAGTCCATAATATGGGACGTTATATAGAAAAAAAATCATACAGAATTTTTTGGCAAACTTCATGAAGTGATTGTGCAGGTCATTATTTTAAATAATTGACCTTTAATGCATAGAGTGCTATTTTATTCTAGGAGCTTATGATAAATTGCATCTCACAGTGATATTTAAATCTCAAGTGGTTGAAAGAGAAATAAATATGGCTATTAATTGTCTGCTGGACAATCCCAACTCCTCTCTCTGGTGGATGGGCAAATTGAGACAACTGATTATGTGGCAGTAAGTGTCTGAATCAGATATGTGGGGTAGCATATGAATATAGTGCTACTCTTAGAGAGGACTTTGCTGAAAATTTGTTTTTCAAATGTCCTGTCCTTATTTGTATGCTTTAGGTTATCTAATACTGAGTTCTTAATTTCATGTTTCCTGGTTTCTTTGAAAGAATTTGAGACATCTTTTGTATTTATTCTGTTACTCATAGAAAATGTACAAAATATTGAAATCCTTGGCATAAGACTTAGAAACAGGGTTTGATCCGTTGCTGTTTAAAGCAAATATAAATCAATTAGGTTTCTGGTATTCATCCTGGGAAATATGGAATCTCTCTCTAGTCATTCCTTTTCATGCTGCTTCCTCTTTTCAACTCTATTGAATATGACACTTGTCCTGTTAAACCCACATCTTGTGAAAATGGTATCACCTCCCCAATTGTACTCTATAAGCACAGAGTGCCTTACTTCCTCCCGATGGTCCTGGCTACTGTGGAGTGACAGGCTGCAATTTGCAAGCAGGTCAACTACTGAGCTGATGACAAGTGACCTTTCTAACACTGCAATCAATGCTTGTTATTTGGAAAACAAAATGATACAATTTGTATTTTTTAGCAGATGGGTCATTGGGTCAGCCCACCATTGACACATGAATTTGTTACTTGGGCTTCATGAGTCATTTCGGACAGGAATGTTAATTTATTTGAATCGATCTGGTTCTTGCTCTTATAAAAGGGTGTTGGACATTTGTTAATTTTTAAATTATTAGAAATAATTGGTTTTATGCATCAGTCAAACAAAGGCTGTAGAAGGCCCATTTTGCTCAATAGTGCTACAGACTAGCTTTGGCAAGAGTTTACCATAATATATTTTGTTCAGATTTGATGAGTCTCAATTGTTTAAAAATTTTTTAAACAGTATGTGAATTTGTACATGTCATATTTAAATAGTATATTTCCACAGGTTTCTAAAAGTGTGTTTTGTGAGGTGCCATGAATACATGATCATGAGGGAGAATAACTTTGGGAAAAGATGCTGGAAGGAGATAAGCTGCCCAAAGACAGACCTCGTGGTAGTTAGCAGTGGTGGTGAAGAACTCATTGCTTTCAGCTTTCACCTTCTAGAAACATGGGAGGATTGTGTGTCTCTGGCCCCTTTTATTTAGATGTGGCCATACCTGATATGGGTGGTGAAATGTGAGTGGAAGTAACTTGTGTCACTGTCAGGCAGCAGCTTCTGTATGAGATTCCCCGTGTTCCTGTCCCTTTTTCCCGCCTTAGTAGCCGTGGAAGCATTGAGATGCTTTTATTTAGGCTGGTTACCTGAGTGAGGAAATGTTGAACTTACTTCTCTAGACCCCACACACATACATGCACACACAGCTGACTGCAGGGGCACATGCCTGAGTGAGAAATTTCTTGCATTATGCCAGATTTGGAGGGTGAATGGTTCTCAAAGTCTTTGGGTTTAGGACCCCTTTACACTCTTGAAAAGTTTTTTAGAAACATTCTAAGAGCTTTTGTTCATGGTGAGTAGTATCTATATATTCTGGATTAGAAATTAAAACTGAAAAATTCTGAGAACAGAGTACATAAGCATAGATTCCTATAGCCATCAGAGTAGTGCTGTACACCTGCTAATAATTGAGAGCAAAATGGGAATAATAAAGTCAAATATTGTCATACTATTATCATGAAAATGGTTTTGACTTTGTAGACTTCCTGAAAGGGTCTTGGGGATTTCTGGGATTCCTAGAAGACACTTTGAGAACCACTGACCTTAGACCCTCTTAAAAGATCTGCCTACCTGATGACCTATAATTAAAGGCTTGGAAGAGTCTAGGAAAAAAAATAAAGAAGAGAAAAAGATTTTGGAAATATTGCAAAAAGGACATGTCTGAGTGTTATAATTCACTTTTTTTTTTTTTTTTTTTACTCCTTGCCCAACAATATTTTTTCCATTGCTTTTCAGAGAGAGTGGAAGGGAGAGAGAGAAGGCGGTGTGGGGGGAAAGAGAAAGAAACATCGATGTAGGAGAGACATTGATTGGTTGCCTCCCACATGCACCCCATCCAGGGCTGAGCATGGAGCCTGCAACCCGGGTCTGTGCCCTTGGCCGGAAAAAAACCTGGGACCCTTCAGTCCGTGGGCCGATGCTCTGACCACTGAGCCAAACTGGCTAGGACTATAATTTTATTTTCGCATAAAGACAATGTAATTAGTTCATTCCTATTTTGAAATCTATTCCTTCTTTATAATAATAAAAACCCATTTTAAATTAAATCATACATATAAAATTACATTGTATAAAGCCACATAACTGAATATTACTAACTGTGAAAGTTGGGTTTAAATCTTATGTTCCAGAAAAATCTGGAAGTAGGATTAATATTCATATATGTGAAATTGTTTGGATGTAGGCTTTTCATATATGCAGAGGTTTGGATAAAGCGAATTATTTAAACTTACTCCTATAAATTCATTCAGTAGTGCTACCTCTGAGATTTTTAACTGTGGAATTGTCATATATATTATCATGATAAAATAATTTCGACCCCTTTTATTATGAAGTGTCTAGTGACAAAATGATATAAAGATGACTGAGCCCTAGTGAGGGAGACTTGGAAATTGTGCTTGGTAGGAACTGCATCTGAATTGATAAGAAATCCTGTAGGTGAACTTACCACTCTCACTTCTTCCTTCAGTAGGCCCATTATGTGAGATAATACATTTATTTCCAAAGGTCTGAGTTCTAACAGAATTTGCTAGTATTGGAAAGGCATGTTACATAAACCTTTTGTTAGCTTAATGTTACTATAGCCATGGAGAGAATTACCAGGGAGCCCTAGTGATCTTCACAGATTTGTCCAGCTATTCTGAATAGTGAATGCTCCAGCTTGTGGAAGAAGTGGCTTCCTAGCTCTGTCTAGCGCTAGGACCTTTTCTCCTTTTTCAAAAAGTACTCATGAAGCACCTCCTGTGGACGGGCACAGTTTCTTATCCTAGGAGAGAAGGAACACCACAGACTACCTAAGCAAGAGGAGGTGATGCCTTACTTGATACAACAAGTATTAAAGTAGAATAAAGCAGAATAAAGGAAGAAAGAAAATTAAATTCATGAAGTGACAAAGATTCAGTAAGGATTAATTTCATCTACTAATTGCCTACCCATTACGGTGGCTTTTGAAGCCTGGAGCTAGCTTTAGAAAGTCCTTGTTATTTGGAGACCCCCGCAGGCTGAGAACACTTCAGTTTCCTAAGAAGACTTGATAGATGTAATCAAGAGTCGGAAATGGCCATCTGCCCGGTTGCTGTAGCTGGCATCCACAGCTTCCCCCAAGAGGCTGAACGTACATCTTGACCGGCTCCTTTCTCAAGTAGAATTGTATGGTGGGAGTGGCTGCCTTCATTCTAAAATGCCTCTGTTTGGTTCATTTTTACCCTAGCACTGAAAAGAGAAATGGCATGTAATTTGCTTCATTTCAACTTTTCAGTATCAAAAGTATATAGTTGTGCCTGGGATGGCAGTCACATTTTCTTTAAATGAAGTATTTTCTTTTCTCATTTAATTTATCTTTAATAACATTTTTTGTTGTTCAGAATATTAAAGATGTCCCTTTTTCTCCCCATTGACCCCTTACCCCGCCCCACCCTCCTCCCCAGTCCCTCAACACACCAGTTGTTTGTGTCCTTGGGTTATGCATATATGCATATAAATTCTTTGGTTAATCTCTCCTCCCCACACCCTTCTCTTTCCCTCAGATTCCTCAATCTGATCTATGCTTCCATGTCAGCGAATCTATTCTGTTCATCAGTTTAACATTTTTAACAAGTGTTAAGCCAAGTCACACTTTCTAACGTGGGTAATTCTTTCATTCCCCCAGCAGATGGAGACCTGTAATCCTTTGCTTTTTTATTGGATGGTCAACTTCTTGCCCCAGGTGACACTGCCGTACTTTCTCTCTCTAAAAATTAATTTAAAAAAAACCAAAACCTTTGAAAAAAATTAAAAAGATATAGTGTCAGGTTTTGCAGATGAACTAATGAATATGCCCTCTGCAGGCCTCTCCTACTCTCCTTTGGTTCTTATTTATTCTTGAGTTTCCTGAAGTCTTTTTTTAAATTTATTTTTTCCATCAGCAATTATCCCCTTGATGCTCTCTTCCCCCTCCTCTCCCCCCACCCCACACACAATCATCACGCTGTTGTCCATGTCCATGAGTTCTTTCTCTCTTTTTTTCTTTTTTGCTCAATCCCTCTACGCCCCTCCCACACCCTCCCCCACCTCCTTCACCAGAGCTGTCTGCCTGCTCTCTATCCATGAGTCTGTCTCTATTTTGCTTGGTAGTTCAGTTTGTTCATTCATTTCTACATGAGTGAAATCATATGGTGCTCATGGAAATCATATGGAACACTTAGCATAATGTTCTCTAGGTCCATCCTTGCTGTTAAAAAGGGGTAATCATTAGTGACCTTCCCTAGTAGATAAAAACAGTATTTCCTTTAATGACATTCACCACAAAGCAAAGAGCAGAGAGCCTCCTGAGCTCCAGGGGAGCAGATTTCAATCCAATGTGATCATTTCACAGGCCACAACCTGCCCATGTTTTGATTCTGAGTAAATCCCAGAAGTCAGATCTTTTTCAGCCACAGATTTTCTGAGGTCAGTGGAGGGAGTAAAGAGAGGCTATCTATCCTCATATGCCTCTTTACATGCCCACTCACGCAAAGATGGGAATTTTATTTTATTTTTATTTTTTAAATCTTAATTTATTGGGATGATATTGTTTAATAAAATTATATAGGTTTTATGTGTACAATTCTATAACACATCATCTGTATATCGTACTGTGTGTTCACCACCCAAAGTCAGGTCTCCTCCCATCACCATTTATCCCCTTTACTCTCTTCTGCCTGCCTCCACCCCCTTTCCTTCTGGTAATCACTATACCGTTGTCTTGTCTAAGAGGGTTTATTTTTGTTTTTTAGGGTTTTTTTGCTTAATCCCTTCACCTTTTTCACCCAGCCTCCCACCCCCTCCCCTCTGACAGCTGTCAGTCTGTTCTCTGTATCTATGAGTCTGTTTCTATTTTATTTTTTACTTTATTTTGTTCATTAGATTCCACATATAAGTGAAATCAGACGGTACTTGTATTTCTCTGACTCGCTTATTTCACTTAGCATAATACTCTCCAGGTCGGTCCCTCCTGCTGTTGCAAATGGTGAGATTTCCTTCTTACTTAAGAATTGAAAATGAAAACTGGTGAATAAAAATAAACGCAGAATGCAACTCACCAACCGAAGGAATAAATGAAAAACTAAATTGTGACAAAGGCATTGTTCTTTAAGGAGCTAGTTTATTATATTTTTTCCATTATTAGGTTTTCTCTGCAATTGGAAGGCGCAATTTACAAATAGGTTGGTTCCAAGCTAATAATTAATTATATTCATGGGAGACATTTTCACTTACTTTGTAAGTTTTTGTAAGAGCAAATGAAATTATTCCACAAACATCTGTTGACTTGTTGAGTGAGTTTTGAGAACACAGTACATCCAAATTCAATAGGCCTTATAATGTAGATCTTTATTTTACGATTAGAGTTTTCTAAAGAAAATGAAGCTTTCTTCATTTTTTTGCTAAGAATTTATAAAATACAAAAATATATTAATGCTGTGACAAATCCCAAATTTTCAGTGCTTTAACACTGTAGACATGTATTTCCCATTCATATAGTAGTCTAGAGGGGTTGGAGGTTTGGGGGTTAGGAACCCCATTCCACACCGGCATCCAGGATGAAAATGACTCTGCCATCTTTAGCATGCCTTCTTCAAGATTGTCCTCATGTGCACAACTAGATGGCAAAGGAGAAAATCTCTGGAGGATCGTGTGGGAGGTTTCTCCCAGATTTGGAAGTGGAGAGAACAGTGTCATGTAGTCCCTGCAGCCTGCGAGGTTTGCTGGGTAGTTTACTTGGATGCCCAGGAGAAAGAAGAACAGAATATTTAATGGCTAGCTTGCAGCCTCTGCCACTCTTGGCTTTAGAGGATTTTATTTAAGAAAAGGTCATAGTCCTGGTAATTACTGTAAGAGAAAAATACTTGAAATTGAGTATAATGTTGGGTTTTTTTCCCTTTAAAATGTCCAGTTAATTGACTAAAATAAATTTGGAGAGTTAACTTTAACTTTATGGTATTTTGATATAAAAGTCAGTGAAGAATTCATCCATAGCTGGCGGATCTAACACACCCAGAGCCTTTCCTAAGCTTTATGTTATTAAACTATGCCCTAATATTTCTATAAAACAGATAGTCTCTTACCTTAACTCTGAGAAGATAATTTCCCAGATCTAGCAAAGATATATGAGTATATATTTCTACTTAATTCAGTAAAGTAAATATCATTGAATAAATGTCAGCTTTTCCAGGGAAATCACTGCATATAACCTCTCTGGATAATATATTTATCAAAAAATCAATACTAAGAGTAAACAGATTTTTAATACATCTGAAGAAGCTTCCTAATAAACTAAAATGCCAACCTATAATTTAAAGCTATTGATACCAATAGGTATTTACAGATGACATCATAATAATTTTTGTAGATAATTCTTCATAGTGGTCTGATGCAATACATCAACTTTAATTTTAACCTTGGGCCAGGTAGAAGTGGTTTATTGTAGAGGTATATAAAGATCACTCTGGCTTCTCTTCCTATACAGGAAAGTCCACAGGGTGTGGAGCCTATGGCACTTCTGCTCTCTTCCCTCCTTTTTTTCTGTTTAGTGCTGTTTAGTTTGCTGCTCTCATGTTTACCATCCCTGTGACTATCTGTGCTCAATTTCCTGGGGCCCATACCTCTCACTATATGGGCCTGTATTTCTCAAACTTTTGGTGCCCACTGATTATATGACTGACACATGATACATTTTGTAAAAGGTCAATCAGAAATTTTAAAATAAAATTTGAAAGGTCTTTTTTTGAAATTGGCAAAAAATAAAACTTGTTTCTTTACCATGAAATAATTTTTAAAACTTTATTTTCAAGGTATCTATATAGCTGGCCCTTGGGATTTCAACTGTGTAAGGACCACATCAAGGAACATTTCACAATTGAAAGCTGGAAGCTTGGATATTTTAACTTGGAGATAATAATACATAGATTCCCAACCCAAAATTTGGTTGCATTCTTTAGCTTCAGAAAATGCTTTCTGATTATATTGGTGTATTAGGGTATGGGTTCTTGTTATGCTTTGTAATGTGCCTAGTAGAAGGGTAGTTGTTAGCACCTCCTACCTGTATGACCTTGTTCAAGTTAGTTGACCCCTGTAAGCCTCGGTTTTTTCATCTGTAAAATGCGGAGAATATTACTCATGCCATAATGTTTTTGTAAGAATTGAATGAGAGAGACTGTGTACAGAGCTTATAACAATGTCTGGTGCAGAGTCCGATTAATTATTTTCTTCTTTTCTGGAGAGTACTTTTGGTCTTGTATTTCAAGATCAGAAAGATTTTCTCAATTTTTTTCTCCTAAAAGTTTTACTTTTGTCCTAAATGTCTGATATTTAGGTTCAGGATCCATTCAAGTTAATCTTATATATGGTTTGAGATAAATATCTAAGTTTATTATTATTATTATTATTATTATTATTATTATTATTATTATTTTGCACATTTATATCCAAAAGTTCCAGTCTTATTTGTTGAAAAGACCATCTGATATGGACTGAATTATGTCCCTCCACGCACAAATCCACGTGTTAAAGTCTGAACCCCCAATTGTAGCTGTATTTGGAGATTAGGTCTTTCAGGAGGTGATTAAGTTGAGATGAGTTCATTAGGGTGGGCTCTAATCCCGTCATTGGTGTCCTCAAAGGAAGAGGAACAGGTGCCAGCAGGGTGCATGCACCTAGGCAAGGCCACAGGAAGACATGGTGAGAAGAGGGCCATCTGCAGGCCAAAGAGAGGACTCAGAATGATGCAACCCTGCTGGCTCCTTGGTCTCAGGCTTCCAAACCTACGCTGGGAGAAAGTACATTTCTGTTGTTGAAGCCCCCCGGTCTGTGATATTTTCAAATGGCAGTTCTAGCAAACTAATCCACCATCCTTTCCCATTGAATTATCATGGCCCTTACATGGGCTTATTTTCCCCCAGTGAGTGGCGAGTGGTTCAGCACACTGAGTATGCTGCTGAAATACACGAGTTGAGTTGGCCGCATGAAGGCGTAGACTGTCTTCACTGGCATTGTCTGTGCCCAGCCAGGACGTTTCACTGTAGTAAGTAGCTCTCTTTCTCCATGCACACTGTGCTGGAAATTTGGCTAGAATTTGGTAATTTCTCAATTCTCACTTTTATTCAACAATGAATCAAGATTAGGAGGTTTATGGTCTTGAGTCTGCCCAGTGTGTCATGGGGTGGAGGTGGAGGGACTAGAGGACCATGGGCCCAAACGTCACACTTGGACTTTCAACATTATCTTCAAAAAAAAAAGAGATGAACTTCAGGACATAGAGACACATGAACAATATTGAAAGTAGAATGTGTTCATCATATGGCCAAATCTATGTCTTACTACTGGATCACACTGTTTATAGTGTACCAGAAATTAGTATGTTTAATCTATTTTATTATCTTATGAGTAACATAACTATAATGCATTATTACTATTTTTGACGTTTAAAGTGTTCATATGTTACACATGTAAAATAACACCATTTAAAAATCAGATCTTGGCATCTCTGCATCTTTAATGTGCCAGAGATCTTAAAAATAGTATTGGCATGGAACTCTTTGACCCTGAGCTGCTCTGTGCCAACTGTTGCCCATGACTAAATCAGGGTGTGGGGTGGTAGCCAGGTGCAGCTCTGAAATCCTTTGATGGAAGCCTGGCCAGGGCTCCGGTAAGACAACCCAGAGCACCCTCCCAAGTCTGCATCATGACTTACTAAACCGGCCTCAAATGCATTAGGGAGAATTCTTTATTCCTGTCAAAACCCCAAAAACTGTAGAGCAGTTCTCCCCTCTAACTCCACCTGTTCTAAAAGCTGGTTCACAGGTTAAATTCAGTGGTTCTCTGACAGGTATTGTGGAGAACAGTTGTCATTTCTCATCAGGTGACTTTGAGAGCTTTTTCCTTTTTCTTTTTATTCCTTTTAATTTTTATTGAATTTATTGGGGTGACATTGCTTAGTAAAATTACACAGGTTTCAATTTTCTGTTGACATTGTGTTTTTCTATTAGATTGATGGCCAGAGTGTCATTGATAGGGGAATTCTGCCTGGAGAGCCTTCTGCTTTCTCCCTGTGCATAATATCACTCATCAGCCTTGCGGCTGGCTTCGGGCGGGTCTCAAAGTGTGATTTGTGCATCTTTTTTTCTTTGAGAACAATTTCGAATGGTGCCTCTGTGATTGAGGACCCTCGCTTTCTCTCATGACAACGTTCTTTAGGTTTATAGAGGAAATTAATGTGCCTTTTCTGGAAAACCCCTATTGGATTACTCAAGATGACACTGAAAGTTCTGCAAACTTTTTGTTGTGCTACTGTTTGTGAAAGTTTTATGATGGTTCACTTACTGAGAATTAGAGGCCAGTACCTGGTACACAGGACAAGTCAAACCTCACTTTCAGATACTCAGCATCTTTCTTCCTATTTACACTTCATCTATTTTTGCAAATTGTATGAAACCATCACTCTTTTAACTGCTCTTGTACCAGGACATACTAACTTACAGTTTATATTTGCATTATGGTATTTGTTCACCGTGATATTACTGTTTTGAACTATACATTTCGTTACTATTTTTGTCATTACTTTTTGTTTTAACAACACTTTTGAAACCTGGATTCATTATTGCAGATTGTGGCTAAAGTACCACACAATAGTAACAAAGATGATGGATTTCACCGGTGTGATTAGTAGCACTGATGATGCGAATGTACATTAACCGCTGTGAACTGCAGACTGCGCTGCTTAGTGCTTGTGGGTGGCAGGTGCCTGTGGCGGTCACTCAAGTCCACCACGGCGCTGCAGATCAGATTACAGGTCCCTTTGAGTTTAGAGGGAGGAAAAACACACACATGCGTAACCTTTCAGATCAAGCAAAGGCTTCTATGCCTGTGTGCACTTGGCCACCTGGCTCAGAAAGGGCGAGTGGGAGCTGACTAGTCTAGGAGAAGGGGAGACAGAGCTCACTTCACTTCCTTCAGAAGTCCTATCAGGGACAGTGGTGTCACCCACCCAATGGAGTGTCTCTGACGCACTGGACCATTCGCAGGAGAGGGGATCGGATGAAAGGCTACTGCCTTTCATGGAGCTAGTAGGTGTAGCTGCTCTTACTTCAGTGGAGTCCAAGCATCTCTGGATGCTGTTGTCAACCTCCAGTCAAATCAAAGTATCCAAACCCAGACCCATACCAGTATTAGCATACCACAGTTGTCACAGTGTCCTGTCTGGTGACCATCTTGAAGGGCTGTTACTGAGCCTGAGGATGCCACCCCCAAGGACAATGTTCCTGTCGTTCCCCTCTGGATGCCCAGCACGGGTATTACTTTCAGGAGCCAGACAATTTTTAGTATCCTAACAGGATGACCATAAACAACATCATTATTCTTTATTTCAAATCTGTCAAATGTATGTAAATAAAATGGCTTCAACCCTCTTTCGTCTGCTATTGACGCATCACCCATGGATCACCTTGGGGGACCACTGGCTGGGGGATTCTCCAGATAGAGGTAAACGCTTCGTGAGGCCAGCTGTCAAGGACAGAGGTGCTGCCACTCATCCCTCTGACTTTTTCTGACCTGGGTCCATTGGTTTTTAAGTTCTTTAAAAATAAGATGGAATGCCTCTTACTCTAGTCGAGTGTCCAGGGCTGGGCTTTAATCAGTGTAGGTGGCCCCTCCCTCCTCGCCCTCTTGGCTGGCCTGAACTGCTTTCAGGTACCTGGCCTGGCCCGTCTCCAATACCTTTGCTACTCAAGACACTTTCCCTGTGATGTCCCCTTTCCTCTCCTGATGTCCTGAGATGTGTGCCCTGTGTGCTCTGTGCTCCTGCTGCTTCCTGCGGAGATTTCTACGGCGCTGTCCTTCCTTCTTTGCTGTCTGTAATGTTCCCACTCTGATGTGGTCTTTCCCTAAGACCCAGGGCGCCTTCCACTCAGAGAAGCCTCCTCTTTGGCCTGTAGGTTTGTTCGTTTAACACACAGCGGTTCTCTATAATTGAAGATGACAGTTTCAAGAAGAGTTAATTATGCAGATCATCCTCTGTGGCTTCCCAGCTATTACATGTATGTGAACTTTGATAGGTGTTTAGGCTATTGTCTGGTGCCTTGGGTTGGAAACTACTTAATTGAGCATAACCCTTACTTCCTTTGGCCTCCAGATCTGAGGGAGCAACACCAAGGAGAATGCATGTAACCTCAGGAGCAGCAGAATCCCTGGGACCTGAGCCCCTCGAAGCCTGCCTTTTTCCTGGCAAGAGCCTAGTAGCTCCTGCAATATTCTGGGCAGCCCAGTGGGTTCATTCACCATGGTCTTGGAAGTGGCTAATCCCAGGTACAGGATTAATGGCTGCCGTTGCTACAGCTATCAGCACTGCCACTGACAAGGACTCCCTCTGACTGAGTAACCTTAGCTTTGCCACTGGGGCTTGATTTTGACGCTGCCTGCCTGCCTGCCTGCAGATGTCCGGTGCTACTTTCACCCAAGCAGGTGTGGACTCTCCCGTTCAATTTAGGGCTCCAGTTAGATTCATGAAAAGGTCGCCCTGTTGCTTGCTGGTTATATTTACCCTAGGGTTAGAGCTCTCTTTCTTGAGTGACAGAAATATACGAGTTGTGATATGCTATCTTAGAATAAAAGGGGAAATAAAATACCCATGAAGGTTGATAGTTTAAAAAAATCACTGAGATTGGTTGCACAACAGTGTAGATCTATTTAACACCACTGAATTGTACACTTCAAAATGGTTAAGATAGTACATTTTATGTTATGTGTATTTTATCACAATGAATAATTTGTTAATTTAAAAAATCACCTCGAAGTCTCTTCCAGGCTTCCCATGATTAGTGATGAATTAGGATTCAGAAACTATTAATAATCTCAGTAGGCTAAAAGATACTTCTCCAAACCCAGTTAATCAATATGCATTTTAAAAGTTAATTTTTCACTGTGGCCCGTGTGGCTTAAATGGTTGGGTTTGGTCCAGTGCACCAAAAGGTTGCTGGCTAGATTCCCAGTCAGGGCACATACCCAGGTTGCAGGCTCAATCCCCAGCAGGGGACATGCAGGAGGCAGCCAACTGAGGTTTCTCTGTCTCTCCCTCTCTCCCTCTCTCCCTTCCTCTCTTCCTAAAAATCAATTAAAAAGAAAAGTTAATTTTTCTACCATTTGCTCATATTGATGTTGATATTTTATTAGTAAGAATTTATGAGATAATGTAATAAATAATATATTTCATAAGTATTCTTCATTGTTCTTTTACCACCAGTAGGCTTCTGGTTTCCACTTATAAATATTTAGACTGTATTTCTCTTTGCAATCAGACTTGTATTTTTAGCAGCCAACTGGACAGATACTTAAAACTCAGGATGTTCAATATTGCACTTAAGTTCATGTCTTGATTTTGCCAGGCTCCAGTAAATTTACTGAAAACACCTATGGTTCAAGACAACAAAGTTGTTCAAAATGAATATTGCGAGTATTCATTTTTGGGTTTGGTTTATGAAATTAGAGGAATGTGAATAAGAGCATTTGGCAATATTTTGTTTTAAAAGAACTTTTTCCTTGTGCTTAAATTCTAGTATTAATTTTTATTGGGCAAAATATATTAACAGTGTTGTACAATCATCACCACTATCTAGTTCCAGAACATTCTCATCACCCCAAATGGGCACCCTGTTCTTATTAAGCAGTCACTTCTCCCTACCCATCCCATCATCGCCTAGCTTCTACATGTGTCTATGGATTTGCCTATTTTGACCAGTTTGTAAAAATAAATAGTATTACTTTGGAAGCAAAATTTATTCTTTAGATGGTTAAACCTGTTCTCTGTGTTTTTCTGTGTGTGCGTGGTTGTGATATTTTTAAAAATTCTTAATGTCCAACAACCTCGGGTTGGCTATACTCTGTATTTTAGGAGACTCTGAAGCCATTAAAGGGAGTTGTACATATACATCTATTGACTTTTAAAATTGTTCATAACATTAACTAAGGGAAAGTTCAGATTACAAAATCAGATTACAAAATTACATGGTGTAATTGCATCCTGCAAAAATACAGGACCATAGGCGGTATCTAGAAAGATATAACCAAGGTATTTACAATGACAATTTAAGGCAGTTGAGTTTTCTTTATGATCTTTTTATAGGTCCCTATTTTCTGATTTGTGGGAACATTTGCTTAAACGAGAAATAAAGACTTATCTCTTTCTTGCCTTAATCATCACTAAAATGATTAATGTAAGACTTCATGGTATTTTAAAAATCTAAAGTATATTAACATTCTTTTAATTAATTATCTTAGACAAAATTTCATTGCTCATGCAAGCTTGAGAATGAAAATATTGCAAGTGCATTAGTATTGAACCTCCTCAGTCTATCCTCACAGAATAGACTGCAGTGATGGCAAAATCAGTGTTTGAATTTTTTTTAAATGTTTTTAAAATAGATGTATAGATTAACTTGAGTAATGTAATCCTTAGAAAAGGGCAGACAACTCAACCAAGCACTAAAATAAGGGAGCTGGCCTAGATATTTTAAAGACCTTTAATTCTGCAGTTATGTGGCATAGTAATTTCAGTGCTCATGTTGCCTGTTTTTTATGACTGTTAAAAAAAAGAAGAGAGCATCTAAGTGTGTGCCGTGTACCATAGTTCATAAACCTGGAAAATGATTGAATTAAAAGAAAAGCGAGTCTACAAACCTATTAAACTACCCCTTTATGTTGCCATAATGCAAATGCAACATCTTCTCAGAGATATATTTGAGATGAAAAATCTATTTTAGTCTGGAACTTCTTATGTTCATTACCTGTCTTTAAGCGAATAAATATTCTCTGATTCATGGCACTTCTTAGTATTGAACAAATACTAACCATGCCTGTGTTAGGATAATTTAAATTGATAATGTGCTGCATTCTAATGTGAATTATTTTCACCATGTAATATTTTTTAATTTTAATTCATTAAAGTTTAAATGTACATAACCAGATGTAGCTAATGGTTACTGTATTGAAAATGCAGTAGAGAACCTACATTTAAAAATACTCTATTTCTTGCCTTCTCTTAAGTCTGGCAGCCTATAGCTAGAAGAACTATTCCTTTCTCCTTGTTTTCTTTCCCTGAAGCTTTCTTCTATCTTTTTCGGTTAACTGTAGTTCCTAAGCTTCGTTGTTGACCCTTGTGTCCTGAGGCCTCTCACCTTAGGCAGCCTATCCTGCTACCCATTTCACATTTCTGCCTGTTTTCTACCATCTATATGACAGCCCACTGATATTATTACAGATGTGCAATATTTAATCTGTATTTCAATTTGTAAAGACATGTAGACTAATCTGAGCATTTGATTACCATTGATGTCACTTCTGAACCTAAGCACTTTGTAAATTGAGTTCTGCCTCATGAGAACTAGTCTGTTTGAGTTGGACAGAAAGTACTACATCTCTTTATTGATTCATTCATTGATTATGTCATTCATTCACTAAAATAATTATTGAAAAACTATTATGTATCAGTCACTCTGTTAGGTAATGCATATTCAAGAATAAATGATCTTTCAAGGAAATTACAATTTATAGACAAGTATAGAGGTAATTCCAATTGTGTAATAGCAGACTTAAGGAAAATGAATGCTGGGAATATAGGGTGTTATGAAGGCACAGAGAAGGGCACCTAACATCGGAAGTTCACACAGTGCTCAGAGGAGGAAGTGATGTCTAATCTTAGACTGGAAAGATGGTAAGAGGATGGGGGAAGGAAGAATATTCCAGACCAGATACATTAGTTTCCTGTTGTTGCTGTAATAAGTTACCACAGATTTAGTGGCTGAAATTTTTTTTTTTAAATATATCTTTATTGATTTCAGAGAGAGAGGAAAGGAGAGGGAGAGAGGGGGATAGAAACATCAACGATGAGAGAGCCATTGATCGGCTGCAGCCTGCAACCCGGGCATGTGCCCTGACCCGGGAATCGAACCCTGATCGCCTGGATCCTAGGTCGACGCTTAACCGCTGAGCCACGCCTGGCCGGGCTTAAATTTTTTTTTTTTTTTTTTTTAAGTTATCTTACAGTTCTGAAGGTCAGCAGTCCCAAAATGGACCTCACTGTAAAGTCAGGGTGTCAGCAGGGCCACACCCCTTGTGGAGGCTCTAGAGAAGAATCCACTTGCTTGCCTTTCCCATCTTCTAGAGACTGACTGCTTTCCTTGGTTCATGGTCCCTTCCTCCATCTTCAAAGCTAGTAGACTGGCATCTTCACATCTCTAACTCTGACCTCCTGCCTTCTCTGCCACTTATGATGACTCATGTGAGGGCATTGGGCCCCCCAATAATTCCTGATAATCTATCTCAAGCTCAGCTGGTCAACCTTAATTCCATCTTCGACTGAAATTCCCCTTTTGCACGTAAATTAACATATTTACAGAGTCTAGGGATGAGGGCTTCTTGGAACTAGGACGTGGGCATCATTGAGGATGGAGGGAGGGCATTATTTTGCTTACCACAGAAAACAACATAGCATAGTTGAAGAGCTAAAGTCCAGAATGGCTAAAAGCCTAGCCCATGGAGGAGCAAATAAAAGTTAAGGGACTGAAGAGGGAAGCCATTAGAATATGATTGAATTTGCCCTGGCCAGGTGGCTCAGTTGGTTAGAGCATCATCCTGTACTGTACAAGTGGCTGCAGGTTCGATCCCTGTCCAGGGCACATATACCTAGGTGGTGAGTTCCATCCGGGTCGGTGCATCTGCCAGCTAATCAGTGTTTCTCTCTCACATTGATGTTTCCTTCTCTCTCGCTCTCTCAACATATCCTTGGGCAAGGATTAAAAAAAAAGATTTAATTTCATCGTAAGGAAAATAGGGGGACCATTAAAAATGAAATAATTAGATTTGAGTTATTGAAAATGTCCTCTACCTGCAATTGGCACTCTTAACTGGTAACACAAGCCTGCTTCCTTAACTATAAATTGAAGCTTATTAATTTAGAGCCATCAGAACTAAATCTGAACTATGAAACATATTAAGAAAAAAATGAATATTTGTGTATATATAGGCAGGACACTGAAAATGCAGTTCTGAAAATAATGTTATGACAGACTATTAATATTGATCAATATTTAAATTACGACTCTTCCATTTTGTGAATACCTATCGCAGGTGGACCCAGACTGAGCAGGAGGATTATTGGTTTGTGTAAGTGAAAATTCCAAGGGTAATCTTTCAGGAAGAGCTGGGACCAGGGGTTCAAATAATGCCGGCCCAGCTTCTCTCCATGCTAGTTTCATCATCTGTCAAAGTAGGCTTCGCTTGTGAAGACAATATGTCCAACTGGAACCCTGGCTGTAACCCTACTGGATCAGTCACCCCAGCACCACGAGGGGCCAGGAGTTCAAATAGAAATCCTAGGATTCAGTCCCGTTGGACCACTTTGAGTCCCATTTTCATTCCTGAGCCAATCATTGTGGCCAGGGACATGTGATATATGAATTGGGCAGGCCAGAGTAATAGTTGTTTAATTTGGTATTTAGGCAATGATATTTAGAAAGCTTGCTTCTGAAAATAACAGTATGAGAGTTGGGCTGAGCTTTGTAACCAAATTTCAGTTAAAACTGCTCAGATGGGTACATTGTCTAAATTCTTTGTTATATGTTATCATCAGTATGGATCTGAAGTCTATCATATTATTTCTAGTCTCTGTTGCTCTTTGACAGATGGACACAGATTTGAAATCTTAGAATGTACATGTCTGTGTTCTGCAAAATTACCATTAAAATAAGCACAAAGACTTTTGTTAATTGACATCATTTGCTTGACTTTGAAAATGGAAATATTTAATTAGACTTCATATCAAAATGAAATAAAATCATGCTTTTTTTTTTTTCTTCTCTTTAAATCACTTTCTTCCCTTAAGCAACTAATTGTCTCTTTCAGTCTGGACTAAAAGTTATTGGTGGGAAGAAAGCATGGCTTATACTTACCCTACAAAGCATGCACAACACTGAGTACTAATTTTTATAATAGGTAGGTGCTCAGCAAATTTAATAAGAGGATGATAAAGGAGAGTTTTGAGATTAGGTAAGAAACTTGTCTTTCCTTCACAATGGCAGAACCATTGACATGAGTAGCCCCCTTCACTCTTAAATCAAAGGAAATTGATAGAAAAATGTCAAAATTTTAATATTAAAAATATTTTAAAAATACACACTTAAGCTCAGAACCAAGAAAGTAAAATCTTCAAATGAAGATTTACCACAAGTGAAAAGCCAGGCGATGAGTTGAGCAGGTCTGTGCTTTTGGGTCTAGAGTATTAACCTTGGGCTTCAGGCCAGATGCCTAGTGGCGTACTGGAAATGGGCTTAAACTGGGGCAGGGAGGATCTCTGGAAAAACTCTTAACTAAATCTGTGTTGGAAATTGGACCCCCTAACTTGCCTTTTCATGTTTGATGAGCAAAATTTTCATTTTGTAGAAGCCCAAGTTTAGTAACTAACATAAACTTCAGTCTGTAGTTCAGTGTACCGAAAGAACCTTGTCAGCGATGCCTCCACACCCCAAGACACTCATGAGAATTCCAAGGCGAAGACAGATTCTGAATTATTACGAACTCTCAGATGAATATTATGAACACATCTGAAAATCCACTGTCCTGGGGTACGGTCAGCAGACACAACAAACAAGATCAAACTAATCAATTATAGATAAGAGTTAAAGAATATAATCTACAAAGAACAATAAAATAAATTACAGAGTAATTTGGGGAAGGAGACTCTAGAGACAAAAATAGGGCCATTAAGATTCTAAAAATATTCAACAAATTGGTTCAGGAATAGACCAAACACAGCAAAGAGGGGATTGGTCTCTCTCAAGATAGAATGGAGGCCACAGCAGTGTTGAATTGTGCAGAATTGGGCTGTGCCCAGAGACAGGGGCTACACAGCAGGTAAATGATGCTGTTTGGGGATGTTCATTCTTCACTCACTTGCCCCCATTCTGGTGGATTCCAAGCATTCGATAGGTGAGGTTGATTTTTTTGCCCCCTTTCTTTTCAGTGTAGGTGACCTTATTTTTATTACCTGTGGATGTGGAAGTAAAGGTGTGACGCTTGTATCTGAGTCATAGGGCTGCCATGTTGGTGAGATGATATGATGTCCAAAATTGTTCCAGCGATGGAGGGGGGCTGGAAAACAAGCTGGCTTCCCAGAGAGCCGAACAGCCTTTTCTTTCCCTTTTTCCCTCTCCCCCGACTGCATTGTTTCCTGCCAGGTGTTACTGTCCTCGCGATTCCGTCCCACCTTCGTTGGAGATGGCTGCAGGTGGCATCTACTCCAGCTTGGGTACCCGGCCAGTACTCCTGCTGGGAGTCTTGCCTCGGACAGGCACTCTCACAGGATAAGCAGTTTTCTTCCACTATCCCCAGCTTTTTCTCCTTGATAAACCTGAGTCTGCTTCCAGGTGGTCATGTTTCTTCACAGATTCCAATTTTTAAAGTAGAAATTGTTGATGCCGTTATTTTTTCTTAGAGGGCTAACATAGAATAGATTTTTTAAAAAGGTATCTGTTGAAATGCCCTTTTTAGGAAAGAACGTTTCCTTTTATACAGGTTATGGAACATTGGCAGCAAAAATGAGATACAGAAAAAATCAAACTTTTTGTAAGTTAACTAAACTTTATTAAAATACAGGGTATTAGGCAGTCCTTTCACACTTTATTTCTCGCCTTCAATTTAAAGAAAACAAATCAAAACACCTAATACTTATAGGCTTTTAAAAGCTTGTTTGCTACCCACCCACATATCCATCTAGCTATTCCCCCCTCACACTTTATATATTCCATCATCAAAAATTTCTGGATGTCTGACTCAAGTTATTATTTATGTATTAGAAAGGCATCTGGAGAAAAAAGCATCTGTGCCTAAAAAGTAGTTGCTTGCATTTGTTCTTTTTCATTTTAATCCTAGATATTTTTGTGATTTTAACAGACCAGAAACCCCCCAAGCAAACAAAGAGGTGCATCACTACATTGAGAAATGAAAAGCAGCATAGTCTGCTGAGACGCTGGTCGTTGTTTTTTGGTGGTTTCATGTGTTTAAGGAAATAGGTATAAGTATTTGAATATATGGAATTTTTGACTTAATTTTTACATTTGACTCAGTGTAGGTGGTGTCTATGCAGTTTTACTATTTGTTGCACAGGTACTATAGGCTTTGCCTCCCATAATTCCTCTCAGTGTACAGGCATGATCTTTTATTTTTTTTAATCTCAGATTTTTAACATTCTTTGTAAGTTTAAAGATAAAGTAGTAAGCCCAGCTGGTGTGGTTCAGTGAACTGAGTGTCGTCCCATGCACATGCCCGGGTTGCGGGCCTGATCCCCAGTAGGGGGAATGCAGGAGGCAGCTAGCTGATCACTGATTCTCTCTCATTGATGTTTCTGTCTCTCCCTCTCCCTTCCTCTCTCTCTAAAATCAATAAAAACATATTTTTAAAACAGTAGTAAATCTTTCCAGCCATCCCAGGAAAAGATGTGTTTTCCTGTGTCCCAGCATCTTATACATATTCATAACATACTGAAGTCTGTCATGAGGGTTGGAAAGAGCTTGAGTAAAGGCATGTCCCAAACCTCATATTTGCTAGTATTTCTTCCTTCATTTCTATTTCATTAAATCTGTGAACTAGAAACAAAATTGATGGTGGAATTTAATTTTCCCTTTTTATGTCTTTTTATACTCCCTTGAAGAACAGAGATGTGTGATGAAGTGGTTCAAAAGCAGACAACAGAAGGCAGAGAGGAGAAGCAGAGAGTGGGTGTGCTGGCCTAGGAGGCCCCATCCTTGAACCCAGAGGGATTTGGTATCAGTGGCAAAAACAGGGAGATTCCGAGCAGTGAATCCTGGACACAATCTGACCACATGGAGAAAACATAGCCTGTATCTCTCAAGGAAACTCCATCTTTATGAGATTTCTTTGGATTCATATAGTAGAAAATGAACCTGAATTTGGTGACATATTTTGGATTTTTCCCTGCCATGCTCAGTCTTACTGTTTGACAAAGGACTGATTTTTGCACATATATGGCAGCCTCTGTTTGTGAGAGACCCCAGATAGATTAATATCTGGGATTACTTTTTATAAAATTAAGCTCCAGCGCATGTCACTGGGTGAATGTCAACCCTGGTTCTGAAAGCTTTTGTGTGATCGATCACGTCCATCAAGGCCCTTGTCCACTGATGCCTAATCAAGAAAAAAAAAAAATTAAATTCAGATTCACTTTAATATATTTTCATTAACAATCCTATCTCTGTGATAACATTATTAGGTAAATGAGGCATTACTGAGTGACTGATACTCCTTCAATCCTATCTCTTCTATGGCCATCTTTTACTTTCCTTAAGGCTTCCTTTTTTTCTTATTTTAGCTTTTCTAGTGACAACCTTTTTAAAAATTATTTTAATGAGGTTGTAGGTTATTCAGTCCATTGTGTGCTGTTATTGCTTGCTCTTTTACCTCTCCTTTCCCATAGCAGGAGCATTTCTTACCAGCCACTTTTCTCTTTCCAGTTGAGGTACCTAGAGGCGGCCCCATTAATATTTGTGTGACCAAAGGTGAAGAATGACCTTTCACAGTGGGAAGTGAGCCTCTTAGATCTTAAACTCCATGGGTCTAGTGCAGGAGAGGCATGATCTGCCCCAGGAATCTCCTGCAGCTATTTATATAAAATGGTGGACTCTTTCTCTCCCCGTAGGGGCCAGAACATGATGGATTGTCGTGGCACTGTATGAAAATAAATCTCTACAAAGCAGTATGGGAGAGCTGTGTAATCTGCCCAGAATTTAAAATATCCAGTTGCCAACTTACTACTGAAGGTTGAAAACAGACTTGAAAAGGTTTTCTCTTCTACAGTGATACTTGTTCAAAGTGAACTTGCTTATGAAGGAGAAGTTGGGTCTAGATGGCCCAGCTCTTTGAAGAGGGAGCTTTAAGTATCACTACACAGAGCGGGAATGGGGTGCGGAATCATAATGAGCAGCCGGAGTGCAGAGGGGCATGGTAAAACGTGTCAGCCTGAAGTTGGACTAAAGCAGAGAGAAGGGTGTTTCTAAAACTTGACAGAGCTTGTTTGTGCTGCTCATGTAGAATGCAGCTGGCAGTGGTTTAGCCTCCAAATCTTTCTGAAACATTATGCTCATGAATTAACCCCTGGGACTTACATGTGATTGCAGATTATGCCCATTTTGGTGAGGTTTCTCTATAAGAGGGTCTCTTACTTGATTTCCCCATGACATAATCATATGCCAAGACCAGGTTCCCATGGTTTTGTATGGACATGAAAGTAGATGGGTGTAAGGAGTGGGGGCAAGCAGAGATAGAGAAAGAGAGAGAGAGAATGAGAATGAATGTGAATATAAAAATATGTAGGAATGCAGTAGGTACACATTTTAGAGGTATGATCTTGAAGAGGAATTTTGCATCAAAAACTTTGCTGAGATTTACAAAGATCAAGAGCCTGGTTTTAGTAGCAGGAATCAGCCATTCATTTATGGGCTCTCCTTCCATGCCCTAGTTTAAGTAGTGAGAATCCTTTAAATGCAACATTTCTGGTAGCCACAAAAGGAATAGTCAAGTGTTTATGAAAGAGGACTTGGCTCCACGGAGCTTCCTATCCAGATATGGATGAATGTTCCCGTCATTCTGCTTGGAACTTCATGAGCCCTTTTGATGGAAGACATGTGCCTTCAACTCTGCACATTTTTTTAAAAATATGTTTTTATTGATTTTAGAGAGAGGAGAAGGGAGAGGGAGACAGAAAGAGAAACATCAATGCAAGAGAAACATTGTTCCACTGCCTCCTGCACACCCCCTACTGGGGATCGAGCCTGCAACCCTGGCATGTACCCTGACCAGAATCAAACCTGGTACCTATTGGTACATGGGATGGTGCCCAACCAACTGAGCCACACTGGCCAGGGCTGAACATTTTTTTCCTATAATTTCTTTGGTCTTTCTGTTACTTTATTTTCTTCTTTCAAAGTTCATATTAGACTTAATTCAAAACTTCTTGCTTATCTTTTCTATCACATTTTTAAATTTCTCTCTCTCTGTCTTTGTCTCTCTCTCTCTCCTTGCCTTCCTCCCTCTCTTCCTCGTTCCCTTCCTCTCTTTCTAGTGAGAGGGGGTTGCCTTGTAGGATAATTCTTTGTCTCTGTCTTCTAGATTACTAATATATTTTTCAGCTGTATCTTTTTACTTGTTTGTTTAGACCAACTATTGTGGTTTTCATTTTAAAAATATTTTTAAAATATTTCCCAAGTCACATTTTTAGTGCTACTTCTACTAGTTGTTGTTACTGCTTCTCTTTCTTGGTATTTGTTTTCTTCAAATGTTTAATAACTTGCGGTTTTCTGTGTATCTCTCTACTTGAAGTTTGATATTACCCAAATTCTTAAGGCAGTATTTGTTTTCAGCTACTTTTCTCCTGAGATTATGGGAATGGGTACTGGGAGGGGTGTTTGGTAGCTTCTGTGCGGATCCCTGTTCCTCCAGGATATCAGCAGCCTGCTATAGCAGACTTGCGAAGACCTGCCATGTGCATGCACTGTGCCAGGTGGGATCTCTTTGGGGGATTCTGAGACAGGCCTTGAAGAATGGATGTGAGGGAATGCAATTTAAGTGCAGACAACTTAGTGGACAGAAGGGAAACCCGCATCATCTAGTTCACTAGAGAGGGGTAATAATGATAATAATAAGAATGATAGTGGATGAAATCAGTGGAGACTTACATGTGTCAAGCACAGAGAAGCTTTTTCACTTTATACACTGTACCACCATCTATCTAGTTGCTCAAACCAGAAATTGGAGAGATGCCCCAGCTTCTTCCCCTCGTCCAGGCAGTTGGCACTTCCTATACTTTCTTCTTTCTAAATATCCTTCAAATCTATCTACTTTTCTCTGTTCCCATTCTACCATGCTTGCCTCAGTCATTGATGAAATAGCTAGCTACTAAATTTTACTTTTGTTCTGTGAAGACAGAAAAATAGATTTTGCTGAAGTAATACATTTGGTTGGGGGCATGTTTCTATCTTATTGATAGTGAGTTTTCTTCATAGTGATGTCCAGTGTGTGGTTAGAAATAGAGGTCTAGTATTTGAGAAAAAGTTCAGAGCAAAGGCAGCAGATTTGGAAGAGATTATAAAGTATGGGAATGGACTTAATGCTTGGAAGGAAAATCAGTACAGAGGGGTAAAATGAAGTTTTAGTACAAAACCAATGAAAACTCCTAAAGGTAAGGGAACGTCTGCATTGCTACACTGTTTGAAGGATGTCAATGTATGTTATATTCTCTCCCTTTGAAGGAATTCTAATTTAACAGAGGATATAAGACATGTCTGAATGAAACATTCAGCAACACTGACTAGTGCAAAGTGAGTGATAAATACTTTTGGGTCCCAGGTTATGTTCTGCAAGATTTAATAGCTTCATCAAAACCAGAAAATTCTGTGACAAAATAGTTTGACAGTTTGTTTACTCTAGGATTTCCCAAAGTTAATTCATCTGAATATATACAGTGTCCTCCCCCCCAAATTTAGGGGCATCCTGCAAATTTTGATAAGTGTATTTTGATATTTGCTCAGTTAAAAACACTTTATAATTTTCCTTTAGATTTTTCTTTGATGCTGAGTTATTTTGTAGTGTATTAGAAATACACAGATATTTAAATATTTTCCAGATATCTTTATATTATTGATTACAAATTGAATTCCATTGTGGTCAGAAACATATTTTGGTATTTTTTGAGTCTTCTTTAAATTTATTTAAGTTTATTTATAAACCAGAATATGCTATTTTGGCAAATGTTTGTGTGTACTTGGAAAGAACTTGTATTTTGATGTTATTGGGTGTAGTGTCCTATCAATGTTAATTAGGTCAGGTTGATTAATAATGTTTTAAAAATCTTATTTATTAGTACTGATTTTCTGTCTACTTGTTCTGTTAATTATTAGGCAAGGAGTATTGAAATACTGATTGTGATTGTGAATTTATTTCTCCTTGTAGGTCTATCATTTTTTGCTTTATACATTTGGAAGCTCTATTATGGGGTGCAAAAATGTTATAGGTTGTTATATATTGATGAGTTGGCCATTTTATCATTATGAAATGACTTTCTTTATCCCTGATAATAATATTTCATACTGTGGAATCTATTTTATAGCCACTCTAGCTTTCTTTTAATTAGTATTAGTTTTATATTTTTTTCACCCTTTTACTTTTAACCTACTTGTATCTTTGTGTTAAAGTGCATTTCTTGTAGGTGGCATGTAGTTGGGACTTGCTTTTTAAAAAAAATCTAATCTGTTACTCTGTTTTTTAATTGACATATTTAGACCATTTACATTTAATGTAATTATTGATATGGTTAGATTTAAATTTATCATCTTATTTGTTTTCTGTTTGTTCCATCTTTTTTTTGTTGACGTTCCTCTTTTTCTGCTTTCCTTTATATTAAGTATTATTTTTAATTCTTTGATGGCTTTATTAGCTATAAGTCTAATAGTATTGATTTATGTAATTAACATATTGCAGGTTACCTTTAAGTGATAGTATACCAATTTAAGTACAGAATAAGAACCTTCAATAGTGAACTTCCATTTCTCTACCCTCAGCCTTTTTAAAAATATTTTTTAATTGATTTTAGAGAGAGGGGAAGGGTAAGGGAGAGAAAAAGAAACATTGATGTTGAGAGAGAAACATTTATCATTTGCCTCCTTTATGCACCCTGACCCTAGGGACGGAACCATCAACCTGGGCATTTGTCCTGACCAGGAATCGAACAGGCAACTTTTTGGTGCCTGGAAGGTCACTCAACCAACTGAACCACACCAGCCAGCGCTCTACCCTCAGCCTTTTACTGTTATCATCATGCATTTTACTTTTACATCTTTTGCACACTCCAGAGTGCATTGTTATTACTTGGTATTATACGGCTTTCTTTTAAGGAGATTTAAATAATGGGGGGGGGGAAACCCAAATATTTACTCATATAGTTATCATTTCTGGTGCAATTCATTGCTATATGTAGATTCATATTTCCATCTGGTATTTTTTTTCTGCCTAAAGTACTTTATTTTTTATAGTTTGTGTTTGTTGGTAATGAGTACTTTCAGCTCTTCTATGTCTGAAAATATCTTTAGTTTGCCTTCAATATTTTTGAAAAATATTTTTGCTGGATGTGGAATTCTAGTTTGACAGTTTTTTCTTTCAGTATTTTAAATATGCTGCTCTACTTTCTTCTCTCTTGTACTGTATTTGATGGGAAGTCAGCTTTCATCTTTATCTTTAATTCTCTATAAGTATTGTCTCTTTTTTGCCTATGGCCGCTTTTAAGATTTTTCTATGCATCACTAGCTTGATGCAATTTGATTATGATGTACCTTGACATAATTTTTGTTTTGTTTTGTTTTTTAGATTTCTTGTGCTTGAGGTTCATGAACTTCTTGGATTTGTCAGTTCATAGTTTTTATCAAATTTGAAAACTTTTGACATTATTTCTTGAAATAATTTGTCTGTCTTCCCTTCTTTCTCTTCTTCCTTGGGGATTCCAGTTATATATTTACTATGTCTTTTGAAGTTGTTTCACACACCATTGATACTGTTAATTTTTTAAAAAATTATTTTCTGTCTGTGTGTCATTTTGGATAATGTCTATTGTTATGCTTTCAAGTTCACTGATCTTTTATTCTGCAATGTCTAAATTGTAATCAATACAATGTAGTTCTCTTCTTACACATTGTAGGTTTTAGCTCTAAAAAGTTCTACTTATTTTTTGTAATGTCTTTCATGTCTCTACTTAACTTTTTGTACCTATATAGTTGTAATAACTTTTAATATCCTTGACAACTAGTTCCAGTGTCTATGTAAGTTCTGGGTTCATGTTAATTGATTGATTTATCTCCTCATTATGGGTCCTATTTTCCTGTTTGTTTGCATAGTTGATAATTCTCCCACCATGTCCTCCCATTCATGATACAGACCAGACAGAGGGCTGGGGCTGAGGTGTGTATGGGGTGGGTTTACTCTGCCTCCTCTTTTTCTACAGTCAGTGTAAGAATACAGCCTATGGAAAGCAGCGGAAGGCTGCATGGTTGGTAATGTTTGATCAGATGCCAGACATTGTGAAATTTACATTGTTGGGTACCAGACATATTTGTATTTCTGTAAATGATCTTCAGCTTTGTTCTGAGAAGTGTTATTTGGAAACAAGTTGATTTTTTTTTAATCTTGCTTTTAGGATTTGTTAGAGAACTGGAGCAGTGCGCAGTCCAGCGTTAATCATTCCTCACATGAGGCAAGACTCTCCTGGGTCCTCACAATACTATGTGCATTAAGAGGTTTTTTCAGAATGGCTGGTGGGAACATACGCTGTTCCTGCCCCATGTGGACATTATCATCTCTAATCTTTTTGGGTAATTTTTTTCCAGATTTGGGTAGTTTTCTTACATGCTTGTGCTGAGGAGTACTTAACTGAATACTTGAGGGGAAAGCCCTGTGGGTCTCCAGAGCTTTCCCTCTGTGCAGGTCACTTTTCTCCACTGCTCTGTCCTGCTAACAGTAGCCACCTTGGCCTCTAACCTTTCTCTACTTAGCCCCTTCAACCCAGGGAATCCACTGGGCTCTGCCTGAGTTCTACCTACTTGTTCACAGTCTGTAAACTGGGGTAATTTTAGGGTTCACCTCATTTGTTTCCCATCTTTCAAGGATAATTGTCCTTCATTTCCTGTAACCCAGTGTCTTCTAAACTGTTATTTTGTACATTTTGTCAACATTTAATTTGTTTACATGACATGGTAAATCCAACTGCCATCACTCTATCATTGTGGCAAGCAGAGTTCCCTTTGCAGTGTTTTTCAGATTTTGAATTTGGAGCCCTTTTTCCAGAGTGTCTAATTAGACTAGCATTGGCTTTGGAAAATGCCAATGTAATAAGAAAGAAAGTTGTGTTCTGTTAGTTAAGGAATATTTCTCTTATGTGTGGTAGTCCTTAGAAGCTGGAGTCTCAGAGTTGACATGGCATAGAGTTGACATAGAGGTATGCCAGTCTCTTTGTCTTCAAACTTGAAAAATTTTTAAGGCAATAATGGACTCCTCTCAAGCAGTTATAAATTGACAAGCAAAGTTTTCCATCGGAAGTTGTAATATGTATAAAGGATATAATTTCCAATAAATGATAAACATTGACATTCTGACATGTTATAATTATTCTCTTAAATATATCATCTGGAATCTAAATACCATAGTAATTTGAGGCCCATATTTTTCATTTTAAATCATGAGGAAATTCTTCTTTAAAATTCAGAAATTTTACATTATTTCTCTTTTTTCTTCTTGTCATAATTTCATTCCACTTTCCCCACTGAATTTATTTCTAATGTCATGTGTGTGCTTTTTTGAAACGTTTATGAATCACCATAGTTTGTTTATCTACATCAAAAATAAACATATAAATTAAATCAATGCTCTAAAAAAATTCTCATGATCATAAAAGTTCTGTGTTAAAATCAAATTCTTCTGGTTTGAGTTAACATTGCAGTTATCAGTAGCACACAGTTGATCTGAACAACACAAATATATGAATGACTGATACATAATATTTTAGCATAGGCCCTAGCTATGTAGCTCAGTTGGTTAGAGTGTTGCCCCCAAAAGCCAAGGTTGCAGGTTTGATCCCTGGTCAGAGCACATACAAGAATCACCCAATGAATGCATATGTAAGTGGAACAACAAATCAATCTCTCTCTCTCTTCCCCTCCCCCTTTCTCAGCATAATGATTGGAATTTTATTTAAAAATGCATTTCTTTGAGAAGAAAGGGTATTTTATTTTTTCTAGTTAGTCTTTTTACCTGTGGGTGATAGTTACTTATTGCTAGAATTAGACCAGGTGAATAGATCATATTGATAATTCAAGGTAAATTTGACATTAAGGAAACATAGTGATAATACCTAAAATATTTATGGATTATGTGAAATAAGTTTATATAAATATAATGACATCTGACTTCTGTACTTAATTTATTTGGAGTTTCTGAAGTTCAGAGACAACTTCATTTTTTGCATGGGGGTAAATAGATAACAGAGCATTAGAAAACAGTTTGGGCTATTTTTGTACTACCTCTGCTCATTTTTAATAATTGACAGTTGGCCACTGTATGACCCTAAACTTGCACAATGGGTAAAATATAAGATATGGTTTTTATTATAACAAAAGTGTTCCTAGATTTTGAAGGGTTTTAAATGCTTCAACTTATGAAACGATTTCTCTGCTGTTTTTCATATGTACTCTGTGAAATAATACATACCTGTGCAGGGATGCACTTTGGCTATTCTGTTGTCCCATAACAGGATGATGGATAGAAACATCTCCAGTAGGATAATTGGGGTCACATTGTGAAACTGGACTTGTCCTTGCCCCATGCGATTCTCAGAAGTCATGGAATTTGGGCTCAGGTCCAGGGCAGCCTGTCAGGCGCTCCTCTGAGCAGTGTTAATCACACTGCTGGTCTTCACTTGGAATGAGTTTCCAGGAAGCCAGTAGGGACTGAGCCTCCTGATCTCTCTATCTGAGCTCTTTAAGGATGAAAAAGGCTTCATGCCAGAAAGGGATGCTCTGCCAGGCAGATGGTAGCACAGAGAATGGTGTCTGTCCTTAGCCTCTCTCTGCCCAGTCAGATTGGCTGAGGGATTTTACAAGTTATCTGTCCCTTTCCCTGGAGCGAAACTAGTTTGCTTTTATCTTGGCCAGCACCCTCTTTGGAGGGAGCTTTTAACTAAAGTTGTCAAGGAAAGATGTAACTTAATTTCTGGGGAATAGGATTTCATAGAACAATACTGTTTCTTCTAAACTAACTGAGATATTTTTTAAGAGACTTGGGGTGAAAAGTAACTGAAAAGGTAAAGAAAGTTTATTAATTGACTAGACCTGCATATTACTGCTTCTGGATGAGAGCTTCACCTAAGCACCTTCACTTCCTTTACTTCATTCCATAGCAGTTTTGAGTATCCTGAGATAAAACTCTTTGTGCCTCATTCTTTGGCATGGAGTGGCATCCTAGTCTCTAGGACACTTAATTAACCCATCACATACCTTGTCTTGGCCCAATGGGCTCTGGGTTCTATCCGCCTTTGTACCTACCATGGAACCTGGCACACAGTGGATTCTGGGAGAGAACAAATAAAGAATTGCCCACAGCACATCTGAAACCGTGCTTATACTTAGTAGCTATGACATCTTGGGGACAGTTACCTACCTCTGGTCCAGGTTTCTATACCCCAAAATGGAAATAATCATAAACTCTACACACAGAATTGTGGTTAAAATTGAATGTCTACAAAATACTTACTTGGTGCCTGTGCCATGAATGCTTAGTTAGCATTAACTGCCGTTCTTGTTGTTATGGGGGTGAATGCGGGAATCCACATGTGTAGTTGCTGACATCGCTGCTGAAATATGAGGAGTGGGGCCTCCTGCCCACGGGGAATTCATGTTCCAATAGAGCGACACATGGAAACTCAAGGCAAAAGGACAGTAGAGGGAAGGCTTCTATTAGGAACCCAGGAAGACTCAGGAGCACAAGGTTTCATTCATTTAAAGGTTAGGGTTGAGGAAGGCTCTCAGGAGAGATAAGGCCTGGGCGGTGCTTTGAGGAAAGAGTAGCATTTCCTAGACAGCCATATGGTAGAGATAACATGTTTGAGGGATGTCAAGTGGGTAGTCCTTCCAGGGTGTGATACTGGGAAGGGAAAGGGATTGCTGAATGCCGGGAGAGGGCATTAGAGAGGGAAGCAAGGCCCCTCTGCAAAAGACAGTGGCTCCAGTGGCTGAAGGATTCTGTATGCCAGAGGGCCATGATCAAATATGAATATGTGAAAAACTAATACCAGTGCATTGCTGATTTATACCTACCACCCTACCTTAAAGTAGGGTGAGACCGGGCAGGATCTTCTTGAAGGGAAGTGGTGGGTAACCTACAGGAAGGATATGCTCGCCTGCCCTTCTAAACCCGCCAAGTCAGCCACATCCACACTCATCCAGACACTGTTCTGCCTGATAGCAGGGAGCGTTCTCGAGTAAGACCTCTTCTTGGAGCCCTGAAGCAGGCAGTGAGTCTCCAGGTGTCCTCTGTGTCCCTCCTGCTGCCTCCCTCTCCTCTCGGGTGAGCTCCCTGCTGTGCTGCCGTAGCCCTGCTGGTGTGCACCTGCTGGGATAGTAATGAAATACCTGATTTAAGCTGCCCCAGCTCCCTCCTGCCAGTCAGTATCACCAACTAAATCAAAGGTACTTATCTTAGAATGCAGCCTCTCTGCTTCTTTGAACAGTAACCCAATAGCTACTCACTCTACACAGTTAAACCTGCTTTGCTTTTATTTTTGTGTGATTCCAGAGGAAAGAACACTTAGAATCTCTCTGCAACAGATATTGATACTGTGTGTAGAGAAAATTATGATGACATGGTCCCCAGGATTCCTGCTGGAAACTCACCCCTCCAGGGTATTCCCAGGTCCAAGAATTCCTTCCCTGGGGAGCTCTGCCACCTCTGTGCAAAGACTTTCCCTCCAAGACTCCAGTTGTGTCATGTTGCCAGGTTGCTGATCTACGGAGCACAGCCACCATCAGTTACTTCTGCTGCGAGTGACTTCTGCTGTGAGAGCCACTGTGGCCTGTAGGGAAAGGCAAGTGCTTTTCCTTTGGCTATTCCATCTCAAGTGTCAGTCAGGCCCTCCCCACTGATTCTAGACAGAACAGAGAGACCCATTTACAGCCTGACTTTGCCAGAGGTTCAGCTGCAGAGGAGGGAAGTGTAACATGGGAATCAAGTAGCCTGTCAGGACCTACTTGTGGAGGCTTCTGCTGGCCCCAGCCTGTCTCCAGTGGCAGGACCCAGCTTCCCCCCTGCAAGACTGGGAGCCCTCCACAAGGCAGCCTCCCTCCTCCCAGTCCATATCAAGGGGACTATTGACTCTAGAAAAGAGATGTTCTACCTCCACATTGCGTAGTAGGACTGACCTTAGTATGAGCGATGGGCAGAAAATCCATCTGGAAAGGTTCTCTCCACCCTGGGGCCTTGGTCTAGCTTCATTGCCCCAGCAAACCAATTCCATAACAGAACAGCATGGACACAGTTCCCACAGCCTGGGATCTTTGAAGTTAAACAGTGCCTGTGAGGTATATGAACTGTCAGTACAAGGTGGGCTGTGCCAAGCAGGAACAGTTCCTTTGCACACTACTTCCATTATAATTTAGAAAAATGCCATGTGAAACACGAAGAAGGCCTTCTTGTAACCCAAGATGTTTAAGGTGTTAAAGCAGCCTGTGTGAGGTGGTGATGTAAAGCACCCTTTGCTTACTTATGGACAAATGGATAGACACATGTTAGAGTATTACCATTTCGTAAATATATTGGCTTGAGATGTGATTCTACTTACATTTCCTTCATCAATAATTTGTTTCATTTATATTTATTGTCATCACCCTGACTGTGATCTATGCTTTTAAACTATATTTTCCTTTTCTCTAAACTTCAGTACTATTTTTTCCCCGTTCAGTTTCATTGCAACTATATATATCCAGAGCTATTAATGTGAACTCAAAAAAGTTTTGTGTGCTTCAGAATGCCTGGCCTGGGCTGTAATGTGTAAATATTACTTTCTCCCATTGAGATTAGTTTGACTAATAATCTCCAGCTATAATATTTTAATTTCTACTGACCAAAAAACAACATCAGTAATAGAATTAATTAATCAGTTTTTGTTTCACTTGAAAATTTCAGCAGCATTTGGAGAGTTGCTCCCCAGTCATGGTGGAAATGTATGAACAATCTATGGAGGCCTATGGTCCTCACCAGCTAGCTCAAGAGCATTTTGGTTTTTTGTTGTTGTTTTTTAATATATATATATTTTAAATATATCTTTATTGATTTCAGAAAGGAAAGGAGAGGGAGAGAGATAGAAACATCAATGATGAGTCATTGATTGGCTGCCTCCTGCACGCCCCCAACTGGGGATTGGACCCGCAACCTGGGCATGTGCCCTGACCGGGAATCAAACCCCAATCGCCTGGATCCTAGGTCGACACTCAACCACTTAGCCGCTGAACCACTCAACTGCTGAAGAGAAACTCTGGTTTCTCTTCAGATCACTCAAGAGCATTTTGAGGCTGTTGCATTTTTGTGGTCCTGATTGTTTTGTTTTTATTTTGCTCAATAGCATTCTCTTTTTCTGAGAGAAGAGATCCTTTAGTGTGTTTTTTTAAATCACTTTTATTGCTCATTTTTTCTCTATAACTTTCAGGGTGTGTTTTTTCTCTTTGTTCTTTTTTTTTTTTTAATCTTATCGTTTTTTTCTTTAACTAGTAAAATAGTCCTATCAGCAAGGTACATTTTTAAATATAGTGTACTTTTTATTTCCCTATCCAATTATTAAGGTTCATTTACAATCAAACAGAACACAGCCCCTCATGCTCTCTCCCTCTTGGGATGTGGTGAAAGAAGAAGGACTCAGTGTCCTAGCTTGCTTTGTCCAAGGTGACGTAGTGCTTGTCACGCACCTGCTGCCAGGGGAGTGGCTGGGGCACAGGGGAAGCTTGGCGGGGAGGGCCGGCCACTCGAGATGGCGTTGGCCGCTGACTGGATCTCCTGCGTGAATGGGATCGCTCCTGTGCTTTCCAGACTTTGCTTTTTCTTTGTGACTCTATACCAAATGTTTAAAAGTACCTGTCTTTTTGTTTTTAAGATTTGGCCATACTGGCCTTCTCTTGCTTCATTTGGTATGAGGCTTGCTGTCATCTCGCAGGCCCTGGCTGTTGGTACTGCTGGGGCCAGAGTCTCTGTCCAGCGACTGAAGGAGAAAATCAGCTAGGAGCCAGGATGTTGAACTAAATGCCATACCCAATTTAGTTGTAGTTTATCCTGAAGAGAATAGAGGCTAACTGCCAAAGCCCTGCTTCCCAAATTGTGTGCCCGAGCACCCTGGAGCAGACTGTGGTGGGATGTTTATATTTCCAAAGGAAACACAGCGATGTCAGCTGGACACTGCACAGCAATTACTACTAAATTGTCTAGATTTAGCTGTTCACTAAACAGAGTGGTTCCTTTGGCCTAGGGGTACCATCACAAACAGCACTGAACTGCTGAGAGTGCCGTGGCCAGAGAAGGCTTGGGAGCTTCTGCTTAAGGGTCCTTTAGTGCTAGGTGTTTGTGAGGGATGGGGGAGTAGTAGGAAAGAAGGTGAGAAAAGAAGAAAATGAAGATTTGGAAGTTGGGTAATTGGACCAAAATGGCTTTAATGTAAAAGACTTCCAGATTGGTTGGGGGGGGGGGGGGGGGGTGTGTGTGTGTGTGTGTGTGTGTGTGTGTGTGTGTGTGTGTGTGTGTGTGTGTGTGTGTGTGTGTGTGTGTGTGACTATTGGTTAGGGGTGTGTGTGTGTGTGTGTGTGTGTGACTATTGGTTAGGGGTGTGTGTGTGTGTGTGTGTGTGTGACTATGTGTACCTGTGAATAATGTGTACACTTGGTCCTACCTCATACTTATTGAATCAAATGCATGTAGGGATCTGGAGTTTTAAAAGCTTTCACACAGTTTTGTTAGTAACCAGGCTTAGAAACTACTGAGTTAGAATTTTTAACACCAAGAAAATTTGTCAGAAGGTAAGTTGAAATCTGAAAGCAACAAGACTGTAAGCCTTTAGAGCAGAGCCATGTCTTATGCAGGAGCTGGTTTAGGGCCTGTCATTCTTTTTTTTGTTTTTTTAATATATTTTTATTGATATTTAGAAAGAAAGGAAGGGAGAGGGGTAGAGAGAGAGAAACATAGAGGAGACACATCATCAGTTGGCTGCCTCCTGCATACCCCCAACTGAGGATTGAGCCCGCGACCCGGGAATTGAACTGGTGACCTTTTAATTCATGAGTGGATGCTCAACCACTGAGCCACACTGGCCGGCGTGGGCCTGTCATTCTTGTACCTGGGAAGGCGTTTTGTTCAAGAGCTCTGCTGAACCGGGCTGAGAGTGATAGAAATGCTCTGTTCCATGCATCCACGGGCAAAGATGCTGTTTCTCTAGACTGACTAAGGAGTCAGAAAGACCACAGTGAAAGGCGCTGTTCCAGTCTAACAGAGAAACAGTGTTTTAGAAGCCATGTGGGAAAACTGGATGTGGAGCCAGCCCAGCTGGTACTGCAGTTGGTATAACACCTGTGCTAATTCTACACTGCGTTCTTGAAAAGATAAGTGAAGTAACAGGTATGAAAAATATTTGTGAAAGAAAAATTGTTACACAAATGAGTGATGGCATTCTATCAGTACTGCAATAAAGAACCAATTTTGTCTCTTTTTTGTCTGGCCCCTAGTCAGTCCCAGCAGTTCACATCGAGTGCTGCTGAGTCCCACAATATCAAAGATGTGCAGTGATTATAAAAACTGAATTGTATTTTGAAATCAAAATGAGATGATTTTCAGATCGCCTCCCATTTGGATTATCTGTACCATTTTTATCATAAATAATGAAAACCTGAATATAGATGATGATAATAATAGTGATATCTTTGTGACAGTGTGTATGGTGCAAATCACTTCTGTGTTGAGAGGAATAAACAAAATAACATACATAAATGCTAGAGATATTTATTTTTTTCAGAAAATCTGAAAACCTGAGTACATAATAATTACATATTTGCCTGCCTTAAAATTCAAGATGACACTCTTTTCATAGTCAAGATAACAATAGATGCATATTTTATTTCCAGGAAAATAGTAGTATATTCTGTGTTAGTTAATCAAGGTATTTATATTCCAGATACAGATAGCCCAAACTAGATTGCTAATGTACAGTGGCATTTTTATATTATGGGTTTGTAGATATGTGGAATAGCAATTGAAAAATTATATGTATAAGTAACCAAAACAAGTGTTTGTGTTATGTTATTGCAATTTTTAAATCATGGCTGTGAGATCACCCTTAAAGATATCTTAAGTGAATGTGACATACAAATCTCAGAGCATCAGAAAGGATCTGCAAGGTCAGCTGCAAGACTAGTAGATGTAACTGTGGGTCTCATGAAGTGGAATTCTTTCATTTGCTTATAGGAAGAAAGACTTCTATATGGCACTCCTAAAATGTTTCTATTGTTAGTGGAAACTAGACTGCTCCTTCTTGGGAAAGAACTGCCTAAACAGAGTCCTTTCCCCCTTGAAAATTTGCAGTTTTCTTCTTTTCTTTCTGTACATTTATTTATTTACTTGTTTATCTGTCTACTTTTCCCCTTCAGGTTAGTGTTGATCATTTTAATAGCTGAATATTGATTTTCTTCATTTTTTATGTTCAGTTGGTAGTTAAATTATTTAACAAATATTGTCTTATACTTTATAGAATGAATGTTCTGGTTAACTTGGACCTAAATGGAGTGCCTCCTTCCTTTTGACTGTTTTGAGTTAAATCTCATGAATATCGTTCAAAGCACTTTAGTATTTTATTAAGTTTAATATAATAGAATGTGGCAAAAATTGTGTTTTGCTCTCCAATATTTATTTATCTTCCTTTCTTTTGGGCCCCACCTTTCTTCCTGCAGATCATGTGCTTCGGGTGGGGCTCCACTCCAATTGCAAGAGTAGGACATGTCACACAGGGCTGCTCAGAGCCTCCCTTCCCCCAGCATAAAGATTGGCTCAGAGGTGGGGATCTGACTTCAATATTGCAAGTCCATGTAGTCCCATCTCCCTGGCCATCACTACTTATTTAGAGACAGAGATCATCCAGTAAGAATGTATCATGAGATGTATGTCATAGTTGCTAGGAAGACGCACTATTTCCCATGGCCTTGAATAGACAGGCTATAGGCCCATTGCTGCTGCCGCCTTTCCGGGCTGAGATGAAGGCAGCCGTGGGAGGGCAGTGCTAATAGATAGAGATTCGAGGCCAGGCATCATCTGAGGCCTGCTTTCACTCTGCACCTGCGAGCCTTTTTATCCCTGGATCTGTTAGTTACATGGGCCAATATATTTCCTTTCTGGATTAGCCTGGTTTGATTTGAGTTTTCTGTCACCATGAAACTGAATAGACACTGCGTTTTGTTTGTTTATGAGGTAGGTTGTAGAATTTATTTTGAATCTCTCATCTCACTACTTAAAAAATTTAAGTATAGTGAAAGGAATTATAAGGAATTTGTTTGAATGTATTTTGTGATTTAGGTAAATTTGTGATATAAGGTGGGGAGAATTTGAGTTTCTTGAAAGTTCTGGACAGTCACAGTCTTCAATATTACAGCACTTAGTTTTGAGAAAATCACATACTCCTCTTTCATTTTCAACAAGGCCTGGATTGCAGTTGTCAGCTATTGATTATCTCTATTGGGAGGTGGAACAATGGTCTTAAATACTGTCAAAGGATATTTATATTTCCTTTGAAATAAAACCCTTGAGGAAGGAGCAAGTGTACCTTTCTTATCATGTCAGTCTTAAACCAACACAAAAATATATTTATTTCTCAAACATTTAAATTAATAGTCCAGGCACGATCACTGACACAGAGGAAGACTTCCTTGAGTTTTAAATTTTGTTCTAGATAATTTGCAAGGAAAAAAATAGACATATGATTGTTAAGAAATAAATTACTTATTAGAAGACACGTATCCACATATGGTCATTAGGCAAATTCTTCCTTTGATGGTTTCAGATCTTGAGGCTCTAGAGGAAGATGCCTGGGGGCACCAAGAATCACTCTGTAGGTCAATCTCCAGAAGTTCACAGGGAAAGGAATCCAGATTACTGCTCTGTCAGGCTCTGTGCTGGGAAATCCATTGGCAATGTGTGTCATTATTTTCAGGCAGGATTCAGCTTCTTGTTCAGACTTCAGAGCTTGCTATGGCAAGAAACTGACAAATGGTCAGAAATGTGCCTTCAGTGACGTGCCTCTATGATGTTGTGTTTTGTCCAAACGATAAATTGGCCCTATGAAGTGGGAAAACCATTAGAAGCATATGGTGCAGCAATTGGCTGCAGAATTTGTTTGTTTTGTTGGAATCCCAGAAGCTGCTCTTTGGCTTTGACATGCCCTTGAAAATCCAAGATGCTTTGGTCAATGCGTTTGATGTCTTAAACTTAATATAAATTTTATTGGGATTTTTGTTACATAAGACAGGCTTTCACTTCTTTTGTTTCATTTCAGTTTGATCTGAGATGAAAGGACAGGATGCAATTTGTAAGGTACCACAATGGAAGTAATTGGAGAAGCTACGTGCAGAAATCAGGCTCATTATGTTATAGTCACATGGCATTATTGTAAGTTCCATGAGCTGAATTCTTCCATATAGAAGGAATTTCTGTCAACACTGAAGCTCCTGGCAAGTTGTAAGTGAGCATAATATGACCAAAATTGTATAATTCAGAAGAGATATAGGGGCTGTTCTGGAGCTACTGTTCTGCCGAATCCTCATTACAAGAACAAAACAGTTGTGTTTCTAACTTTAGGTCAGACAGATTAGGGCATTTGGGGCTCAAATCATTGTCTAGTGGGAGGCACGGTCAGCACTTGGTTATTCAGACAGCAATTTGTAGATTATCCAGCACCAGAGTTGCTTAAAATACCCTGGCTTTAGTATAATCGTGATATTAGCCGATTGCCTAGAAGGGAAAGTGACTTCATGCTACTGATGCTCTGCCTGGCCTTTGCTGGGTGATTTGAGAATTCTGTAGGATGCCACCTTGAACTGTAGGGTCAGAACATTTGTAAAGTGAGCCCCTAGGCTTAGGACTGGGGGGTGGGAAAGGATGGCACAAAACAGCTATTTAACTTACACTTTGAAATTCCTGTCCTTTGGGCATAGAAAAATGATATTTGCACTTTTGTTGTTGTTTTTTACTACCCTGAATTAATTTAAACAGTTTCTGATGTTACCAGAACTTAAGCTTTCTAGAACCTGAGAAAGGAGTCGCTGTAATGTTTTAACACTTAATAATGTTAAGTGTTAAATGGATGGAGCATTTATTCAGTGTCCAGCACTGTGCTAAGCACCTGTGGGTATTATCTCACTAAGACACTCAACAGCCTGATGAACTAGGGGCTCTTTTATCCCTGTGATGGTTAATGTCAACTTGACTAGGCGACGATGCTCAGTTGTTTGGTCATATGCTAGTCTAGATATTGCTGTGAAGATATTTTTTAAATGTGGTTAACATTGAAATCAGGGGACTTTGAGTAAAGATTAGCATTTAAATCAGTTTTGAGTTCAACGAATTACCTTCTATAACATGGTGGGCCTTATCCAATCAATTGAAGGCCTTAAAAAATCGAGCTGTCCTGAATAAGGAATTCTCCTCAAGACTGCAACACAGAAACCCTGCCTGAGTTTCCAGCCTGCTGCCCTGCACAATTCAGACTTTCCAGCCCCCACAATTGCATGAGACAATTCCTTAAATCTCTCTCCAAAACATACTATTATAAAACCAATATATACTGCTGGGTTTGCTTCTCTGGAGAACTCTGACTCATACAATCCACACTTTACGGATATAACTCATCTAAAGTCAGGTCACACGGTTCATAAATGGAAAACATGAGATTAGAACCTAGATTTTCAGACCCTAAGGCTCAAACTTTTTACTGTTAAGAGTTCTTGTCTCTTAAAAACAAAAATAAAACGACAACAATAAAAAGCCCTAATGTGATTTTTGTTTCCAAAAACAAAAATCTCCTTCTGAGTCTTTCTCTCTGAGTCTCTTCATTGTTACTGACAGTTACTACTGTCACTGAGCACCAGCCAAAGCCTTTTTGATGACTGGGATTACAGTGGGTCACAGGCTCTGCTCCTCGAGACTGAGCATTCTTTGATTGTGCTTATACCAAGTTTGTTTAGGGTATATGAAGAATATTCCTGTGCATTTTTAGAATTTCTCGTAGGTGTTTCAGGGGAAGACCTACTCCAAGCCTACCAATAGATGATCAGTGTCATTATTAGTTACACTGATTCAGACATGATGCAACAGACTGGCATTTCCCAAACCTACTGGACTAGGTAACTCTCTGAACTTAATACTGTATGGGCATAGGAAATATTTAAACTTTCATTTTTACCTTACACTGAGAGGTAAATTCCTGTGTTGAGTTTATAATCAGGATTAATATTTTGAGGCTTAGGAATATACATGGCTCAAAACAATAGTCATTATTGCTGACAGTTTCTATGTGTCATGAATTTGGACAAGAATAAGGGCAGGGTCATGGCTTATCTCTTTCATAATACCTGGAATTCAGTTGGAGGTCTCGAAGGTCAGAGTTTGTAATCATCTGAAGGTTTGTTCACTTACATGTCTAGCAGGGGCTGTAATATGGGGACCTTAATGGGGCTGCTGGCTAGAGCACCCATGTATGGCCTGGAATTTCTCATAGCATGGTGGCCAGGTTCCAAAGACGAGCATCCTTGGGGGCAGAGCTGGATGCTGCATTGAATTTTATGACTAAGCCTCAGTGTCATGCAGCATGACTTCCGCTGCAGTTGCAAAGGTCCCCCCCCTCCAAGTTCACATTCAAGTGGAAGGAACATAGACCCCATCTTTCAGTGGGGGCACGTCAACATCACTTTTTAGAAGGTCATGTGAACGGAGTTTATATTGGTGTGCCCATCATTGGAAAATATAGTCTGCTCTGCATCCACCACAGTTCACATCACATTCCTCCCACATGCCAAATACACTCTCCTTTCCCCCCAAGAACTAAAAGTCTCACCTCATAAAAGCATCAGCTCAAAGTGTGGGATTTCACCATCTCACTCAGGTTCAGGTTCAGGTGCAGAAGTGGCACCTCTGGTGTGGTTTTATACAGCTTCCCAAGTACAGATCTTCTCAGTCTGAAAACCTGTGAACTGAAGAGACATGTTATCTACCTCTCCACCCCCATGCAACATACAGTAGTGGGACAGGCCTAGGAGAGCTGTTATGTAAAGCCTCCTGTTCAAAAATGGCTAGAATGGGAAGCTTGCAGGAGTCACTGGTTCAGAGAAATTCTGAAACTGCCTGGTGTGTGGTACAGCTGCCTAATTAGCACTCAGTTCCACTGCCTAGAAATGATTCTCCGTGACTCCTCCCTTCATTCTGTCTTATTCTTCCTCTTCTACAATAAATGGCCAATTTCATTGAGTAGTCTACCCAGCCTGATTTCTGCTCATAGTAGCTTGGGCACTCAAAGGTCTTTTTTCATTAAAACGGTCCATTTTGATCTGAGCTGGCAGTGCTTCTGTCAACCCAACTTTCTTAAAAACCTAGTGGTTTTCACCTGCATCTAATTGAGGTCCACTCCTTTAGACAACAGTCACCCCCACCTCTTTGAGATAAGCCCTTGAACTTCTACTGGGAGATGTCACCGTTAAGATATTTAGAGACAGGATCTATGAGGCATGTCCTTAAGAGCCTTAGGGTTTTGTCTGATGACACAGTTTTTTGAGGCACTGGCTTGTGTCTTTCTGAGATTTTATTAGAGAATTTTATAGTGTACCCTTGACTTCATTAGCAAATCTGTTTTCTAGTGGAATTCATTATTATCTATCTCAGAAGAAGATTAAACTAGAAAAATTTGAGCTTCCGAAATTACATTTTTCTTAAACAACAATTAGAATATGATCAATCGTGTTCAAAGTGCATCGCATGAGCTTGCATTGGATAAGTCTCAGGTGAATGTGCAACACTTTTGAGAACTTTATGTAAATATAAAAAATTTCCAGACCTATATATACTTTACATAAGTTAGGTTAGGTGTCCAGTCACTTTTTTTTTTTTCTTTAAATCAAGCAATGGACCCCTTACTTGTATTGCCACTCATATGAAAAGCATCCAACCTTCTTATGACCACACAGGTTCTGCAGGATTTTCTTATGATTAAAACTTTTATTTTGTGAATTTTTTTCAGTAGGCTGAAACTTAAATATCTATTAGATAAATAGCTGTTTAACCAGCCTGATTAACAGTATTTTTCTATTGCTGTTGATCACTCCATTTTATAGTTACTAAATATACAAAACTCCCTTCTACTATAAGTTTGGCAGCATCTTTTTATTTTTGCTCTTTATCTTTCAATGGTAGAAATTTAGGAACAAGAGGGTTTCCCCCCCTTCTTTCTGGAATTCCTGTGGCGTTCCAAGTATCCATTGATATAGCACATTATTGAAGATTGGGTTCCCTGGGATCCAGGTGAATGTGCAGAATGTCTTTTTGGGGTGCTCTTGGAATCAAAGTCTATGGAAGGGACAGGAAGGGAAGGAAGCAGTTCTACCTCTGCCCAGTCCTGAAATACAGCTTCAACCAACTCCTCAGCCAACCCCATCTGAAGCTCTGAAGCCTCAGCCACCCCTCCTGAAATACTGGATGCTTTGATGGCCTTTCAGAGTTGAGTTGGAGTGAGGAGACTGAGTCTTCATTCCCCAGTGTTGACCTGTCATTGGATGTGGGTTACCTGGGTGAGGTAAGCTCTGCATCCAAGGCAATGCTAGAGGCTGACAGCTGATGAGCAGTGGTATTTGCTGCAACTGGGGCAAGATGTCCTTCAGTCCCAAAGGTGGGGAGCGACCTGGGTAGCACATCACAGTGTGCAGCACACGCACCTAAAACGGAATGAGGTGGAGGAAGGCAAGATAAATTATATGTAGGGGGTAGTGGTAGATCTCGCATCAGATAGAACACGTGGTCTTTTTGGTTGATTTGTTTACATTGTTAAATCAAGGAAGAATTCTTTTAAATCATTGTGTAGTGAATGAAACAATGACTTCTTTTCCACAGGAATCTTAGATAACTGGATATGCTTTTGACTGTTTTTCTGTATTTTCTGTAACTAGTAAAAACTTTTTCTCTAAGATGTTAGGATATCATTTGCAGCAACCAATAGTCTTTGTTGTGCCCTGAAGCTTCATTCTGAGATCGTGGGCCTCCCCCATGCACCTGTAGTCAGCAGCAGTAACCCGTATGCAGTATAATTGGTTGCTGTTGGTTTATGTGTCCTTGCCCCACAGAGCATCGGAAGGCTGGAGCCATGTTTTATTAATCCTTTCTTATTTGCCTAGCAAAGTGCCGGACACTCGAAGGCACTCTCTAAATGCTTAGTGATTGGCTCCTGCCTGCTGTTCCCGGTCATAAGGCATTGTTTTACCTTCCTTCTTATCTATGGAACTTCACTCAGCTATTCTGAGTAATTGCTGCCTGCTCCTAAATCTAATCCCTAATCTTACTGGGCTTTCTGGACTTGTATCTGATATTGGTCCCTCTTCCAAATACTTTTATTTTTCTTTATTTCTTCTATATTTTATTTGACCCCTGGGACTTTCTTGATAACCGACCTCTATTCAGTCCTCTACCTGTTTCAGAGTATTACTTTATTTTCAAGGGCAGTGCAACCAAGCAGGTTTAAACTATGAGTCTTTGGAAGTTCCCTTAGAATTTAACTTGAAGCTAGTTATCCAGTAGTTGTTTCTTTACTGACAGAGCACTGTTTAGTGTTGGACGTAGAAGGTGTTCTAGTCCACTTGCTTGGTTGTAGTTTCCAAAACTCAAATCTAACTTAATCATAAAAGAGAATTTATTGGCTTTAGTAGTTGGTAGAGGGTGGTAGAGTATGACTTTAGGCATAGCTGGATCCAGGGACTACCAGCCAGGCTGTCTCCCTTTCTGTAGCTCAGCTTACCTCTCCCCGTGCTGTGGCTTCATTCGCAGGCAAGTTTCTCCCTATGGCATGAGAGATGACTAATGACAACCTCAAGTTTAGCTCTCTATAACTCAAGATTGAAAAGGAAGTGGGAACTCCTTTCTCCCTTTCAGCATCCATATTACATATTTTGTGGAGAGGGTCATGTATACAAATGATGCACTCACCATTAATTACCATTTGGGGATGGAGAATTCTCACTTGCCAGCCTGACTTATCTTCTCACTTTGATTGACAGATTGACCCAGACTCTGTGCAGGTGGAGAGTCCCCTCAAAGGAGGGGACACTGAGCAAACTCAAGTGTCTTGTGTCACTGAAGAGGGAATGTATAGAGAGCTAGTTCAAGAGAGAAACAGACAAAGCAAATAAAGACAAAAGCTTCATATCACAGGTCCGTAAGGTCAGTGACTTAATGAGTCAGAATTTGTGCCCAGATACATTTCCTTTGAAAATATGTAGACATAGGGTTACTTCATAGTCACATTGTACTTACCTTCTTTCATGTGAGTTGGTCTCCTCCCCCCATGCCCCTCCTGCCTGGTCGCATGCCCAGCCTATAGGAGGCATTACGTAGTCTGCTGGAGTAAACTGGGACCAGAGTATCCGGGTTCATTTTTGCATCTGTATCTAAGTGAGTAGAATATTTCAGAGTAAGATTGGCCAGACATCTCTGAGAGATTTTGTCTTTCTATAATCAGATGAAACAGTATGAAAAATGCATTATTTAGTTTAACTATCTATGCAGGTTATCTTGCTACTGATAAACCTTATTCATGCAATAATAGGCAAACCACCATATTTCCCATGGAAAAAAGATGTGGTCTATTGTTGTCTAATGTCTTTGTTTACATTAAGTTCTGAATTACAAGGAATTGCTTACAAATAAAATTTGTTTTGGAGTGTTCCTACTTTACACCGTAAGAATAAACTCACTGTTTCTAAAATGAAATATTTTCATTTTCTTTTAAAACTGTGGTAATTTATTGTATGAAATAGCACATTAACTTCTGGAAGTTAAATAACTTTCATTGTAAATGTGGTCATTTTCTTATAAATAAACTATCAAGTATGATTGAGCCTTGATTCTGGTTTAGAAATTTGAAAGTTCTTTTCCCCTCTAGTGCCACAGGGGAGCATATGGCTGATTTGCTTGATCTGAGATGGCATCTGCCTCATTAATATATACTTTTTTTAATGGAATATATTGTACCCAGAATGATTCTGACTTTCCCTCTTACCTGTGAAATGAATTTTCCTCTGGCGGCCTACTGTTATGTTTTGCTCATTTCATTTTGAGTGAAAACCATATGTCTGTGATTGTATGCAGCAAGTCTCATAGATTTCAGTGGGGACAGACTGTTTCAGGTTATCAAGACGGTGATCTCACAGAGAAGTCTGCTGTGTGTTTTAATGATATTCTCTCTAGGCCTCCCCCAGGTACCCCATGCTCACTTTCTGCCCTTGCAATCTTTATTAAGCAAAGAGAATAAATCCTAGATGTCTGTTTTAGACATAAGAAGTATAGTTGAAATATTCAGATCTGGTAGATCTCTAAAAAAATATCCATAACTCTAGCTCCCATCCTTGAGTAGGAAATAAAAGCCAATGCTGCCTGATCCATTCTTCTGGGGATGCTGGTCCCAACTATAAGGTGGTTTTTGAGCTTTCTGTCTGTCTCAGCTTAAATGCAATGAATCAAATTGGGTTGTCTGTTAACATGTTTCTTTGTGACTATGATATGTAGAAGTTTTTGAAACACCTTAGAATAATGAGATGCCAGTGAGAACTGTAGGGAAATCACTTAAAAGAATAGACTGACCATGCTGCAGAAATCAGCATTGAGACGTGTCTTTTACTCAGAAAAGATTGAAAGAAAAATGTGAGAATGAAAAGTGACAAACTCAGGAGAGAAACTTCCAGTATAAACCATGGAACTGTCTTTAGGAATGGATGGTATGCAAAATACTACTAACATTGATATTTATTTTAATAATAATCATAATATTTTGCTAAAGCTTATTGAGGTTTACCACATATAGTAGAATATACTCTCCTGAATACTTTCAAGTATTTCATTTATATCCTCACAGCCACCTATGGCATAGGGAGTAAAATTATCCCCATTTGACAAATAGTGAAATGGATGCACAGGTTGAGTAAGTTGTCCAAGGTCCAACAGCCAAGATTTTCACCCTGGTAACCTTCATATATGGATAATTCACATACCTTTGCATCGTCTTTAATAAGAACTTTCATTATATAATCATATTTATAATAATTTTGCCCCAAGGCACATTTCAAATTATATGTAATTTGGGAGAAAATGAAAGGGGAACTTAAGGTTCTGGGCTTCGTTCTTGAGCTGTTAAATGAGAGTGTAGGGATTCCATTTCCAGCAGTGGCCTCTTAGCTTGTTTGGGACCTTCGTTCATTTAGAACTAGACAATTTGGAAAGATTGAAGGATATCAGTTTGAAATCACTGAGATTTGTAGGACAGTAAGAATTTGTGGAGCTAGTATCTCAGTCAGCAGGCAGCCCAAAAAGATGAGCTTAGCCTTTGGTGTAAGTTTTCACCTTCAGGCATTTGCTAAATCAAAAGTGTCATCTGGGAGGCTGCAAAGAGAACTAGATTTTGTGCAAGACCATGAAGCTTTGGAGTCCAGGTCCTGCCAAAGAAGAGGAGCCCTGGTAAATAGCCTAAGCTTTCCACTGGGATCCAAAGGGTTGTACAGAAGGAACTATAATGAACTGGAAAGAGACCAGTGATTGAAACCCTGTAATAAAGTAATGTCTCCCAAACTCATTCATCTTCCAGAAGCAAAGTAAATCCTCCCTGGAGTAAAGTAACATCAATTGGAGCCTCACATTTTCTCTGTAATTTGTCATTTACAGTGTTATGCAATTAAAAATAACCAGGTTCTCTAAAACACAAGATTTAACTGAAAATCAATAGGGCAAAAAGCATAACAATAGTAACCCTTAGGTGATCCAGCTGTTAGAGTATTTTAACTTTATTATAGCATTAACCAAAGAACTTTAATATAACCTGAAGTTCAGAAAGGAAAACAGGATAGAAAACACAAAACACAAGAAGTGGAAGGTCTAGCTGACAAAATTGGAGTCCCAGAAAGAAAGAAGACAAGTAAAGGGGCAGAAGTAATATTTGAAGAGAGAATGACTAGTTTTTCCAAGATTGACAATCTTCAAACCACAAATGTGAAGAAGATTTATGAACCCAAGCATAATAAACGCAAGGAAAATTTAAGCACACTGTAGTCGAACTGCTAAAAACCAAAGACAAGAAAAAGTCTTAAAAGCAGCCAGAGAGGAAAGACGTGTCACCTTCAAAAGAGCAATAATAAGATGGACAGCTACCTCCCAGCAGAAGTGACAGAAGCTAACAGCCAGTGGAGTGACATCTTCAAAGTACTGAAAGCTTATTCCAGTTTACAGTGATGATGAAACAAAGTTATTTTTTTATACCAAAAAAAGGCTGAGGAAATTAATTACCAAACAATTGTACTAAAGGAATACTAAAAGGAGTACTTTAGGCAAAAGAAAAATGATCCTAGATAAAGCATGACCTTCATGCAAGAAGCCATGAGGAGTAACAACAAGGGTAAATCTGAATAACAACTGACTGTGAAAACCAAAAGAAGTAGTAGCTTTTTTTTTTTTTTTTTAAATATATCTTTATTGATTTCAGAGAGAGGAAAGGAAAGGGAGAGAGAGACAGAAACATCAATGATGAGAGAGTCACTGATCGAGCCCGCAACCCGGGCATGTGCCCTGACCGGGAACCGAACCCCGATCGCCTGGATCCCAGGTCGACGCTCAACCGCTGAGCCACTCCCGGCCGGGCAGAAGTAGTAGTTTTTGGGGTCTCACCTAGACATTTGAAATGCATGACAGCAGTAGCTCTTAAATCAGGAGTTAAAAGTGCTGTAAGTTTCTTGGGTTTTTCGGAACTGGTATAAATACAAGTTGATCTTGAGCTTCAGTAGTTCAGGGAGCCATATTGTAATCTCCGGGGTAATCATGAAAAGAATACAGAAAGAATATGTAACTTATAAGCTACTGGCATGGAAATTAAAATAATAAAAACCTTTAGTCCAGAAGAGGATGTTGATAAAGGGGAGAAAAAGAAACACAGAACAGGTGACTGGATAGAAAGTCCCAGTCCCAATATAGCCATAATTATCCTAAATAGACACAAAGTAGAGCTTCACTCGCAAGGCAGAGATAGATTGGATAAAAAAAAAAAGAGGAAAAAGAGCCTATTTGCTGCTTATGAATATTAAGTATAAAGAGAAAGTGTGAAGATTAAAGGATACAGCCCCTAAATCAAAGAAAAGCTGTCGTACTAAACTGAAATCAGAAAAAGTTAAGGCAAGAGGTATTAGCACCAATAAGAAACTTCGTACAGCTAAATGATTCCATATAACAAGAAAATAGTACCCTTCTAAATATTACCTACCTAATAGCATAACTTCAAAATTTATAAGAGACAGCATATTACCTAATATTCTGGCAGCTTGACTGTTAAGACTAGAATTTGCCAAAGGCAGAACAGATAGCTGCCAGGGCACTGGGAAAACATTGATACTGACTCCATCGTTATGTAGCTTTCAGGTTCAGCCTATGTCATTCCTTTCCACGATCCCTTTCAAAGGAGAGTGATGTTTCCTGCCATCTCACTTGTATAGTTGAGGAAATGGAACACGGGGCTCTGTGTGAGGTGGGAGAGAACAGACTTGGTCTGCCTTTCCAAGGGGTTGAAGCTGATGCTTGGGTGGGCCCCCTCCCTCCAGGAGCTTCAGGTAAAGTTAATAATTGGGCCTGGCCGGTGTGGCTCAGTGGTTGAGCACTGGCCCATGCACCAGGAGGTCACTGGTTCGATTCCTAGTTGGGGTACATGCCAGGGTTGTGGGCTCAATCCCCCGTAAGGGGTGTATAAGCAGCCAATCGATGTTTCTATCTCTCTCTTTCCCTTCTTCTATCTGAAATCAATATAAATAAATTAAAAAAAAAAAAAATTGGTAGTAAGGCTGTTTGCTGTTGTGCCATTAGTGGAAGTACCAGGAGTACATTGAGTCTAGAAGTAAGAAGCTAAAGCATCCACGGTGAGTGAGAATCTCACCCTCCTTCTTTCTTTGGCATTTCACCCACTGCATCAAGAATGTGAGTGCCAAGAAAATAGCACTGGATTTCTGAGCCTTTACTTCGTTTTCCACGTTGCAGTTTTTCATTGCCTAGTGAAACATCTCCAGTGACTAGAAGTGATGGAGACATGTATGTGCCTTTGGAAGGGAAATCTATAACTTAAAAAACAAGTATTTTTGAAAGAGATTAAAATAATATTCTTTACCAAGCTGATTCTCATTAGAACTTCTGTTGACCACCAAGATAAATAGCTTCAGTCAGGGAGCAGTTTTTTCTAATCAAGTTTACAGCTTTGAACGCCAATGAAACTGATTTTGTAAATTGTGAGTCAGTGGGATTACGTTTTCAGTCTGGTTGTTTTCTTTTGAAGAAGCCTAACTAATGAGAGCAGGTGTTGGAGTGAAAATGAGCCATGAAATGATCTCTGTCTATCTGTTGGACCTAGACTGCTGAATTGGCCGTTTGTTAGGATGCATTTCAGTATTTCCCCTGAAGTTCCACAAAACAGAAAATTTAAACAGCAATATTAGTTTTTATGTACCATAAGAGAATGAAAGAAAAGAATTCCTTTAGCTAAAGGAAATAGTGGATGTAGTTGCTTTTGAAGAAATGGTTATCTACCATTTTTTAGTAATTGTCATTCTTCTTTTACTGTGTGACCTCTGGTTTTTATTGCTGAAATATAGGAGAAATAAGAGCATATTAGAGAAAGAATTATATGAACTCTCAATTCTGGTCTCATGCTTCTTTTTTCCTCTGTTGGCTCAAGTAGAAATAATGAGAATCTAGTATGTTACCCCTTTATACTTCCGCAAAGGTTCTGCTTAACTTTTGTAAGAATCAAGTGAGTTTTCCATGTAAAATCTTGACAGATCTTGTCAAAAAAATTTAGTGTAAAAAATGTGATGGAGCCTCATTTCATTTTACTTGAAATTCCATTACTGAATAAAACTTTGTAGTAGAAGATACTAGCAACTACTTGAAAAAGCAGGTACCAGAAAAGAAATGGTCTTTGATTTACTTCCTAACCTTAAAATACTATTTAAAGATGAATCTAATACCTGGGAGTGCACACATGAGGTTTTTAGCCTTTCATCACCTCTGAGGCTTGGAATTAAAGGTTTGCAAGAATGGGAGACTGTTAATTTCTACACTTTAAACTTTGGAAATGTTAGAAATTTTTATACTGGTAAATAATTTTTAAGAAGGGATTTTAATCACCTGGAAGTTTCCTTTTGTAAACGTTATATTATTATGTAAGGAGCATGGAAGAGAAGTTTCATTTCTTATTGCTTCATTCAGCAGACCAGACTTTTGATCTTTGACAGATTTGTTTCCAAGGAAATCATTTTTAATAAGTAACCATTTTATGCATGTCCTTGGAGCTGGCATAGCAGTATCTCATACTTGGCACAACAAGTGTGCCCACCAACTGCCCTGGGCAGATGAGCATCTTATACTGAAGAGTTTCCAGGGGAGAATTTATAGCGTTATCTGCTCTGAGGATGTTCTTGAGTATTTTAAAGTGACTTGTGCTGTATTATAAGCCATTTTGTTCCCCTTCTCCACCAGGGGGAGAAGGAGAAGAGCTGGTTACTTGCCTCTGTGCACAGCCTCTTAAAGTGTTAGAATGCTATGCATTAGGGTCTTCACCTCAAGTTCAGCTGTACTGAGCAGTATCCCAGACATTCTGTGACATGCTTGGCAAACAGTAATTAATGAGATGTGGTCTCCTGCAGCATTGCAGGCATGGGGCTCAAGCCTTGCGGCTTTGGAAACGCTGCCTCATCCATATCTCCGCCCGGCACCTCTCTGTCATATGGGATTGATCCCTACCCACAAAGGTCCCTTCACTCACTTTTGTTTGTGTCTTTCATATTTGGGGAGTGAGGGTGAGACCCACACAAGACAAGAAGGTGGCCGTGATACGGTCCTAGTCGCAAAGACTCAAAACCTGGCTTGCCTGTTTATTTTGTCATCACCTTTCATGGCCAAACAATCGGGGCAACATGCTTCCCCGCACTATACCTCACTGCATCATTTGTGAAATGGAAATAATGACACTGAATTCACCGTGAAGTGTTTGTGACTAAGCGAGTTTTTGTCAGTACATGGAGAATGGACCGGCTTCTTAGTAACAAATTCTAGAAGACCTGTGCAAAGTTAAATTTCAATTTATTATATTGCAATGAAAAAAATATAACTATCAGTCAGAGAGAAGACTAGGCTCGTCTTGGCTAACACATGAACTACTGGGAGAGACATTGTGTAATTTAGGAACACAGAATCAGAGTAAGAAGAATTAGTGACATAATTCAGATGTTTAACATTGCCCAGGAATGTGGTTGAAAGGGGCATCCCCACAGTAAATAGGTCATGGTAGAAAAGGTACAGACTTGGAAATAAGATGCACCTGGGTTTGGATACTACTGGCCTTGGAGACTTGATTAAGTTACTATTTCTCAGCTTCTGCAAAACTTATACAATACTGTTCATTGTCTCAGTTCAATTATTAATCATTCAATGTGTATAAAGCCCTACAGGTGCTAGGCATCCCCATTTTTCCTTCTAAATATTGATCCAAAGTGGATATGTGATTAGTGACTTTAACAGCATCCAATAGTCTGGACTTCTTCTACCTTCCATAGGAAAAGAAAACTTTTCAGGTGCCTGCTCTGTTCTTATTTATGCTTATTTATATCATGCTGGCCTTGAAAACAATAGTCAATTATCTTGATAACAAAAGTTTACAAAGAAGATTTACACATTGTACATATACATACTCAAAGACATGTGAAGCAACTACAATAGCAATTCTAAAAGTGGACATCGATAATCTATTTTAACTAATGTTCATAAGCACTGGACCAATTAAAGATATCATCACAGTGTCATTTATATGTCTAAACAGTATCTCATTGGTGCATTTTCAGGGGACAGGAGGGCAGTGTCTATATTTTCTGTGTTATATAGAAGCAGTACTCACTGCATATACATATGACATAAATAACTCACAGATTAGAGCATTATCTCCAGCCAGACTTTCCTTGCCTTTGCTCCTAAAACTACCTTTTGGAGAACCTGTGAATTCAGAATGCTTTCATCGTTCTTCTGTACTTTCCTTCTCTTCTAAGCTCAGGTTCCATCTCTTTCTGGGAAACTCTTCTTGACTCCTGCTGAGAGAATCAGTTGCTGGCTTCTCTCTGCTATGGGAGCTCATTGAAAGTCTCTGTGTTGAGTAGTGTGGAGGCCCAGGGCAGATGGGTTGAGAGATGCTAATACAATAGGCAGACTGAGCCCAATTCGAAAGGTCCTCTGATTCATGCTTAAAGATGCAGGACTCCATCCTATAAGCAACTGGGAAACTAGATTTTTAAACTTTAAAATAAAGTAGCCAAATTAAATTTTTAAAAATTGTGTTAAAATAAGCAGCCTGGGTCTGCTTGGCACTGTGATCGAATAGCCGTACTAACAGGTACACTTCCAACTGAACACCAACTTCAAGGATTCTGGATGAAGTAAACCTTCACGCAACAGTTGAAATATTATAGGAAAGAATGATGACAACAAATGCATGGGTAATTTGCTGGAGAGGAAAGAGACTCTACCTCTGTCGACATTTCACTTGGCGTTTCTGTGGCTGGAAACATGAGCCTTTGACAACCCTGGATAAAGTGGAGATGGAGGACTAGTGGAGTTGAGTTTCACATTTGAGAAATTTATGGAGAATTTTCCCATTTTTGTTGCATTGTGAGCATTTGTACCATATATCTTAGATTTTCTTCTTTTAGTTTGGGAAGGATAAAGCAGATTGAGATAAACAGATGGCTGTAAGTGCTTAGTGAGAGCAGAACAGCCTCAGGTCCTAGGCAAAGTACCTGGTACATGCAACTTGGGAAACCCAACCGCAAATGTCGTAGAGCCCTTGAGCCTTTCCAAGCCAGCATCACCTGCTCAGCCTCTTTCCCTTTCTTTCTAGTTGTTCATTTTGTCCCCTGCAATACTTGTATTTAGCAGAAACAAATTTTACCCAATATTTAGGGAAATGATCTGAGATATACTCTAGAGGAATAATTGTATTTGACACATGAGGATCTGTGATTTGTACCAAAATTGCGCATGGATCATGATGCCCTTAAGCATGGCAGAGGCCCACCCCTTACTCTATCTCAGTGGCCAGTCTTTATTTTACAGGCCATCTCTGGTTCCTACCCCTGCTCTTTCAAAGGAATTAAGCTGACCAGTGCTCTCAATTATGCTCTGCTTGAATCCTTTCCTTGTTAATCTCTGCCTCAGAGGGCAAGCACATCCTTTATAAATATCTCCTCTGAGAAAGAAGCCACTTCTGATCTGACCTTCCAGTTCCATCTTCCCTTAATTACTCCCTGCTCTGTGCTTCCACTGTGTAGCCTCACTCATGCTGGGTTCTTAGTTACGCCGTAGACACATCTGTATTCCCGGCAGGATGAGGCTGTGCTCCCTGGGGCCCAGGTCCCTGTCCTCTTCAGCTTTGAATCCTGACCCTTAGCTCAGTGTCTAGACCATTAAGAAGTGCATTCTGAGTGACTGAATGTATGATTTCTCAGCCTCTCAGCTTTCTCTGCAAATGTTTTTTGAACTGGAGGTTTTTAGTTCTGTAAATCCCCTAAAAAATTTATGCTTTGTGCTTTTAAGTTTCCGCTTCTAAAGTATACAGAATAATGAGTAAAATGAAACACACTCAGTATTTATAGTAATATGAAAACTGAGTGAGATTAACAATTATTCACCGAGAATTTTCACGTCTTTAATATTTGAATGCAGTCTGGCTCATTGCAGCCGGGCTTGCAAGTGACAGTGAAATATTTTAAAATATTTATACTTGCACCTAATAAGCATTTTCTACAGCTTATTTTGGATAAATTAAAATGAGCCTAAAAACTCTGCAAAATATCCACAAAACAAGCCTAAAAACTATCACACTTTGAAGGCTTTTGTTAACTAAATCATGGTGAGGTGAGACTGGATTATCCTTCTGAGCATGTGGTATGTTTGGGTGTGTTCAAGACAGACACACCTAGATCCTCTGGTGGACACATGAGGCACACACACCTAGATCCTCTGGTGGACAGAGAGTCTACATGTAAAGATCTTCTATCTTTTACTTACAACCCTGCACACCCTTCTTCCACAGAAGAGATGGTAGGATGGATAGAGGCTGTTTGGTGTGTGTGTGTGTGTTAGACACAGAGAGAGAGAGAGAGAGAGAGAGAGAGAGAGAAAGAACAAAATCTCATGTACCTAGGAAGCAAAATCCTGATATAAATAGCAGTACTTACCAGAAAAAAAAGCAAAAAGGGATTTGTAGGCTGTAAGTTTGATTGAATATTTGGAGAGAAAACCTTCCTCCAGATTTATATTTATCTAGGTTCCTGACATTCTCTGTTTTGTGAAATCTTTAAAATGCAGTGGTCTTAAGGGAAGGGGAATCATAGACAGGCATGAACATATAGAACATAGGATCTTGATTGTTTTGGGGCCATGGACATCCTTGGCTGACCACTTCGCAGAATGATGTTTCTAAATGCATAAGATCTACAAGATTACAATGGAACCAATTAATTTTAAATGAAAGAAGCTAAATCTTTAATATATTGTGATGCAATAATAACAATGTCTTTATATGTCACTAAACTAATAATGAGTATATCAAGTCTGATAATTTCAAAGTAGTTAGCTAATTTAACATGATAATATGATTTGAAAATCTCTGATTTTCTATCTGGTGACAAAGTCACAAGTACAGCTAATAAGGTCGTGGTTTGTTGCCTACACTATATTTGAAAAAAATGCTTCATTCAGTTAGAAGGTATTGAAAATTAAGAACTAATTTTGTTCTGACCCGAGTTCATGGACCCCAGGAATTTTATCCATGAACTCCTCTCAGGGATTTTTCTGACTTAGTTGAAGAAGTTCTTAAGCAAATGAATGGAGTGACAAGGAGGTGGACGGTAAGAGAAGTAAAATGGGGTGAGGAAGGTGAATTATGAACTTGACTCTTGTGCTGGGTCTAGTTCTGCTAAAACTGTTAATGCCGTCCTTATGATATGAACAGGCTAAGTGCACTTACTCAGGAAATGTGATTAAGAGTCTGAATAATTTCGTTTTCATTTGAATATAAGAGGAAAAGATCCCTGTTTCATTAAATACAGAATCATGATCTGCCCAGCCCCAGGCCTTGTTGTACAGCAGGCCTGCGTAAATTACCTGGGGATTAAGGAGGCAGGACCTACAACCTCTCTAAGTACATTAGGTTATTAGAAGTCACCAAAGTAGAAACTGGCCAGACAAAATGAAACATGCACATATGTAGCGGCTCTGGAAGATTTCTATGGAAACTCTTTTCAGCTTCCTATAGTCATAGTTATCTTTCTACCATTTGGTTTATAATGGGAAAAAATTTGGCAATAGCATTAGTCATCAAAATTTTACCACCATTTTACTTAAGTGCTTTCAGTTTTTTAAGTATAAAAATGTAACATAGCCCAGGTGGCATGGCTCAGTGGCTGAGTGTTCACCTATGAGCCAGAAGGTCATGGTTCCATTCCAGGTCAGGGCACATGCCCAGGTTGCGGGCTTGTTCCCCAGAAGGGGGTGTGCAGGAGGCAGCTGATCAGTGACTCTCTCATTATTGATGTTTCTATCTTTCTCTCCCTCACCCTGCCTCTCTCTGAAATCAATAAAAACATACTTTTCAAAAATGTAATATAAACTGTGGGTTTGAGACAATTTCATCTAGGTAGATGTGTGATGAGGCTTTAAGTTTTTTAGATTTTTAAGCTTCCTTGGGTAAGAAATTATATTTTCTTCCTACAATGGCCAGTAAGTGGCAATTATTAAACCAATGGCTTTTTTAGGAGTTCTCATTTCTCTGAGCATTTTCTAATGCAGTTATTTATTGGATGCTTTCTGTGGTTTAAGTACAGCTGACATTTTGCTTATCCTGCCACTGGTAATGTTTCATGGCTATGGATCTAAGAACTCTTCTAGTTAAAATCTCACAGATACGTAAGAGATATTGTTTCTAACTCTGGGTTTACTTATGCCATAATTATTTGCATTCTTCTCTACTAATTGTATGTATCTATATATACACACTTATGGGAGACTTCAGATTATTACTATCCTAATATCCAGACCCAGATTTGTTAAAGGTTGTATGATAATTTTGTGATAAGCTGGGCCTGGAACACAGGGCTGTGGATTTCAGCCAATTATGCTTTTAACACTGCCTACTGTTTGGGAATAAGCTAAGAGACTCGATGTCATTCATCCAACGATTAGTCCACCTGCACTATATTTTTGGCACTGTGGCAAATGGTGGTATAGATAGATAGTGAGAGAGAAGCCCTCTGTCCTGAGAGATGGCAGCGTGGCTCGGCACGCATGCAGTGTGAGGTGTCACGTGCTAGTAGGGGGCTGCTGTGGGAACTGTGTGGCCCCAGCTGGGAAGAGCAGGTGAATCATAAGATTTTAGGAGAATCATCCAGAGGGGACTGTGAGGAAAGAATAGGAGTTCTCCAGGAGGATTGGGGTAGAGATGGAAGGAAGGAACAGGATGTACATGACCTTGGAGATGTGGCATGTTAGGCAATAATTTTTGTTGGTGGAACATTTTTAAAAAATCTATTAATTTCAGGGAGAGGGGAAGAGAGAGAGAGGGAGAGAGAAAGAGAGAGAGAGAGAGAGATCAATGATGAGAGAGTCATTGATGGTCTGCCTCCTGCACGCCCTTTACTGGGGATCGAGCCCACAACCCAGGCGTGTGCCCTGACTGGGAATCAAACCGTGATCTCTTGGATCATATAGGTTGATGCTCAAGTGCTGAGCCACACCAGCCGGGCAGAACATAGCATTTAAAGGAGGAGGAGCAGAAGCCGAGGCTGGGCTGCGCTGGGAAAGGGGGTTCTTTTTTCTTTGCTAATTCATCTCAAGCATAAATATCCTTTCTATCTGAAGTTCAGACTGGCTCTGAATCCCCAGAGTTAGCACAGACCCCACAAATTAGGGGCAAAATTTTTTTATTCTGACACTAACTAGCCACAGTTAACATCAGATCCCATGAGTTAAAGAACAAGCCCCCCGCAAAAGACCACCTTTACTTCAGATGCCAGCTGCAAGGAGGGTTTCCAGGTCACCCACATTTGTGTTCACCTTGGCTACAAATTTGAGGATTCCTATGATCCCACTTCAGGTTCAATAATTCACTAGAATGACTCACAGAACACACACAAGAACCCTACTATTCTTACAATTAGTTTTATTATAAATGATACAACTTGGGAACAGCCAAGTGGAAGAAGTGCTAGGGCAAGGTTTGGGGGCAATGTGGCTGGGCACACAGAGCTTCCAGGCCTTCTCCTCATAGGATCCAAGGATGCCACCTCCTAGTACGTCACTGTGTTCACCAACTGGGAAGCTCCACTGAGCTTGAGCATCCATACTTTTAATTGAAGTTTTGTTACATAAGAATGATTGATTAAACCATTGGCTGTGAGATAGAACTCAATTGCCAATCTCTCTAAAAATGTCAACCCTCTAATCAGTTGTTTTGTCTTTCTGATGACCAGTCTCCATCCAGAAGCTATCGAGGGGTCCCTCCCTGAGTCAACTCATTAACATCACAAATACACTCCTGTCACTCAGGAAATTCCAAGGGTTTTTGAAGCTCTTGCCAAGAACCAGGGACAGAGACCAGATATATTATTTTTTTTATACCGATGATGAATTATAGGTGACATTCTGTAACATCCTAGACTCTCAGTGTAAAGATGGTCTGTGCATTTGCCAACAAAAATATTAACGTTTTATATGTTAGTGGTTATTAGATTACTCCAGAATTTACCTGCTTCGAAAAGAAATAAAATAAGGTCTTTCAACAAAACCCTTCGAGTCAAAGGTTATGATGGAGAAAGAAAATGGTATTTTTTGCCATTCTTTTTTAATAAAAGTAATATATGTTCTAAATCCAGGTTAAGATTGGATTTATGACTTTATCTCCTTAAAAGATAAACCAGTTACCCTGCCTGGCATTCTTAATTTAAAGGTGGAAGGTAAGTTGTTTTTCATCAGCACTTTTCACCCTGTGCCTGGGACTCCCTTTTGAATGCCAGATTTTAGCAACTTTCTGCCTTTTGGTATCAGTAATGGAGCATTTATAGGCACCTCTTGGGACCAGATGCTTTGCAGCACTCTAGAAAGGAGAATAGCCGTTTATTTTGAATCTTTTGTCCAAAGCTATCCAAAGCATGATGGAACTAGTTAATACTCTACATTCTGTTTAGGTAAGTTAATTTTCAGTAGGAAACTCTGGAAACCTTTGTGAGGTTGTTGGCTTGGTTGAGGCCAAGAACGGAAACAACTCACGAGCAGCAGAAAGACCTATGGGGTCATGAGTATCAGATCAGTTGGTGTCTGACCATGTGTTGTTGTTCTGTAAGCTCTTAACTAGAACCAGCACCATGAATATTCTAAAAGCTAAGCATCCAATGCCTTCCCATAGACTAGAGATTGGGCCATGTGTAGGTTAATCTTAGTCATGTCATCATGAAAGCTAATGTTCTGAAATTAAAAGTGAAACTGAAGGTGAAATTACAACACAGCATGGGTGTCCTTAGTATGAAGTCTGGAGAGCTGAATTTTCAAGGCGGCTGATGATGGATCCCCTTTAGTACCAGGAAATATTTAACCACTTTTAGATGACACTCATTCTGAACTCTATCAGGCACCCCTCTGCTTTGCTGAGCATACGCTGACTGGGTGGTAAGTGAAGGTTGTCATGAAGAATATAAAGGTTTTCCCACAGTCCTGCAGAGTAGTGGCTTAGTATGCCCACAACTGTGGTACTTGAACTTGTCTTGACCGCCTTTTATTTTTATAGTGTCTTCCTTTTTGGCAGATCATTTCCCTCGTCGTTGTCTGCTTTTAGAAGTCTCTTCCTTTCCTGTAAATTTTTGAAGATTCAGAAACCAGACAACAATTTTTGTGTATGTGTGGAGTACAGGCTCTGAGTCCCCTGAATAAGTGAATGGACTTGGTGAATTCTGTTTGTGTGGGGTTTTTTTTGTTTGTTTTTGTTTGTTTGTTTTTAGTGTACTTACACTCTAGGACTTTTCATGTTTCTGATAAATAACTGAATTAAATAGAAAGTACCCCATTCTCTTGTCTTTTTATTTCACTGCCTACCAACAAATATAAGGTCTGATAGATAACTTTAAGTATTAAACCAAGTGATTTTTATTTAAAAACATTATAAAAACATTTTAAGTTTTTTCTGAACAACTTTTAAGTGTTCTTTGTCTGTAGTTCAGTGTTCTCCCCTGGGTGTGGAAGTAAGTCTGCCTAATGAAAAGGTTTAAGGATGCTCTCTAAAATGCTCTCTCAAAGAACTGCCTCTCTGGCAGCTAACTCTCACGGGGGTAAAGTAGCTTTCAAACCCCTCCCAGTAATGGTTAGGTTTAAAGTACCTGACGTGTTTGTGTGCCAGGTGGGAGTTCAACTCCCTGGAAGACCACTTATGGTGGCAATGCAGCTCTTGAAAGTTTTATAAAAGCAAATCATCAAGCTGTAGGAACAAAACATTTTAACGTGAGCCACTGTTACTTCTGGACGAGCTCTGTTGCTCTCCTGGAAAGATGTACTGAGATTCCTAAAGCAACTGAGGAAATTCTGCTCCTCAGTCGCATTTTGATTTCAGTTGCTGAGCCCTGGTTAATCCGTCTAAAGTTGGCACAGTGAATAAAGTGAAACACAGGTATTCCTTCATCCTCGTATTTGTGTGGGGCTTTAAAATGTCTCAGTGATGGAGCGGCTTAGTTCTTAATTTACGCTGACAATAATGCTGATGTTGCACGAGCGTCTCTTTTCTTCACTGCTTCTCCTAGTGCTTCGGTATATCTCCGACATACACTTACAACTTTGCATTCTGGTTCTTTGATTATGTGGCGCCTACCCTGTTAGACTTGAAGCATCTGAAGGGCCATGGACCTGTCTTCCTCATGTCCAATTCCAGTGTCTTACCTGGAGGGAGCCTCATAGTGTATGAATGAATGAATGCGGACCCCCTGACCCATTTCCCTCCCACCGCTGGCCTGGCTCTCATTCTGGGGGACAGCTTAGAGATGGCTTCCTCTAAAGAGCCATCACTGACACCCACCTCCCGGGCCAGCTTTAGTGCCCCTTTTCTCTGCGCCCTGAACGCCTGTTGGAACAGCTCTGTCGCTGCTTTCGCCATTGCAGTGGGGCTGTTGGCCTAGCCCGCTAGAATTAAGAATGGGGCTTGGGTCTTACGCAGCTGTGACTCAGCGGCGCCTGCGGCAGGCCCTGGCACCCGTACGTGTTCACAGGGCGAGGAGTGAAAGGGGACAAGGCCGTGATTGTAGACCGGTGAAGCCCTGAACGCCCTGCTCAGAAACCGTGGGCAAATGCATCCTGGAGGCACTTGCAAAATACCTAAAGTTTGCTCTTTCTTCCTTGTGTGCTAATTATGTAAATGATAAAGAGGAAAAATTAATGAAAAAATACCCCTACCAGTGAGATATATGAAGTGGTTTTAAAATACATTCATTGCCATTTCTTTTTTCTAACACATTCAGGTAATTTATTCAGCAGCTAAGTGAGTGCCCACTGTATACCAAGTAATATGCAAGGTTGGGGATATAGAAGTACAAAATTTACTATTTTGCTCTTTTGTAAGGTTAAATTCAGTTGTCAGAATAATATGGAATCACTGTTGTTACGCATCATTGGGCTAAGAATCATATTAGACACCATCAGTTTCCCAGCCTCTCAATATTTATTTAGACAAAAAATTATTTGATTGTAATTCAAAATGTCTGTTTTACCCTTCCCTGCTTTCAATAACTGCTCTAGATTGGTCTACTATTCTTAATATTTCCCCTGTATAGGTTAACATAAAACATTACATGATTGTGCATTTATATTTATGTTGCTTTGCAATTCTACTTAATGTGTTTTTGTCTACATGGTTTGTTTCTCCATGTGGATTAAGAGCAATGTCTTGTATGAGTTATTCACAAAAATATTGGTTAAATGAAAGAGAAATTAGTTTTGAATAAAAATACCTATGATAATCAGTATTTTTCTTTTCCGCATTTCTTCCCCTTTCATTATCAGCAGCCATAAATGTATTATTAATTGTACAGTAATAAATGTTGGGAATGATTCTTGTGATGACTCTTGACAAAACATGGGAATGGAGGATTCTCTGTTGAGGAAGAAAACAAAGTGTACTTAGTGTCATCGAGTACCTCTGTAATTCATCACAAATGTTTCTGACTCCCGGCTGCATTAGCACTTAACAGATAATGTTTGTCTTCTCTGGGGTTGTGTAAACTAAGGAAATAGGACATCTGTTTTGAGTAATTTGACCTTAAATCACATTTTTAAGTAAAGCCACATGAGTGTTATTATATAATTTTTTTGCATTAGGAAGCAACAAGAATAAACAGTATCCTCTGGGCTTCTGAAAAGATCCAGGAATTGATCTAATTGTTTATACGATATTAAATGTCTCATTTAAAATTCATGTTTTTTAGTGAACCTTGGTAGTTTTGAAAGAAATAGGTTTATTCTTATCTCTTTCTCTTGTACTTTGTCACTAACTCTTTTGTTTACTTGAGAAAAAATAATAAAACTAATTTTGGCTCCACATTGTTGTCTAAGCATGGTGTGTTTTAATTTTTGTTTTTAAGTAAGAGAATGGCTCATGTGACTTGAGAATAAACTAATTTTTAAGAGTTGTAATTCAAAGCTGAAGATGACTCTAATAGCTTCTAGTGCAAGCGCATTTTTTTTGGGTTTTTTTTGTTCCTCTATTTTTAATTTGCTTTAGAGAGCATATACCACAAATATTTGGTTGTCTGCCTTTGTGATGTGCTATGAAATCTTTATTACATGCTAGGTTAAAACATTAACCCTAGAATGAGACTGACTGGGTTAAAATCCTAGTTTTTGTTTGACCCCAGGGAAGATTTTTAACCCTTAATAATATAACATAGTTGTCCATGTTATATTATTGGTTAAGGGACAAAGCTACACAGGAACATGTTAGATTATTATTCTTTGAGAAAACATAGGAAATGGCTAAAAAATACTTCATTTTATATATGTGTCACAGCGTTTTTTATCCACTCATCTATTGATGGGCACTTTGGTTGCTTCCATGTCTTTGCTATTGTAAATACTACTGCAGTGACCATGGGATACATATATCTCTTCAGATCAGTGTTTTCAATTTCTTCGGATAAATACCCAAAACATATTACTAAGTCACATGGTAGTTCTATTTTTAATATTTTGAGGAACTTCCATACTGTTTTCCATAGCAGCTGCATCAATTTTTAATTCCACCAACAGTGCACAGGGTTCCCTTTTCTCCACATCCTTGTCAATACTTGTTGTTTGCTGATTTATTGATGGTAGCTATTATGACAGGTGTGAGGTGATATCTCATTGTGGTTTTAATTTACATCTCTCTGATGACTAGTGACATTGAGCATTTTTTCATATGTCTCTTGGCCAGCTAAATGTCTTCTTTGGAGGAGTATCTATTCAGGTCGTCTACCTATTTTTTAATCAGATTGTATCCTTTTGTGTTAAGTTGTGTGAGTTTCTTATATATTTTGGATACTAATCCCTTATAGGACATAACATTAGCAAATATCTTCTCCCATTCAGTAGGTTGTCTTTTTGTTTTGTTGATGGTTTTCTTTGCTGTGCAAAATCTTTTTAGGTTGATAGAGTTCTGTTTATTTTTTTCTTTGTTCCCCTTCCCTGAGGAGACATATCCAAAAAATATTGCTAAGCATCCATTTGTGATAAAAACCCTCGGTAAAGTGGTACTAGAGGAAGCATATCTGAACATATAAGGCCATATATGACAAACCCACAGCTGACATCATACTCAATAGTGCACAGCTAAAAATGTTTTCCTTACGGTCAGGAACAAGACAAGGAGATCCACTTTCACCACTTCCGTTCCTCATAGAATTGGAAGTCCTAGCTACAACAGTCAGACAAGAAAAGGAAATAAAAGGCATCCAAATTGGAAATGCATGATCCTGTATAGAGAAGAGCCTAAAGAGTCTGCCAAAAAACTGTGAGAACTGATAAATGAATTCAGTAAAGTAGCAGGATACAAAATTAATACTCAGAAATCAGTTGCATTTTTATACACCAATAACGAACTATCAAAAATAGAAATTAAGAAAATAACTTTGCTAAGTTTTGATAATCCCTTCTTTCTTTCTGCATTTTGACCACACAGTACAGCCTCTGTGTGGCTCTGGCCTCTACCCCAGCCAGACTAATGAAACATCTTAAGCAAGATTTTTTATTTCCTGTTCAGGAATATGGGGAGCTCTCAAATCAGGTATATTAACAGAACCCTTGCAGTTTTCTGGAGAACTATTTTTTTGTGTGTATGACAGAGCACCACTGTTACACTTTTTCTAAGCTGAAAATGTCTAAATGATGCACTATTAAAATATTTTTTGGTTTATATTTTACATTGAAGCTAATTGTATATTTTTTTCTTAAAGCAAGACATAGTTTAGCTGGTAGACTATCACCAGTTATATATGTGAAAAAGAAATCATCTCTAAATCAACAGTGATTTAGGGGGAAAAAAATAAGTGGAAGCTTATATTGTGATGACTTGTGTCATTCTGAGATTTTGAACAAAAATGAACTACTTTCTAAAGATGTCAAGCAATAAAAATCCTGACATAGGAAATTAATTAGTCTCATAAGAACATTCTCTCACTTCTCCATTGTTGTACTTGTGGATCATTTCCTGAGATACAGTCATTAGTGCCATCAGGTAGTTAAAAGGTTGTGTTTGTTTTACTCTGTTTGTCTTTACTTAAAAATTACAGAATACGCACCTAGTATTTTCCAGCTACGTCACTGAAGCAGTTTGGCTAGATGACTCACTGTGATATAGTCAGTTCTCATTAAAGCTTCACTTTTCTTGTACGAGGGGAGCACATTACTTTTCCCAGTGGAACCCCCAGGGCTTCTTCCATTTTCCATGAGCCTCTTCATTCCTTCTTTGTCTCATATGATAACGGTGTCACAAAACTCTTTCTTTAAAAGTTATTACTCGACAGTTCTAAATTCACAAATTTTACAGTCACTTCAGGTTGTAGTTATGTAAATGTTGCTAAATTCAATGGATCTGATTTGTTAATTTTGTGAATTTTTTTCTATCTGTGCTGAATACAGAATATTTAAAATATGACATACACCTAATCTGTGAGGTTCTTGCTGGAGGAATCGGTCCAAGTTTTACTGTTTGTAGTTCTCAAAATGCCCAGCACATATGGGTGCTCAGATGAGCCCTGTCATGGCTAAAGGTGACTAGTTAAGGTAAATGAATCTATTTCGGTCAGCTCAGTATTTTTATGAGTAAGAAGTAATACCCATTCAGTTATGCTGTGAATCCTTAAATTGACAATGGTTATTTAATATAAATGTCCTAAAGAAAGTGTTTCATGAACACTTTAGGTATATGAAGTATGCTTATATTAATTGTATAGCACTTAGAGCGATGTGGATTCCCTCGGGGGAACAGGGTGCGTGTACTAGCTGGCACGGCCTGTAAGAAGTCTCTGGTCAGTGAGCCCTGCTCTCTCCCAGGGAGAGCACCAGCTGGGCTCTTTAGGGGCGAAGAGGTTGTGCAGCTGCTTAGAGTTTTGCTGTGATACGGTGTTACTTCTTTGCCTCCTACTGTACATTCATGATCATATTAGGAATATGGCAGAAATTAGTGTAGCTAACAAATGGTCTTGCCCAGTAATTGTTGAGAATGTACAAGAAAGGTAAGAAGACAGAGGGCGGAATAGAAAGGGAGATAGAACATTTGGGTGAAAAGACACCTTTTTTATTTGAGTTTTATTCTCTAGTAGATGCAAAGTAAGTATTGTTTGCACCAGGGTGAGATTTTTGAAAGGGCGTAGAAGGGCCAGTAGCTTCGGAAGGGCGCAGGACATCTGGCCTGCAGAACGTAAGTGTGGCCATGGAGACAGCTGTTTCCTCAGGCTGATATGGGTGCTAATAAGTATTTTTAAAGTGATAGTGACAGCTCCCTGCAGAGGCTTTGTTCACTTTGAGCTTTGCTCCCTGAGTTCATTTATTTCTCCACAGGCTCCATCTTCCCTGTTTCACGAGGTTTCTCATCAGAAAAAACATATTTTTTAGGACCATTGTTAGTACTGGCTGAGGGAGCGGAAGGAGGGATATAACGGGGTATCTTGATATTTGAGGGTTGAGATCAATTTGAAATTGCAAATTAAAAATGAAAAGCTTTCTTACTAAGGAGGCGGAACACACTTTATATCTTGTTGGTTTGGGTTATTGGAGCGGAGTTGCAGTATGGCCTCAAAGCACTCGTGGGCTATGAAATCAGTTTTGGGTTGCACCCAGCATTCATTTACTTATTTATGTTGCAAAATGAAACAGGGTAGATAGGAAATGTGAATATAACCACTGTTAAGAAAAATATATATATTTGGGTACCACCAATGCCATAACCCTATAACTTTAAGGCTATGCCATGCAGTGTCCTCTGCAGATGAAAAGTGGTCCACACATTGTTCCTGGTCCATGACCAGTACAGAAATTGAGGGCAAGTCTTTAGAAATTTTTAGAGGAATTTGACAGAATAATTTTATCTTTATTTAATAAAAGTTTGTGCTTTCACTTTGCCTGTCTTTTTCTAAAAACATATGTTTTTTGTGCTTGACATACACTTAGTCTGAGGTTCCAGAAGTTTAAAAAGCTGCTCCTTTATCATAGGTTGGTTGAGAAGCCTTGCTCTAGATAACTTCATTGTTACAAACGGTGTATCTAAGTAGGTCCAAGGAAGCACAGATGGCCATGTAAACTAGAGTCAGGCAATATGCTAGCAAGGATGGAACTTGTAAACTTTTTATGTGGCTTTTGGATCTTAAGTTCATAAATGTGAAGGCGTGGTCATAGAGGGGAAAACGAAGATGAAACAAACAAAAGGAGTGAAAGACTAATGATCTGTGCACTTTTATTTAAACTAAGAGGCTTAAAAAGTGAATTTTATAATGGTTTTAAAGTTCATAAAATGCTTCTTCTCTGTCAGCCTAAGTATTTAATAACACACACCATTCTCTCTTCCTGCTGGATGACAGAAAACGCTTCCTTTTTTGTTGTGTGCACAAAGTTTGTCAAATGGAGGAAGATAATTCATACAGTTCCCTCGGCCTTTAAAAATCTAGAGCCTCTGCCACACCAGGGCAAATTTTAATGATGGGGTAGAAGGGAATAACTAATTATATGTAGTTACTGCTACTGTGGCAAACAATGATGGAAGATAGTCTAATCAAAAGCATTTGCCAGTGGATATGATTAAGCTAAATTTAATTCACCCAAAGATTCAAGAATGTGAACATTGCATGTTCTCGTAACAGAGTTTTCCTTTTCAAAAAAGTGAAAATAATTATTCTTAGCAACCTTCAAAGTCTACTTGGGAAGATTGTCCCTTTTGAAGTTGACTCCATTACGTGGAGCTTTTCTCATTTGCCTGCAATGTTATATCTCTACTTCCATAGTAGGATTTAAGAGTGTTTCGTTATCTAAACACAAACAGAATTTCTATGCCAATTTGAATTCTGATTTCTTTTATTTATGTGCCCAGTTGGGGTGTTTTTTATAAGGGAAAAAAGTTGAAGTAAGGAAATACTTACCAAGGGAGACGCAGTTACTCTTTGAGAATTCACTTCCCTCACAGTGAAAACATTGAAGCAGAAAGCGAAAACTGAACAGTCAGCCATATAGGGATATTTAAAAAACAAACTAACAAACAAAAAATAAACAGACTTAGTCTAAGAATATAAAATGTTTTGAATTTTTTAAACATCAGCTGATGAGTTGACTTTACTTTCATAGCAAATAGGTGATACAAACAATGAAAAGGCATCTCTTTTCCTCCCACTTTCCATCCTTCATGCACAACTGTGAGTTTGCCAGAGGATTCTGGATTGCTAGACTATGCTAAACATAAGTGTTCACACTTTCTTCTGTAAACTCACAATCATACAGTAGTGCAGCACTGTCAGGGAATACAGTGTTAGCTGAAATGTCACCTCCTGTACTTTGAAACCATGAAGTAAATTCTCATGGTCGCATGGAAACAAAGCTTCCCTTCCCAAAGCTTAAATGTAGGGGCAAGATTGAGTCAGTACTCAATTCATTGAGCTTTGTAATACTTAATACTAATGGTCTTCTCTTACAAAAAAAAGGAAACAAAAAATTATCATTTAAGTGAAATAGGATAGAATTAGGAAGGTTGTGACGTGAGCAAGTGGAAATCCAGAGAGCTAAATGCTAAAGAATTGCAGAAAATTTAGAGAAGTTGTGCAGTTAGGAGCTATGAGGAAACAAAATAACCATAATGATCATCACAAACCTTTTTGAGCTTATGCTACACGGCAAACATTGTCCTAGGTGCCTTTATGGGCATTAATCCTCGATTGCAGGGGCTGCGCAGAAATACCAGCTGAGCGACTCTGGAGGAAGGAAAAAGGGGACCTCTCAGGGGAACGTCCCAGTGATAGGCTCTCAGTAAAGAGAGACTCTTCCTCTGAAAATTTGTGTGTGTGGCCATCAGAGTGAGGCTCAGCTGGTTTCTGGACATTGGGGGAGGGGTGACTTGCGTGTGCCTGGAGGGAGCCCAGAGGGACTTGCTTTCTGGGGCCAGAACAAGCGAAGGAGGAAGACAGTGTAGGAGAGCAGGTGTTTTCGCCAGCACTGCGCAAGTGTACTTGGAACAGCTCTGACTCATTTCACAAGATCACACACAAGGACAGATCCTGTGAGAAAAAGGGGCTTGGGGCAGACCACTCATAATCTATGCAGATTTGTAGCCAGATTGCCAATAAAAACAGTAACAACGCTGATCAGAACACTGGCCCATGAACTCCCACCCGGCATTTAGAATCCCAGTGAACCCGTCCTTAGCCCTGCACCCTCGGGCTCCCGCCTCCCTCCTCCTCACTAACAGGTCCTCGAAGCCATTCTCTTCGAATAGAGAGCACTTCCCACCAACTTAAAAATATGACGCGGGGTTTGTCTTCTTCATCAGTCCATGTTCTTTCCTTTTGAAACCCAGGAGGGGAGCAGAAGCTCCACAGCTTCTTCATTTGCTCTTGCAGTTTGCCAGACATCTTAGCAGAGTAGAAGGGGAATTTGCTCTGGAAACCACTAGACTTCTTGCCGCTTCCTAGCCTAAGCAAAGGCGCTTCTGCAGCCTTTTTAGCTTTGTTTAAAAGGTATCACGTAGCCTTTTATTTCAGTGAAAATTTGTCCCTGATCATTCTAAAACTTTAATGCCCTGCAAAAAAAAATCACACATGAACCAAAGGGACTTGTTTGTTACATGGATGTCACTCCCCTGTTTGGTAATCCTATTTCAGTTCATCTGTGTTACAGAAGCATGCCATGTGACAAATCAGACTGGATTCTGGCTCCAAAGGGGGGGGAAGGAGAAAGGAGTATGAAAATTAGGATCATTTGAGTATGTAACTTAGAATGTCACCCTGACATCAACACAAAAATTTCTGCGTACTTTCAACAGCTCAGAAAGCTGACAGAGCCTTTTGTGCTGTAATGGAGCATATTGAAGTATTGGAGGCTAGGCTGTGTAGGTAGGAAAACTATTTTAGGGAACCCTGGTGATTCCCTGAACAGTTATGGCAGGAAGTTACCAAGTTTTTAACCAGCTGTGAAATGAGACTCGTCTGTTTCAGCTTTACTCAAGCATCCAGACTAGACTTCACAGGATTTGGGAAACATGGACTTTTGCCATCCTTTGCATATTGTCATGTTTGCCACCCATGGTTGCCCAAGTTTAAATGATGGAAACACTGCAGGAAATGATATTATTGGCAGTGTGGCGATACTGGAGGTTTTGGTGATTGGGAGCTGGCCTCAAGGCCGTGTCATGCCTCAGTATACACTATAGCTATGTTGCAGGTAACAGAGCCCCAAATGACTGAATATGGAATAAATCTGCTTATATTTTACTAAGAGCAGAAAAGTACAATTTTAACTCATGTTATAAACACTAAAAGCTTGCTTTAGATTTCTTATGGGGTTGGCCAACCCTGTGTATTTTGAAGATTTTTCTGCATTTTGTAGTATATAGCTAACCCAAATCATTTCAATGGCATCCTCTTGCCACTTGTTCCCTTTCTCTGTCCCCAACTCTTTCTTAATCACATTTCAGTTTTTCCTTATTACTGGAATATATGTTCCATAGATAACCCTTCCCTTGTGGCTTGGCTTTCACATTTACAGGTACATAACATTCATCTCTTGAAAAACGGCTCCATTTTCAAATAGCTACTGTAATTTTCCTTCACTGTTATGAAGGGGTTTGTTTGCTTCGTATATGCTCAAACAGCACACGGAGAAACATGGGGTTATTGGAGTGTGGCAGGATGAGTAATGGGCTGGAAACTCAGAGGCTCAAAGTTCTGGTTTTGCCACTAACTCATCCTAAAGTCTGGATGAGCTGATTCTTAATCTCTCTGTGAGATAATTCCTACTTATCTTAAATGACATTAACACCAGCTCGCCTCATATAGGGACACTGTGAAGGTAACAGCCATAAGCAAACATTTTCCAATACCAGATCACTTCACAGTAGCCTGTTAATTTATAAAGGATTTATCTACATTTGTTTTCTTATTTAGTTCTCCTAATAATTCTCTGGGGAAGTAGTCTTCTCATTTTGCTGTTTAGGAAATCACAACTTGTAAACAATATAAAAATTCCATACTTTTTCTTAGTATTGTATATGTATGTTTATACATATGTGTGGTATATATAAAATATATATATACGCACAAGTGTGCATACACCCCTCCTTGAAAATTATGCTTCATAAGAGAAGAGTTTTAACAGGAATATGCAAGGGTAATAGTCTCCTCACCCAGTAGAAATCTTGAATTCAGCCACACCTGAGTAGTATTTTATTTTTCATCTTTATACTCCAAATTTAGGTGTTCCCCCTCAGAGTTTCAGAACATTTTTCCTCTTTGCTTAAGAAAACTTATAATGATCTTTTTTCTCTTTTATTTTAGAACATTTTGCTTTTGCCTTTCTTTATGTGATCTATAAAATTCATATAATTATTTTAGTTGCCATTTCTGTTCATCTTAAACATGGGGAGGGCCCACATGACACAGTTGATGCCAGGGTATCTGGCAAGCTTGATTCCATGTGGAAACACTCCCATGGTTGGGTCAGTGCCATGGATGCAAAGATAGAAAAAAGCTCATGGAGACTTCTGGAAATGACCATCCTCCAGTTGGCACAGTGATTGCCTCAGTATGCCCAGTCATGAAAACATCCCCCTATCAACAAGTCGGTTGTTATAACAATGTGCGAGGGATGGTGGAGCTGAACTGCAAGAATTTTATTATATTGACTACAAGAACCAGTCAAGCTTTCTAAGATGCCACAAAACAAACCAATCTGTTATTTTTCTCTAGGTTATGTGAGAATCTTACAAGTGGGTATGATTTCCAAATGGTGGTACCATTGTAATGTATTATTGTTCAGTAGAACTTTCTGAGAGGAGGGAAAAGTTCACTATTTCTGCTGCCCAACATGGGAGCCACCAGCCACATGTGTCTGTGGAGTAACCGAAACATGGTTGGTGTGACTGAGGAACTAAACTTTTAATGTTACAGAATTTTAATTAATTTTAATTGAAATAGCCACATGTGGCTGGTGACTACCAGAGTGACCAGTGCATGTCTGCAAATTATGCACATTTCTGTTACCTCGGAGACTAATTGCAGTGACATCAAAGGAATTTCCCATTCACTGATCTTGAGAATACATTTGGGGTGAAAAGGTATGAAAGAGATGGGATTTTCAAAGCCTACATAGTTGTGGAACTTCAGGGTCAATCCATGTAAATGATGGTGACTTTTCAGAAGTGACCTGGAAATTGTTTCAGATTGTGACTGTCCCTTGATTTTGTTTCCTCAGGTTCTTTCATGTTGGTGAACACATCTGGGAGGCCTGAGGGTCAGAGAGCCCACCTCCTCTTACCTCAGCTTAAAGAAAATGATACCCACTGCATTGATTTTCACTATTTTGTATCCAGCAAGAGTAATTCTGCTCCCGGATTACTCAATGTCTACGTGAAAGTCAACAATGGGCCTTTGGGGAATCCTATCTGGAATCTATCTGGAGAGCCGACGCGTACATGGAACAGGGCAGAACTGGCCATTAGTACTTTTTGGCCTAACTTTTATCAGGTATGTTTTGTTTCCATTTCATGTTTGGATGCATTCTCTAACTTCTAAAAATCTACTTTTATATTCCATAATCAGAGAATGTATAAGAAGTGTTGGTATTTTTTATACCAATGTAAGGAAAGCTTATGCTATTTGATCGGGAGTGTATTAAGGCTTTGTTTGTAACATTACCTTGAGAAAGGAGTAAAAGACACAATTCAAACTTGTTTATACACATATTGTTGTAAGGAAATAAAAGTGGTGGCCTGCAGCAGGACAGGAAGTGCTATCTGCAAGGATATTTTACATTCTATATTAAGGAAGCCTAGTCTGACTCAGGGAGACAGAGCACTTGATTTTAAAAGAAGTCCCTTCTTCCATCAGTGGATCTCAGGAGTAAATGAGCCATTAAGAGCCCTCATGGACATCAGCTAGTGAGGTGCAGGTCCCTACTCCCATCCCATAAGCAATGGGAAGAAAATGCCCTGTGTCAGCCGAGTCGTCATTGTGGGGGCTGCTGTCCTTGCTGTTGTTATTGGAGATGCTCTCTTGACTCCCACTTTGAGTTCTAGTTTAAAGTAACAAGGGTTGAGGCCCAGGAGAAGCTAAGAAGTGGCACAAAAGCAATTTTGATGTCACATCCTGCCCATTGGAGAGTTCCTATAAGCAAGAGCATCCTGACTTGGTGTCACAGGCGGGAAATTAGTGGCATTTGGTGCTCTCTCTCCTTTTGTCCACAGCACCTTTCCAAATAACTTGATATTTTAAAATAACTCAATTTCCGGCTCAGAGGATGCATTAAGAGGATTATGATATTTTGCTTCTCTCTTAATTCCTTTGGCTCACTCAGGAGCCAAATGTAACATGTATCCAAGATCATCTCTTATGTTTAATTGAGGTGCTTGGCTAGACTCAGGGAAGGGAAAAGTGGCTCTTCTCAAGCCCACTTGTCTCCTTAATGGTATGAGTGGCACCCAGGAATCCATTCTATAGGTTTGGTGCTTATTAGAGAAATGCATCAGTTCCTCTATCCCTGGATTTGATCATGGGAATAAATGGACTGTAAATTTCTTGCTGTGTTTATTTTTGTATCCTTATACCTATAACAATTTGTGGTATTTAATGAGTGGTAAATGTTTCTTAAATGGAAATGACGGTGTAGTGAAAGCTGTTAGTTCACATATAAATTATTAAAATCTTTATTTAGAGTACACTTTGGCAATATATTTTAAAGGTGTTAAAAGTTTAGGTGTGTCTAAATTTAGCAATCTACTGTTAGGAATTCTTTCTAAGGAAATAATGAAGAGTGGTTGCAAGTAATTAGCTATAAGGATAGATATTCATGGCAGTTTATTTATAATAATAAAAATCAGAAACAGTATTATTTCTAATAGAAGATTAGTTAATTCATGCTAGTTCAATACAAACATTTATTTTGCAACCATTAAGAATAATGTAGAGAACCATTTAATGAAGAATTTGAGCTTATGCTGTTAGGTGGGAAAACCCTATATGAAGCAATATGTTAAATCCTATTGTTTAAATTAAGGTTTGGGTCATATATATATATTCTACAATGTATGCTGATAGAAATATATTAAAATATGGTATCTCCCCAGCTAGTGATTTGATTTTTTTTCTTTCTGCCATCTGTCATAGTCTGAATTTTCCCCAATGTACATGTACTGTTTTACTTATGACAAAAAAGAGTAAAAACTAATTTTTCTTCCTGAGGAAAATATCCTACTTAATGAGTAACCTTTTTTATAACTGTATTATCTATCTGTGGTATAATTAAAAAATACGGCCTCTGGGGAAAGTTTTGTCTTTCATAGGATTAAAATGGAAGCAGGGGAAATGGGTTTGGCTAGGCCAGGTTTCAAAGGGCTTTTGTATGGTGGACGAGGCTAAGAAGCTGAATGTCTTTAGAAACTCCTTTTGGAGGAGCCTGTCTAAAAGTAGAGAAGGCCTCATCTGGTGACGTTCCCACTGCGCCTCTGGCACCTGCGCTCAGCTCTTCCTTAGGCTTCCACTGGATGGAGGCCAGTGGGACACAATTCCAGACAAGATCAGAATGTATGTCCTGCTCACAGGTGCCTGCTTTTCTTTTTTTTTTTTGGTGAGGGCCCTCTTTCTGCCTTACAGATGGCTGCCTTCTCATCTACTCTTGTGCGCTCATAATGTCTTTCCTTCATAAGTGGAGAGAGAGAGCCCTGGTCTCTTCCTCTTCTTATAAGTATGCTAATCTCATTATGAGGGCTCCACGTTCATGGCCTCATATAATTACCTCCGAAGACTCCATCTCAAAATGCCATCACATGGGGAGTTATGGCTTTAACATAAATTTGGGGAGAGGGGTACAACATTCAGTTCATAGCAGTCTTTAACACACCTAGCTCAGACCATCAAAATTAAAGGAATGATTTAATTGATAAAGTCTCAGATTAGCCTTTCAAAGGGAGTTATCAACTATATTGAAAGGCACTACTGTATATCAAACCATTTTTATTTTCAGTGAATTCTTTTCTTTTCACTGATCTCTTTTGAATAAAATATTCTGCCTTCCTAATTGTGAACCTCTGGCCTAACCCCCAAGCCCTCCCACTTCTTCTGACTTCTTTCACATTACTGAGCAGTATGTGATTCATCATAGTGAACTGGAACTTAATTCTTATTCTAGCTTTTCAGTTCACTGGGTGATTCATTAGGAATAGCTTCATACTTTGAATTTAAAGGTGGATTTGTAGAGACTCTTTAATATAGTGTTGCTAAGTGTTGAAGAACCTGGTAATCAACATCTGTAAAGGGCTTGGAGCCACTAAAAATGCACTTGTTCATTTAATTCTTGAGCACTCCAACCGAGCATCACCCTTTCAAGTTTTAAAAGCATAGTTAAGGTAGTACTTCCCTTGTATTTTCACTTTATCTGCTGTAGTAAACATACTGAAGTCATTACCCTAATGGTAACATAAGCTATTAGGTAAATGGCACTCTGTAGATGATACAAGAGAGATGTCAGCAGGAAACTTACAAACTCTGAGCAATAGATCTTAAAATCACCACATAAGACCTGGATGATGTTTCCCAGTTGGGATGAGAAAGACAAGCTGTATTAACAGAGGTGAAGAAGGAAAACACCTACCAAATCCTGTTTCCACCCCTGGCCTGACGTATCACCCGAATAGGAATTGATCAGAAAAAAGTCAGAAACATAAGTTGTCTGTGTTCTGGCAGCACTACCCTAGGGAGGGGCTTCCCTGCAGCACCCTGTGGTCCTCAACCCTCAACCAGTGGGGCTGGTGCACCCCTACTGAGGAGACAGGCTGTCATATCCTTATGCTCTTAAAAACATGAAATGTGCATGAGCCTGTCTGCTTTTGAATTAATTTCCCATATAGATTTCTCTCTACGGAGTTCTGCACTAGCCCGAGGAAGTGAGTCTATTTTATGTGACTATTATATTTCTAATTGCAAAATATAAAAAAATTAATTTTCTGGTATCACATGTGCATGCATGTGTGACATTTTCCTTGGTGAACATGGTTCATAAAAGTTAATAGCCAAATGGTACATTCTTAGGATACAACTAGGCTGTTTCTGAGCCCAAAAGCTGAGGACAAGACATCTAAAGGAGGCATTACCATTGAGAAACCCTCTCAGTGCACAGGGACTCAGTTTCCCCCAGACATCACCTCTGCATGAATAGTTACGCTGCAAGATACATTATAGAGATCTAAAACAATTAATGTAAAGTGAACGGATACTTGAAATACTAGTATGTTAATTTATACTCATACAGCACTTTATTTCCATAACATGCTTTTTACACTTTTTAAAGTAGTTTGGATATAATGAGTTAAGATTGATGAATTAATTCTTTTAAAGTAATTTCATATTGTTTGAAAATGGGCAGCATCATAATGTAGTAATAGAACATATGCTTTGGGTCAGACAGAAATGGATTTGAATATCAACTTTGTTTACTTACAAACTCAGGCAACTGATATAAACTTACTGGGACTTACTTCCCTAATTATGGGACAAAATATAAAGCCTGTGCAGGGCATTATGATGAGAGAAAGAGCACATTTGGGATGTACTAGCCTCTCAATAAATGGTGGTAGTTTATTGAGATAAAGACTTGTGGAAGACAATAAAAAGGGAATCAACTAATAGTGGAGGGCTTGATTTCTGCTATGTCACTCCTTCAGTGTGTTCCATGGAATGGCAAAAGGTGTTCAATGAGAAAGAGTTTCAAGAACAAACCTTTTAAGTAGAACACTGGGTGAAGTGAGGTAAACCAAGTTCCTTTCCACTAGAACCTTCCAGAAGTGCTACCACGCAGAAGCATGAAGCATGGTGTCCTGAGGGTTCATGAGGGTGGTGTCCAGAGTCCAGCCTCTCTGGACTCTGACTCATCTTGGGGAGCCAGTGCTTCTGAAACCATGGTGGGATGCTGGGGTGGGCTCTTCCCTCTCTCTGTCCCTTACCTGCTTGGGCTTTTGTCAAAAATATTCACTTCTCACTCCATTTTGGCTGCAAAATACTGAGTTGTTTTTTTATCTTGGTCAGGATCTGAGTTTTATAGTAGTTTGATTTGGGGATGTTTTCAATAAAATGAGACACAACCATCCTATGTACTTCTGATAATCATAGTAGGATGTTTTGGGCATCTCTTGCTTTTGTAATCTTTCCCCAGTGGTATCTTTATTATGCATTTGTAGAGTTTCAAAACGTTTCTTTGCAGAGTAAACTGTTCTTGCCACAGTAGTCATTTTATGTAGCTTTTCTTATTTATTGGAGAGTAGTATTCTACAGGTACAAAACACAGTGGTAACCTGCACAGAATACAGCTAATTGTGGGTTAATTACTATTCATTAAAACATAAATTGTCAACTACTTGCTGATTAACACATATTTAATTCCTTAATTAATGTTTGTCCTAATTACTGCTGCTTACAACCTGCCCCTCTGCTGGGCAGCAGCAGTGGGAAGTGAGAAGTACCTGCTACCTGCTTTCATCAGGGCACCTGGGCTGTAGCACCTGCTTCCTTTCATTTTGGCATTGACTTCCTACCATTTTAACAATAGTATTTTACTTTCACAAGCACCCTCTTGCTTTATTGTGCTCATTAAAAAAAAAAAAAAAAAAAAACACCCACAGAGATTCTGCTTTGACTTTTCCTTCCTCTTTTCTCTGGAACCCAGAAGTTTCCAGAGGCCACCCACCAACTTTTCTGGGTTCCTAACCCTGCGGGCACCTAGCAGAGAGGCTGCTGGAATCCCACACGGGCTGCCTTTCTCCCTGCTTTGGAACACAGTTATTTTGAGTCTAGCCCGAGGCCAGGAAAGCAGTGATCTTCAATACAAATGGTTGCCCTGCAAAGAGAAAAATGCACAGGTGGCCTTGAAAACTCCTCCCCCATTCCTCTCAATAAAGGGGCAGGGCTGGGGGCGGTGGGCAGTGACAAGAGGGAAGTGGGGATAAAAGCATGGAATGATGAAACTTCTTGTTTCTCTAGAGCTTCCCTGTTCAAACAAATTCCTTAGATGTACTGAAGGTCCTGGGAGAAGATGAGGCCCTGCTTGAAACTCTGCAGGGAGGAGATGAGGAGCTTGCCCTTTGGGGGAGGCTAAACCCAGATTTACCCTTTACCAGTCTGACGTCTTTCCTGGTAAATGAGCAGCTGTGGTAATCGGAATGACTTGATCTTACCCATCTCTTCACATTTAGCTCCAGCTTTTACTCCCCACCCACCTCGGTTTCTTTGCTGTGTTTGCCTCCAGCTCACTTATTTTACCCAAACATCACCCTGAGTGACAGCAGCTCCTCATAATTTGCTGTTCAGAGACAACGTTTTAGATTCGAATAAGTGTTTTCCAAATTTCGGTCCACAAATACAAGAGATGTTGGAGCATATTAGTTGGCACAGTGAGAAGCAGCACTTATTTAAACACAGTTGGACACCCTCTGTACTGCAAGACATTTTGGAGCCGGTGTTTGTTTCCAAATCTCTGGGAGGGACAAATGGCAGGTACAGGTGCCCAGCTGGAGTTTGGGGCATCATTTAGGCTTTTGCAGAGCATCTCTTGAGCCTAGTGTTCCCTAGAGCGCACTTGAGAAATACTGATATGTACTAATGGAAAAATAGAACATTCCCTGACTCCATAAATTTCTTAGCTTATGGCCCTTATTTCAAGTGCAAGGCAATTGAATTGCATCATTCCTTGAGGCTGACGTGGGGAATGAGGTGTGGCAGTGACATATAAGTCTGTGTTAAGCAGGAAAGCTATTCTAAGCAGTTGCCCCAGTCCTCTGCATTTTGTGCTTAAAAAAGATCAACAATAGTCTGTTTTAAGAAATCAGTGGGGACACCAGGCAGGCCCTTTAGTATGGACCCAGAGCTGCATTTAGGAAGTACATGGGCTCATGTGTTGGTTTTTTATCTTTAAAGGTAATATTTTAAAAATGTATTTATTTTAAATGTAACCTCCTCTCTAAGTAGTATTCTCAGCTTGTACTTATTACTTGATGACCAAGGACGAGTATTTCTTCTGGGCTAACATCTTATACTTGTTTCGTGGTCTGTTAGTTCTTGCTCTCTGTACTTTTCCTATGGTTTTTTCCCACTCTACCTTAATATTATTCCATATTCCACTTTATGGAATGAGTATTTGAGCTATGATTAGAAAAAATTGGGGAAGAACATTAGTGGTTTTCAAAATTCGAAGGGAAACAGAAAGAAAAGTGAGGAAAGTCATGTTTATTGTCTGGAAAAAAACAGATGAAGCCATTTACGAATGACTTAAATGAACAGTCATGACAAGGCATGGGCGGTGAGCTGCATCACAGACCTTGTCCTTTGAATGCCTTTACCTTTGGGACAGTGGTAGGTTTGTACTTTACTTTGCTAACATGTCCATAGAAACCAGTGCATCAGTATTTTATTCCTGATATTTTTTAAGGTCACACAGTTTGTGGTTGTGCTTTGGCTCTTTATCATTAGAGAAACATTTATTTTATTGTATATGTTTTGGTTTTTATTTAACTCATTTGGGGGGAAAAAAGCAGTGACTTTGTAAATGCGTATGATCCACCTTAGCTCTTTATTTAAATCATAACTGGAAAGGATCTACTAGGTTATGCATGGAAAAAGAGACATATACCATCTAATCCCCTTTATTGTAAGTAACTGACAGAAGGCTTCCATCAACACGTTTTCCGTGCTGAGTGTTTGTGTTGGGGAGCAGGTCTTTGCTCGCACATGGCCAGGGAAAGTGGCAGCACGGAAAGCCAATTTTGCCCTTCACTGAAGCAGGGAGGGTCCGAGATGCTGCTGTGTTAAATTGCTTCCTGTCCCCCGTTTGGCAGGCGTCTTAAGGAGAGCCTGATGTCAAACCCTCCCCAGGCCAGCATCCAGGACGGCTTTTCCTGAGCAATGAAAGAGCCTGTGGTTAAATGGTGGTTTCCATCGACGAAAGAATGTGCAAACCTATAGAAAAGTTTTATAAGAGTTTATTTATAAGAGTTTGCAAGAGCCAAATGTTTGAGGACATGCCTGGAAACAAGATGTCAGTGGACAGAAAATGCTCTGGAAAATGACAAATTTTTTTTCCCTTTTATGTATTTAGAATCAAAGGAGAAAATGTAAGGAAGGTACATGAAAACCATTGGAGGTAGATTGAGGAGGTGGGAGAAAGCAAAGCAGGGAAATCTCTAGGACTAGATAAAAAGCAAAAAGGAGAAACATACTTCTGTTACATTGGTGGATATGGGATTGTTAATAATTAGCATTTGCAGCACATAGAGATGATATGTGAGCAGCAAGATGACAGTGAGGGGCTCTGTGGTCTCATGCTCGAATGCCTGTAATTGTGCCTTTGAGGAGTCTAGAAAAGAAAATTATTCTGACATTTCAAAGATATGTTTTCTTAAGTGCATAAGAACAGCAGACAGGGGTCACCTAAGGTAAAGATTGACCTTTGCTAAGGAATCTCTAGGCCTGGGACATGACTACCTGCCGTGGCCACCCCAGTTAGCAATTTATTATCAGGCCATCCTGTGGGATTACTTTTGGTCACTGAGCTTGTCAGGCCTGCCATGTGGCCCCCTTGAGCTTGTCAGGTTTGTTACATAGCCCCATTTTCATTCACATTTCCTACCTGGGAGCAAATGGCTTTTCCCAAAGGCCATGGTGATACAGCATCTTGTCTCCTAGGATGTTATTTGTTGAACAATTGAATAAATATTTTTTAAAATTATATCTTTATTGATTTCAGAGAGAGGAATGGAGAGGGAGAGAGAGATAGAAACATCAATGATAAGAGAGTCATTGATTGGCTGCCTCCTGCACGCCCCCCGACTGGGGATTGAGCCCGCAACCCGGGCATGTGCTCTGACTGGGAATCGAACCCCGATCGCCTGGATCCTAGGTCGAGGCTCAACCACTGAGCCAGGCCCAGTCGGGCATGTTTAAAGAATATTGGTCCTCTCAATTCTACATTTGCTTACATCTCATGGTTATAAATAGCATCTGGGAACCATTAGCAAAAATGAGTATTGAGGCCTTCCTATGTCTAAGTACTTTGATAGAAATGGGGACTCAGAATGAACCAAAAAGTACTAATACAGTCAATTCTCATTATTCTCAGTTGTTTTGTTCCATAAAGCCACAGCAACCACTGAACTAATGAATACTGAATTGTTGCCTCTGTAGGAAATACAGGATTAGTTCTGTAAGCCTCTGGTCAAAACATTTTCATCAACCGATCGATATATAACCTTATTTTATGTGTGTTTCTCTTAAAGACACCTGTTTAAAATGAATATATATTGTTGATTCTTAACATTGAGCACTATGGCTCATGCCTGAATAAAGCTTATCTAACACATATTTTCTTCATAAGGCACATGACAGCATTCTTGCATGTAGGAGCAACACTAAACAGCACTCAGCACTGCATTAGAGCCATTGTGACCAGCAACATCAGTAAAAGGCAGAAAATGTGAAAAATATGGCATCACGTAGACTGGAATAAGGACACTTGTTACAGTGTAAGAGCTGAAGCAAGAAGGCAGAGCATTGTCTTGTTCAACCTCAGGTGGCATGAGTATGTTGGACAACTCTAGTTTTTGCCACACTACACATTCACAAATGATCGCGAAAGCTTTGCAAGCATTGATTTGGGGGTTTCAGATAAATTCATGAGTAGGCAAATTCACAAATGCAGAATCTTCAAATAATGAGGATTAATTCTATTTCCTGTTAAGCCAGATCCAAAAAAAGGTTTTGTAAGATTAAATACTGTGTTGTGGCAAAATTTTTCCAGAGTAAGATAGGATGGCTTTGTGGTTCTGTTATACTGATCCACTACCTTAGCTTTCAACTTTTCAAATATAGGAGTTAGTTTCCCCTTATCTTCAGTTTCACTTTCTGAGATTTCAATTACCTGTGGTCAACTGTGGTCTCAAAATATTAAATGGAAAATTCCAGAGCTAAACAATTCATGTTTTTAAATTTATTTTATTTTTTGCATCACCATTTATCCCCTCTATGCCCTCTTACACCTCTACCCCCACAATCACCACACTGTTGATAAGTTTTAAATAATGTGCAGTTCTGAGGAGCATGACAACATCTGGAAACTTGACACTTGGTCCCACCCAAGAGGAGAATCATCCCTCTGTCCAGTGTATCCACGCTGAGGACATTCCCTGCCCACTTGTCAGTTAGTAACCATCTCATTTATTAGATCAGTTATCAAAGAGAGATAGAGAGAGAGAAACCACATTTAACTTTTATTACAATGTATTGTTATAATTGTTCTATTATTAGTTATCGTTGCTAATCACTTACTATGCCTAATTTATAAATTAAACTTCATCACAGGTGTGTATGTATAGGAAAAAAGGTATATATAGGGTTTGGTGTTATCTTCAGTTTCAGGCTTGGAATTTATCCCCTGTAGATAAGGGGGAGAGGACTACTGTAATCACAAGTTAGGTTGCACTAAACATTTTTTTCAAAAAATGTGTGTGTTTAAATAAAAACAACCAAAAACCGTTGGTTTGCTAATGCCAGAGAACATTGTGTAGAATGAGATCTGAGGGTCAGGTTTCAATGATAAAGAGTTATAAATTTTCAGTAGTTCAGGTTTTTATAGAAGATTTGACTGCTGAATGAATTGAGATTTGTTTTATTTTTAATTTAATTGATTTTATACAATGTTTTGAGGTTTATAAAATAATTTGTTTCTTTGGTTTTGTTTTGGTATATTGCAGTTATGCTTTTTAAAAAGTTGATAATGATACTACACACTGAAGTGGGCATTTAAAACCCCACCTGTGTGATACAGTTGAAACAAGTCATGCAAGCAGAGTTTTTCTCCCTGCCACTGCTGGAATACACGGTTCCCACACAAAGTGCAAGGCATAGTGTATTTGGCTGTGACAAACTATTGCCATTGATAAGTACTTTCTTGGTATCCAGAGTAATGACACTTTGTTGGTGAGCCAAGCAGGAACATTTTCTCTTAAAGCAGGAAGCTGGGTAGTAAATATTTCAGGCTTTGTGGGCCAGATGGTCTCTGTGGCTACTACTCAACTCTGCTGTTGTGTGAGAGTCATCCTAGACAATAAGTCAATGAATGAGCATAGCTGTGTTTCAATCAAACTTTATGTATGGGCATTGAAATCTGAATTTCATAAAATTCTCATCTCTCACAAAGTACTATTTTCTTAATGTTTTTCCACCAACTTAAAACTGTAAAAACCATCGATAGTTCGTGAGCAATACAAAAACAGAAGTTGGGGCAGATTTGGCCCCATTGGCTGTAGTTTGCTGACCCTTGTCTTAAAAGTTATGTTGTTAAAACTATGTCATATAACTGTTCCTTGCATCCACATTTCTAGATCAAATAGGTGATTACTGCATCTCTTACTAAAATCTGGAAGTAAAAAATTTTGAACATATATATGCATTAAAGAAGTATATCATTGTGTGTATACATAGTTGTGTATTTTATATATATATGTGTATATGTATGTGTATTCTCCCTATATAGAGCCTCTTCTAGCTGCTAGTTCAGGCACTTTGATGTAACACGAAGAGTCTATAGACTTGGAAGTAAAACAGACCTAGAATCACACCCTGACCCTGCAATGTGCTAATTGTATGACCTCAGAAAAATTACTTTCTAAATCAGCCTACTCATCCCTTCCTCATATGGCTGACTGGGGACATGGATGTATACAATATACAAATGTTTTTTGAATTGAATTTTTTAAAAGAAAATACTTTGTGTGGCTCTGTGAGGAGACCCAAGCCTCACCTCTAATACAAATGTAAATGGATGCTGATCTGTTTGATAAGCATGGCCACTCCCACGTCCATCGGTTAAACTTTTCTCTTTTTCTCTTTCCAGTGGCGCTGTCAGTGCTCTAGTGTTAGTGTTTCCTCTGACCTCAATCTTCCTGGCCCTAGATGCTGGCATTTTCAGACATTCCAGGGATCCCACTGGGTTCTGTATACACTTGTTATACTTCACTAGGGCAATACCCGTACTTTCAATAGAGTAGTCTCTTACTTGACAAAAGACAAAAATATTTTTGCTTTTGAAGCTTTCTTGGTAAGTACAGTGGCTAGAAAAAAGAGTACAAAATGGAAAACTTGCCATATAACAAGAGTTTGCGACAAGGAAACCTTTTTATGGGATGCTAAAATCTGTTTTTAAGGAACCTCTTGCAGATCGGCCTCATCTTTTGAGCTGCATGTTTTAACCTTCTCGTTTGTTAGAAACAACAAAGTAAATCTCTTAATGGCCAGGTGTTAAAATCAAGTTAGAAATCATCCAATATTGTTCTGCAGCACTTAAATTCAGATCTCTTCATATTTATTTCAAAATAGCAAACTTTTCAGTAGAAATGATACTTTTGTGGTTTATGTTGAAACATTTATTTTATTTCTAAAGATTTCTTTTTATTGATTTTTTTTTTTTTTAAGAGAGAGATGGGAGAGAGAATCATCAATGTGAGAGCAAAACATCAGTAGACTCCCTTCCTTCTGCACACCCCCGACTGGGGATGGAGCCCACAACCCCGGGCATATGCCCTGACCAGGAGTCAAACCAGCAACCTTTTGGTGCATGAATGACACCCAGCCAACTGAGTCACACTGGCCTGGGCTGTGTTGAAACATTTATATACTAAATTATTAACTTGATAAAGCAGCTAATATAAGTCCCTTAATTGAAATTATGAAGAAAGCTGGGAGATGGTCTTTTGAAAAATCTGCTTTCAAAGCAGCATTGAAGTCATTGCTTCAAATTTGTAACCTTATATAAAAACACCTAAATATGTCATATAAAATTGCATATTATATGTTATATATAAGTATATATATGTGTTTATATGTGTAGACACACACACACAAGCATATGTATAAAGACTGTTTTCCTACCTATGTCTGTATATTTAGCTGTAAATTAGTTCTAGAAACTGTCAAGTTCCAGAGGTTTACTTTCCAAAGTTTCTAATGAACTAGAAAGGGCAGTCCATTATTCTCTTAGTGTATTTATTATCAGATGCTATCTTTCTTTGCTTCTTGGTATTTCAGCTTGAGGACTGAGGGGCGCAGAAACAGTTTCAGAAATAAGCATGAGTTTAATTCTTTCAAGGATGCCTCATTGGTGAGTCATCTTGCTAGGAAATTTGGAGCGCTTGGTACAGTCTCTTTTTCTAGTCTCAAAGGGACTCTGGGTAAGTCCTTGCTCAGGCGTCTGTGAGTTTATACTGACGGGCTGGCAAATTGGGTGGAAGGTCGTGTTGGCTGCATCATCGACTTCGTGGTTGGTTTGGTAAGGAGGTGGCGGTCCTGTGGTGGAGAGGGATCACAGTCCTGGGAGCTCCTTGTTGCGCCCGACTGTTATTTGGCTCTAGTTGTCTTCTTCGGTTCTTTCATTGTTTTTTCACCAACTAAAATATTCCTTATTTTTTCACCAACTAAAGCTTAAATTTCATAAAATTGTTTAATTTTTATGTATCCCCATAGAACATGTAGTAAATATTCTGTAAATATTTGGATAATAACACTCAGGATTTTTGAGCATTTAGTGATGGGTGAAAAACAGATTCAGGGGTTTTAAGGTGGCTTTTCTAGGCCTCTGATTTCTTCCCCTCCTTCCCTTCTCTCTCTGGTAGGGCCATGACCCCATACTGGTTTAAATAAAATATTGTGCATTAAATGTACACATGTCAGCTTCAAAAATAGATCCATATGAATGTGTTTTATATGTATACTATAAAGGTTATTCTATTTTTATGAGAGGCCTTGGACCTTGTAGTTGATAAAGTAGAAATATAACTTTCTGTAAGGACAATTTTGATGAGGAAAACGGTTTTCATTTGTTATGTTTATGATACATTCCAAGTGCTTATCTGAGTGCCTGGAGTGGAGGTGACGCTCGGGGGAGTGAGTGAATGAATGAGAGGGAGGGAGGGAGGGAAGGGAAGGAAGAACAAAGGGAGAACAGACGAGAGGAAGGAATATTGGATAAAGGTTTTGGGTTCAGCTTTCAAAATACCATTTCATGACCAGAGCGATGCTGCCCTCAGGTTGCGGGTGGATGTCAGTCTGTAAAGTGGCCATTCTGGCCAGGAGAGCTAGCCAATTCCGGCACTGCCCACTGTCGCTGTCCCGGGCCCTGCAGGCTATGACTGTTTCCAAGGGGCCATGTTTTGAAAAAGGCCTTGGGAAGCCTTTTTCCTCTACTTGCTTGCAGTGTTCACTGACTCTGGGTCCCCACAATTGTCCTCTTATAGACTAAAAGTAGAGATTAATTGGTGGGAATATTCCAATTGCTGGATTATCCCTGCATCTCTTTCTTCCTGTGTGTCATCAGTGAAAAATATATTAAATTTATAAACAGGACAAAGCTTTATTTCATTTCCTCTCTACCATTGGGCCTCTTCTCTTCCCGTGTGTTTTGTGTTTCAATGTGGTGGCATTGTGGCACAGTGTCATCTAGTCTGGCAGATGTATCTGGGATGACTTCTTATCTAGGAGGCCACCTGAGCGTTCCATTTGAGGCTCTACTGATTGCTTTCTCCATTTTTGCATCGGTTGCACAAATAAATAGTGCTAGGATTGAAGTGTTTGTTCAGGCAGTGTGTACTAGAGAGAGCATCTTGATATTTGGAATCAGAAAGATTGGGTTTTAAAGTTATATCTACAGTACACTCGGTGGATGTTTTTGAAATATTTAATCCTTGAAGAATGAACTAATACATAAATTAATGATGTGACATCTGCCCAGTGTATGTAACATAATATGTAAATGGCAACTTATAGTTCCTTTTTTAAATTGAAATTTTTATTGAGATCATTGTAAAGTCAGATACATTAGTAAGAATCATACTGATTCTTGTGTACACTTTACCCTGTTTCCTCTGATGGTAACACTTTGCTAACGTAATATATATAATATCAGAGCCAGAATATTGACATTGTTAAAATCTACAGAGCTTTTTCAAATTTCTCCAGTTTTGCCTGTACTTATACATGCATACGTGTGTGTATTTAGCTTTATACAATTGTTTTCACTCTTTTATTGTAAAATACATATAACATAAAACTTATCACCTTAATTATTTTAAAGTTGTATTTAATACATTCACACATAATGTTATGCAACCCTCACCACCGTCCATTTCCAAAACTCTTCATCTTTTAAAATTGAAACTCTGCACCATATAAAACAATAACTTCCTACTCCTAAGTATCTCCTTAGTTCCTGGCAACCACCATACTACTTTTTGTCTTTATGACTTTGACTACTCTAGGTCCCTCATATAAATGGGGTCATATAGTAACTACACTTCTGTGACTGGTTTATTTCACTTAGCATAGTGTCCTCAAGATTCACCCATGTTGTAGCATGTCAGAATTTCCTTCCTTTTTAGGACTGAGTGATATTCCATTGTATGTGTATACCATATTTTGCTTATCCATTCCTTCTTCCATGGACTCTTGGGTTGCTCCCATGTTTTATCTATTGTGAATCATGCTACTATGAACTATATATAATTTTATTACTGAGTAGGTTTGTGTTTCCACCACCACAGCGAAGATCTTAACAATTCCAGCATCATGAGGATTGTCTGCTTTGTTCTTTTGTGACCATACCCATCTCCCTCCTCCTGCTCCCTCCATTCCTAACCCCTGGCAATCACTAATCTGTCCTTCGTTTATAAAATTTTGACATTACACAATGTTACGTAAATGGAATCATATAGTATGTAATCTTTTTTGATTGGCTTTTTCACTCAACACAGCTCTCTGGAGATTCATCCAAGTTGCTGAGTATATCCATAGTTCCTTTAATTGCTGAGTTATATTCCCATGCAATGGATGTACCACAGTCCATTTAATTAGTTATCATTTGAATGACATCTGGGCTGTTTCCAGTTTTGGGCTGTTATAAATAAAACTTCTATGAACATCTGTGTGAAGGTTTTATATGAATGGAAAATGTCATTTCTCCAGGAGAACAATTGCTGGGTTGTGTTTTAAGACTTACCGTCTTCAGCCCTGATCAATGGCTCGGCTGGTTGGAGTGTCGTCGTCCTGTGCAGTGGAAGGTCAGGGGTTCGATTCCAGGTCAGGGCACATACGTAGGTTGCGGTTTGATCCCCGGTCAGGTGCCATGGTGGCCCTGGTGATACTGTTTCCTGCTGTGCATAGAGGTTCAAATAACGTTAATGGACCTTTTTAATAATAGCCTTAGGATGGCCACCTTTAGGCAATCATGTTGAGAAATTTCATAACCTTCTTACTGGTTCTTTTTTCTCCTTTAACCTCAATTTCTCTGAGGTGGCTCCACCATCTCAGAAATGCCATCCATCCTGAGACCCTCCGAGCATGTGGCCCTTCTTCTCTGCCCCGCTTCTGCCATGATCAAGCAGCTGCTAAAGCCCCCTGGATTTCACCACTGCGGAGATTTTATCTTTCTCCTCTGCCATCTGAATTTCAGTCAGCATAGCCTTCTCTCTATATTATTAATATGGTGTCTTTTCTGGAATCTCTTCCCTGTGAGTAGAGCCTGGTAACAAGGTCACAGCAGACCTTTAAGGCTGTAGGTCCCAGTTCTCCTCTTCTTGCCATGGCCTGGAAGGACCCTGACCATCCTCACACTGGGAGCTCATTCACATTCAGCTGTCAGCTCAAATGCCACCTCCTCGTGAGAGGTCCTCTTGGTATATGTTCTTCTAGTATCTGTACTTTTCTTTCATAGCACTTATGGTAGTTTTTAAATTTTACTTGTTTAAAACCTAGGGCCCCACATGGCTCAGTCTGGTCAGAGTCCACTCAAAGGAGTTAACCAGGAAGTACATTATCGAAAGCAGTTTGAATCTTAACATTGCCTCCTGTAATGACTTTAAGCCTTTATCTTCCAAATACCAGCTCTTAGCCACGGTATTCCCCGCTTACCAGTGAGTTCTTGAGGTAGGGTGCTGTCCGACCCACCCATTCCCATTAGCCTCCCTGAAAACTGGGTGTGGATCTTATTTATCTTTGAAATATTAGAGCCTGGAACATTGGCTGGAAGATGTCAGGTGCTCCATCAATGATTGTTGGGAACAGGAATGAACGAATGAATGAATGAGTGAAGCTGCCTACCTCTCCATAGGAGACATTTGGTAAAAGTCTGACAAAATGAGTGAATAATGTAAGTTTTTTCTTAATTTTCCAGGTGATTTTTGAAGTAATAACTTCTGGACATCAAGGCTACCTCGCTATTGATGAAGTGAAGGTGTTAGGACATCCATGTAGTAAGTTGTTTCAACTTTTAAACATTTGAGTGCATTGTTGTTGGGATATTTACATTACAGATTAAGAGAAGGCACTGAAGCCTGGGGAGCAGTAGTCCTGCTGAGACAGTTCCCTGATAAGTCTCTAGGTGTTGCTTTGCCAGCCCAGAAGTCCAAAAACATGTATTCCGGGTGTAACGTCATTGAATGTATCTAAGTGGCTTTAAAATGAAAATCAGGAATGCGGACTAACAGAATACTTTGGTGTGCTCAAACATCCTTGCAAAGATCTTTGGATTTCCCTTTTGAATGGTAGCACAAGTTAAACATTGAGAATTTGTGTATTTTGTTTCTAAATCTAGTATGTTGCTGGCATAGTTCCAAACAGTATAGCCCCAAATAGGCCTGGGATCTGGTGAATGTAAGAAACCTTCCTAAACCACCTGGGGCCCCCAGAAATGGCCTGTTCTTCATCTTTTATAAATCAGTTTGTTAAAAAAGTCCAATGATAGTAACACACACTTTTCTTTTTACCACCCAGTATGACTTGTTGAACAATCATTAATAATTTGTCATATTTGCACCTGAACTTTGTCCTTAAATCAGTAAAGTATTGCAGATTGCCAGTCCTGTTTCTCCCTCACCTCCCCAGGGGCCACCACTGTAGTGAACTTGCCGCTTTCCCTCTCCATCTGGGAGGTTTCTAGTCCACAAGCAGCAGAAACAGATGCAGCTGATTTTAGCAGAAAAGCTTTATATTGAAAGGGAACTGATGGCAAATAGAATCACTGGGAACATTGGTGATAAAGGCTCCCATAGTGGGCAGGAACTGAAGGGAGGCTCTGCAGGCACAACCGCTATGCCCATGAGGGCAGGGCTGCTGCGGCCCGCTCCTGGGCCCTCTGACCCTTTCCACCCGCCTGAGCATCCGTCACTGTCTCTGTGCCTTGCACCCTCAGCCTTCAGCACAAAACCCTGAGTGGCATTGTCGGGGTGGACAAGCTAAACCGTGTACTCATCCTCCGGCTGGTGACAGGATGATCTAGAAAAGGAAGCTGTGGCTTTTACAGCCCCTATCATGGGAGATAGGCCTAGGCTTTTACCAAGAAATATACAGGGGAGAATTTCCCAGTCCCAGGATAGAGATTTGAGAGCTGAGCAACTAGAAAGCTGCAGGTGTGTGGGTGTGTGTGTGTGTGTGTGTGTGTGCATGCATGTGCATGCACTACCCACGCTGTGTTTCTCATAACCACCATGTATTCATGAAAAGTAAGAAAGTACTGTTTGCCTATTGTAAATTCTAATGAATGATATCCAACTGTACAAATTACTCTCTATTCTTTCTGCCCCCTCTTGGCATTACATTATTTAGATCAATCTATGATATTCTCTCATGTGACTATTCTACATTTTATTTTTTTTTATTCTTCTACAAACATTTAGTTTCCCCCAGTTTTTCTCCATGACAAACATTGCTGCAGTGAACATCATGTGTGTGTCTCTGGAGCCATGTGGGAGGGCAGGGTATGTTCTCGGTAGCAGAATTGCTGGGTTGTAGGGTAGCAACAGTTTTAGTTTTATGACATGCTGCCAAATTGCTATGAAAAGTGTCTGAAACAGTTTCTATTCCCACCAGCAATGCGTGGAAGTTTTATTTTCCCAATATCCTTGCCCAAAATTGACATTGTCAGACTTTAAATCTTTGACCAGCTGAGGGATGGAAGCCTGCTTTATTTTTAGGGTCCCTGGCATTAAAGAGAAACTGGCTAGTTCATACATTCCTGGATCTCTGCTGATGGTCCTACCCAAATTCACAAAAGAAAGGTTACATCTACAATGGTATTAGAAATATAAACACTGCTTTTATTGCATGGATTGACTAGATCATGAGCTCACTCCCTGTACTAGTTACAGAGAAGCCCTCTGTGGTTGTGATCATGATGTGGGTATCATGGCACAGTCATCGGATTCCATCCAGAGGGGTTTTGCTCTCTGAGATCTTTATCTGGATACAACACTGAAGTTCACAGAATAGCAATCATCTTGTTCATTACTGAGGCAGACGTTACTTTTGTAGCACGTTGCCTTTGCCTTTTCTTCTGTCAGCAAGACCGGTGAGCTCAAGAAGGATTTCTTCCCCCTTTTTTCTGAAAAGGTAGAAAAACGAACAGTGCTGTACCTAATTGAAACAGCAGGGCAATTTAATTGCTCATAATGACCTGAGCTGGAAGTTGGCCAAATCCTTGGAGTAATAGCCTGTGGTTTGGAGAACACACATGGACTGTACTAATGTGCATACATGTCGCAGCCTCTGATTCACCTCTTACCAGGAAGTAAAAATCCGAGGCAGTAATACTGAATGCCTACTATGTGCTGAGGGCTCCCTGTTTCTCAGAGCAAATCTCGCCACAAGGCAGATTTTATTGCTGCCCTGAGTGCAGATGCAGTGGCCAAGGCCGAGTTTGCGCAGGTCTTTCTTGTAATGTGTCCATCCTGGGTTCCTTCCACATCTGGCCACTGGCCAACAAAACAGCTCCTAAGTGTAGCCCCTCTCATTCCACAGGGTTTGAGTCCCTGCCTTCAGTCATATAAAAAGACTTAATGCTTGTCCTTCTATCAGAGCCTTCCTGAAATGTATCTCCTGCAGTTTTGCTCATTCCTTCCAAGCCCAGCTGCCTGTGGTCATGTAAAGGTGTTTATGGTCTCTCCTTTGGAGAATACGGGTGCTAATACCTAATTGGCTTTGCAGACTGCTGTTAGGAGACACAAAATTGCAAAACAGGCTCTGTACCAAGGTGAGGTACAGTACAAGAGCATTTTGAACTGTAAGCTTTAAATGGTTTTGATGATAGCCCTTCTGTAGCTATTTTTTCCAAACCTTGAAGTTTATGGAAAAAACATGCAAATAAAGATTTTAAAGAAAGCAAAATTTTAGTCATTAAATGGAAAGCTTTAAAGGTAATATTTTAAGGGATTTCCTATCAAGATTTATAAGTAATCCTTATTTCATATCCAAAACTATGCTTTTCAAAAGATGCAAAGCTGCTAAACTTTATTTGCTTCACCCTAAAGGCTCCTGTTTGGATTCATATAGGTTTATGAGTAAACATTACAACATTTTTTAAAAAGTAGCTGTTCTGTTATGAGTATACAGTTGCTCATAAAACTGTTTTTACTGTAGTCACAGTCAGATGCAGGATCAGCTTGGAAATGTAGAAATGGCTGTGCTGATGGCAGCTCTGTCTTAAGACCACTTCTAAGGAACATAGATACTTTTTGTATTTGGTATGCACACTAAAAATGTATTTTGAATTTGGCTCAATAATCCTAGTAGGAGAAACCAAAGAAGCATTTTATCAGTTTCATAAAGTTATCTCCTACTTTTAAGTAGGTTATAAATTATAAATATATAGGTATTTCTATTATTGCCATGTGGTGCTGATATATATATTTTTATATCTTACAAGTCATGGAGCATTTTAACATGTTTATTGAGACATAATTCATGCACCATACAATTCACCAATTTGAAGTATACAATTCAATGGTTTTAGTATATTCACAGAGTTGTGCAACCATTATCACAATCAATTTTAGAACATTTTCATCACCCCAAAAAGAAACCCTCTACCCATTAGCAATCATTCTCCATTTCCCCTACCCCCCACCCCAACTCTAGGCAACCAGCAATTTACTGTCTTTCTTCATTTTTCATTTAAATGCAATCATACAATATGTGGTTCTTTTTGTCTTTCAGTTAGCATAACATTTCATGGTTCATCCATGTTGAATGTATCAATACCTCATTCTTTCTCAAAACTGGGTAATATTCCATTGTGTGATATGCTCCTTCAGCTTAAAATATTCGGTATACCAAGGTGCCTTATTTTGGGGTAGTGTGTCCTGAATCCCACCAGCTAGTAGAGCATGATGTGGTTCTGACCTTTATTCTATTGGGGTTTATTATATTGATTGATATTTGATCAATATTTTAATCAATATTGATTATATTGCATTCCTAGTGTAGGTTCCATTTGGTTACAGTCTATAGTCTTTTTTATATGTTGTCATATAACACATTAGATAAAAAGTTATTTGCATATGTGATGCCTTGAATCCTGAAATCTAAAAATTACACAGAATGATGCTCCACTATTTTTCTGCCAACTTAAAAACATAATAATATAAAATCGTGATGGAAGGAGACTTGACTCAGGGTGGTAGGCACGCAATACAATATACAGAAGATATATTTACAGATACAGAAACCTTTATAATTTTTATTAACCAATGTCATCCCAATAAATTCAATAAAAATTTTTAAAACATAACAATATAATAAAAAAGATTGAAAAAATCCTTTGCACCATATATTATACAAAGTGAATACAAAATGCATGACTATTCTGTGTTGCTGCTTTGCAATATAAAATAAGTCAGCAGTTTAAATATTTAAGAAATGCTGAGTTCAAAATATGGTTCAAAATTGTTTTTATTTTATAAAGGAAAATTAATTTTTTACTTATTGATATATTGGTGTACCCAAACATTACTTGCCTACTTCCAAATTTAGGGTTTTTTATAAAGACATTAAACAGTGTGATTAAAATAAGAATAGCAGTGACAACTACAAAATTAGAATTGTTTTATGAATTATGTCCTGTTGCATAAAGACAGACCCACGTGCTTTGGCTCAGAGGCGCATAGGACTCAGAACTGACATCTCATTTTAAACACGTCGGAACTTAACTTGCATTTTTCTCCAAAGGGTTATCATTCTTTACGATATGGGTGACTTGTAACACTTATTTGTATATAGCGGCTAACTTATTTTTCTATGATAGGAATGTTGAATCTGTTTTTCTACTTGAAAAATTATCCCATTAAGATCTATTTTAACTTTCAAGCAAAAAAAAAGTTTTGTCCTGAAACATGTTAAGAGCAAACTTTCTTGTTTCTGTCGCAAGAGTTATTTGACTTCTTTGGCTCCACAAACTTATTCACATAATGGATTAATAACTTTAAGGCTTTCCTCACAAGGTGAATGTTGGGGTTAAATGAATTAATGTATAATAAAGAATTTAGAGGAGTGCTTAGTGCATTCTAAGAGCTCAATAAATGTTAGCTGTTATTATTATTATTATTAGCCACTACATCTTGACAGTCCCACTAAAATGAGTTAGCTGCAGATTGTAACCTTAAGTAGCTAAATTGATTTAATATTTAAATGGGGTAATTTATCAGTGTCCATTTTAAAATGTAAAACAAAAATTGCGAATGTATTGTTTTCCAGTGTTAGAGTAGGCAGTACCAGGCCGTTCTTTTTGGCAGAAGCTGTTTTATTGTTTGTTTGTGATGATTTGCTACACAAATAGAGAGAAACACTGGCTGTTTATTTTGGCAGTTGGGCGTGCCTCCAGTTCATTTCAACCTATGCCGTTACCTCAAAATGTAAATGAAAATAAAAAGGGGTTAGCACACAGTCCTCTTTTGTCCCACTTCAGTTTGCACTTCGATCCCACAAATTACTGTTCTCTGATTTTGTTAGTATTTTGATGCAGGCTTTGAAGAAGCAATAATATGAAACATGTAGAAAAAGATTTGCATCTTGGTCAATGATAATTCCTGATCAAGGAATCAAAGGCTGATTTGAGATCAATTAATATCCCCAAACATCTCTTCTTTGAAAAACTGTTTTCTTAGTGACAAGCAACAGAATATGGCAGAGATGAGAAAGTAGGAGATGTGTACTAAAAAACTATTTGAAATTCATGGAGGATAGTTTTTTAGAACTCCTGCAGATTTTAGAAGAAAGCTGGCATAGCATTTTGAAAGGGTATCTAGGAGACAAATGGGCCTATAAATCTGGAGAGAGAGAGAATTTGTCTTTTTGAATATGGGATAGATTGAAATTTTCTACTCTAGCGGTGCTCTACCTGGTGTTACAATTAAGGTAGTTTGGCAAGGTTCAGAGCATACAGCTCAGCATGGGATCAGAACTTTCCTGGCTGTAGAGCTCTTTTTCTTGGGATCTTTTCCAGTTTCCAGTAATAAATCAATTCTTTTAAATAGTAATGAATATTTTTTAGACTAAGCACCAGGCACACTGTATGCCTTCCCTACATCATCTTGTTTAATCTTTATCCCAACTCTCTGATATAGGTACTTTTAAAATCCCTATTTTACAAATTTTTAAAAATCCACTAAGGTGTGGGTTAGGAACTTTTGCTTCTATTCAGAGGTAGTAAGGTGCTGGAGTATTGATGCTTGAACACACATGTACTAAAATCCAGTTTTAAAATATTATCAGTCTTAAACTGCTTCCCAGCTGCAAACAGTTGTAGGATTTACTGCACAGGAGAGGGAGGATCCAGGAATCCTAAAACTTTAGAAAGATTAGATAGGCCTTTAATATTTATTTTAAAAACTTACAAATGCCATTAGTAGAAATTCTGACTTTCATGTTCTTGAAGGGAACGGATACTGGAAAATAGAATCCCACAGTCCTTTTGTCTTACTTACCTGGGTGGATGAGTTACTAGCTTCCATTCAGGTCAAAAATTCTCTTTCATTTGAAAGGGATAATTTGATTAAGTGTGTTCATTCTTAATATATTTGTTTGTTATACATCAAATTATTTTTTTCTAGCAGTCTTTTCTCAACTAAGCAACACTATTTTTTCCAAACCAAAAGAGTCAATCTCTTTGCAGAGAAGGGCCCTCCCCAAAATACAATTTGAACAGAAATATAAATTCCTCAGACCCCGAACCTCACTACGTAAGGAGTATGCACTGCCCTCTTTGAGAAAGCTGTATTGAAGAGCAAAACAATTCTAAAGGAAAAGTGATAACTTTCATTCTGTGTGACATGTCTTTATTAAGAATGGGGTGAACAAAAAAAGACTATAACACAATCATATCTTTGGCCTCCAAATTAAAAATGCAAGTTATATCCTAACAGACAGTCCCCTGCAGACAGTAAGTATTAGGAGATTGTGTTGATAAATGAGTGTTGCTGTGTCTTTCTCTTGTGGCTCAGGTAGCCATTGTTAGAAACAAGACCCTTAGGAAGCTGTCTTACAAGGATGGATTCCTGCACGTGAACAAACTGACAGAACCAGAGACAATCCTGATGTTCAAATTATTTACTATTATTCACTTAGCCGATAGAGCAGAGTACATATATTTCCCAAGTTTATCAAAAGAGTTTACAGAAATTCATCCTTAGTGTTTTTGAGCAGGTGATGAAAAGAGTCCTCTCATATACCCTGCTGGTAGAAATGCAAATTGTTATATGCTCTAAAGAAAGCATTTTGGCAATTTGTGTCAAAAGTCTTTTAAAAATGCATATTTTTTGTCTTAGTAATTTGATTTCTAAAATCTTATCCTAAGGAAAAAACAAAATTGTCTACATGACTAATTATGAAAACCTTTATCTTGGCATTGTGTATAAGAAACTCAAATGTCCAGCAGTAGGGGAGTGTTTCAGTCGACTTTTCTGTGTCCATATAATGCATACCAGAATTTCTCAACCTTGACACTGTTGACATCCTGAGCCTGTTAATTCTTTCTCATGGGCACTGTCTTATGCAGTAGGATGTTTCACACCATCCCTGGCCTCTGTCCACTAAATACTAGTGGTACCACCATCTTCCCCACCCTTGTTGTGACAACCGAAAATGTCTCCAGACACTGCCAAATATCAGCTGGGGGATGACAGTGCCTCTGGGAACCATTGATATATATTAGGCAGATTTTTAAATAGTTTTAAATGAATATTTAAAAAGGAAAAATTCTGAATATCTTGTTAAATTTTGAAAAAGGTGCATTGTTGCGACAAAAAGGTAAAAAGATATCAATAGACCAATTCAGAGGATGTGAATTTTTTTTAATGACAGAGGGCTGCTCTGATGGTTCTGCGCAAAGCCAGATACTCCCACCAGATCTCTCAGAGCAGCCGAGAATAACAGCCACCCACAATATGTCCACATGAGAGGAGTCTGCCAGGTGCTAGAAGCTTGCCTTTTTTAGTTCCAGTAGAAATTTAGGATTTTTTTTTTTTTTATCTTAACCCCTTTCCCGATTCCTACCCCATCTGTACTCAGCATCTGGCTCCTCACCTAGTGCAAATAATCTGTAGGAACATTCCTGAATTCAGTGAGCCTGGATGAATCAAAGTTTTATTTCCCAGCCTCCTTCAAGAGGCCCAAGCTTTTGGTCAACATGGTATGTATGTGTCTTCTCAACAGGTTAACAGGTTCAGGATGCTTTTCATTAAAAATAGATTAAGTGTGCAGAAATGGAGGCATATTTTAAAAGTTACTTCTTAGAGATAAATTTCTATATGATTTAAAAATGAAGCACTTTAAGTGTTTATTATTGAAAATATTTTCTAGAAGAGAAAAATAAATTATTTAAATCATAATTCTTAGAAAAAATAATTAAATTGATTTTAGATATCTTGGACAGCTTTTTATGTATTAGTCCTATTAATAGGAGGAATATATAAATGAAGATGGTCTAGGTAAGTTGTTTCAGGAAGCCATTCAGATTTGAGGGAAAAATTATATTATTTCTCAGGTCGTTCAGAAACATGCTATATAATATTAAAAAGAAGAGAATCTATATGGGTAGCCCACTTTTGCTCTTCCGAAATAACTCTCCTTACACACTTGATAAGGAATGAATTCATTTTCTTTCAATGATTTTAGTCCGGGAAAGCTTACTCTGACGTTACAAACTAAATGTATTTTAGCTTTCCCCTTATGCCCCTCAGAAAGTGTGGAAGCTTTTGAAGGGCTGCAAATCTCAGATAGCAGGAGAGGAAAGGTACCTATAGGAAAGAAAACCTTTCCTGCATTTCTGCATCCACCGGAGGAGGTGGGTGTAGAGTTCCGTTGTTCCCACAACACCCTGATGGTCCTTCTGTTGGAGAAAAGAGAACTCAATTGTAATTCATAAGAAAAGCAAGAGGGCCCTGGCCAGTGTGGCTCAGTTGGTTGAATGTTGTCCCATGAACAGAAAGGTTGGTGGTTCGATTCCGGGTCAGGTCACATGCCCAGGTTGCAGGTACAGTCCCAGGGGTGCTCCCTGGTTGGGATGCGTGTGGAAGGCAACTAATCAATGTTTCTCACATTGGTGTTTCTCTCTCTCTCTCCCCCCCTCTCTCTCTCTAAAAAAAAAAAAAGAAAGAAAGAAAAAAAAAGCAAGAGGGATTTTGAGAATTTGAGCAGCCTAGGGTTGGGAGGGAGAGAAAAAGGAGGAAGGAGAGTGGGTCATAGGGGTGCAGGTAAGACGCCAAGGCCTAAGATGTATGTGAACAATACATGGAGATTTTGTAATGGATTTTTAGGGAATACTTTTAATTTTTAATATTTAGTAACTTAACTGTGTGGGGATATACTAGGGGTGATGCTGAAAATATTTAACAACACTTCAGCACAGGCTCGACCTGGACTTAACCAAGTGGGGGTGAAACAGCAGAATAGCAGCCTCAGATGTAACACCCCTTTAGGCCAAGTTACAATGAAAGATGGCTGCATACCCAAACACCTCGTGTCAGAGACCCAACCCGACCTGCAGCAAGAGGCGAGCGGAATTAGGAGGCCAGGGGACAGACAGGAGAGGGCGACATGAGTGAGACACCCTGCTACCTGAGTGTGCGGGGCAGTCCAAGTGTAGCAGTCCGCAGGGATATGGAAGCGGGGCAGGGCCGGTTAAAGCATATAGGAGCAGGCCTGGGAGATGTAAGTTTTCTCAAAGAGCCATGGAAGTTCCAAGTTATCATTAGCAAAGTCATGGCCACAAGAAAGGAAGCAGACCGAGTTAGCGCTGTGCCGGGGGAGCAGTCAGGGGGCTGTGGGGAGGGGGTTTCAGTTGACCGGACAGGCCTCAGGCGAGGGGCAGGAGCGGGCCAGGTGAGCTGAGGCTTCAAAACCAAAACCAGGCAGAAGAAATTCCGGCCCAGGAGACACCTTCCAAACAAAGAAGCCTGCGATTCTAACCCTGCTTCAGAGAGTGTCCTCATTCCAAATGTGGCTCAAACCATAAGCCTTTTTATGATTTGACCATGGATGCAAGAGGTGCTCCCAAAGATGCAGGCCCCATACCTAAAGATAGCCAAGGAGAAAGAAAGCAAGGACCCCATTGCCACAGGCTAACCACTGGAGGCGGAGGTGCAAGGGCCATTTATTTAGGCTTGAACGAACTCCCTGAGAATTGGCAACACTCAATAGGACGCTAGTCACAAATGGAGTGCCCAGGCTACCCGCCTTTCCTCCTCACCAACTGCTAAATCTGTCTCCATAAATAGCTTCCCACTGGCCAGCTCACACCACGTCTGTCAGTCCGTGTCTGGAAACCCTCCTTTACCTCTAGGGAAACATGCCTCTCCATAGTCCCTGCATACTGTGTCCATTTCACAGATCTGAAGTCAGCAGTCATTCTTAACCGCCCCTACCCTTCCCCTATGCCCCAGTTTTTCCTCACTAGATTGAAGGGTCTTCTTTAAAAAACAAACTGTTCTTCATAGGACAACAGTTCCCTGTAGTCTTTATCACTCTCTGACAACTAGCTTGTCAGCTTTCATCTTGGTGTGACTCCAGCAGTGGACTTTGGCTCCAGGACAGAAGTGACCATGTGGGCTAGTGGCTGTTGTTTTCCTTGGTCTGGATGCCCTTTGTCTGGGGCCCAGTATGATGCCGGGTGTGACTTTGGAGGGGCCTGTCTGCCCTTACGGGGGCCACTCAGTTGACAGCAGTGGCTCCAGACTATTAATCGTCAAGAAATTCCCTTGTGGCTGGCAGAAGTGTTGCCCACTGAGACTTTCACAGATTCCTTGTTTCTAAGAGCCTCAAAAATGCTATTTTCTGTTTTGTTATGTTTTTTAGTAGAGCACTGGGGATGGGACTTGGGGAGTTCTCACTGTGCTCTGGGTTGGTGACTCTATGGAGGCAGAAGGCATCTACCGGGGAGAGCACACACTCGCAAAGGAAATTGAACCTAATTCTGGGACAAATCTACGTTTACAGGAGGAGCATGAAGACAAATGAACAAAGGAAAGAGCTGCAGGAAAATGACTTTGAAAGTAGAATTTTAAAAGTTTTGGGAGTTTTGAAAAAAGGTCCGTGTGGCTGAAAGCATTTCTCATTACAGGGAAATGAGATGTGAGGAGAGTAGTTTTCTTAGAGGGGCAGAGGCTGTGATAGTAAGTGGGAGAGCCCTTAAAAGGGGATCACTGGTGGCTGAGGATGGTTGGCACTGGTCTAGCAGCTCCTTAAGGAGTCAGCAGTGAGAGGCTGTGTGTGTGTGTGTGTGTGTCCTGAAAGATTGCAGAGAATAAACCGCTCTGATCAGCTCCTGTAGAATTCATGTGAAGTAGCTAAAACCTCCTGTTGTACAAATATACTGGTGAACACAGGAGTTTTCACTTCCACAGTTTCTGTTTTTGTCTTTCTTAATGGTATGTACATTGTGTACTTCTTTGTCCGTGTGGCCAGGGATAAAGTGCTTAGAATTATTTTACAGGGGAAAAACTTTTGAAAACATTTCCAACTGTTGACATTTGAAATATAATAGATGTATTGTGTTGGATTAGAAGAAAAAGAATACTCAATTTTGCTTCAATTCCCTTGGCAAGATAACAGCTTCCCTGCTTCCAATGTAGTTCTATTAATTAATCAAATCTCAAATTCTTAGTGATTTCTATTAATGTTGGGGATCTCTGATGTAGGTAAATCTAAAATAGTAATTGTTACAAATGTTTGTATAGTAAAAGTTTGCTCATTTTTATCAGAGGTGAGGTAGGAGAGTAGAATTCTACAGAAGTTGAAATCTCAAGGTCAGTTGACCCTCGAACAATATGTGTTTGAACTTTGTGGGTCCATTTATACACAGATTATTTTCAATAAATATTATTAATGTATTTTTTCTTCCTTATGATTTTCTTAATAGCATTTTCTTTTCTCTAGCTCACTTTATTTTACAAATACAGTATATAGTGCATATAACATGCAAAATATGTGCTAATCCACTGTTTACATTATTAGTAAGGTTTCTGGTCAACAGTAAGCTACTAGTAGTTAAGTTATGGGGGAGTCAAAAGCTATATGTGGATTTTTGACCAAAGTAATCCCAATAAATTTAATAAAATTTTCTTTAAAAGCTATATGTGGATTTTCAACTGTATGAGGGTTGGTATCCCTAAACCTGTGTTTAGGGGTCAACTGTAAACAATTTTCAAGGATATCTGAGTGGTTTTATTAGTTTTAAATAATATGAATTCAATTTAATTATGATATTGAGTATCTGCTATGTGGGAGGCATTACCGTCAAGTATTTATTGTACATACACGTGATTAAGACAACAGTGAATGTCATCCCAATAACTGTAACACAGTAGTCCTCCCTTATCACAGTTTTATTTTCTGCAGTTTCAGTTACCTGTGGTCCGCTGTGGTCCAAAAATATTCAGTGGAAAATTCCAGTAATAAGCAATTCATAAGCTTTAAATTGTGCTCCCTTCTGAGTAGTGTGCCAAAATCTCTCACAGTCCCACTCTGTCCCACCTGCGACGTGAATCATCTCTTTTTTCATGATAACCACACTGTACCTGCTATTGCTTTTTAGTCACTTAGTAGCCATCTCAGTTATCAGATCAGTTATCAGATATTTTAAGAGAGAAAAAAACCACATTCACATAACTTGTATTTATTACAGTATATTGTTATAATTGTTCTATGTTATTGTTGCTGTTAATCTCGTACTGGGCCTAATTTATAAATTGAACTTCATCATAAGTATGTATGTAAAAAAATCCATAGATTATGTAAGATTCAGTACTACCTGTAGTATCGGATATCTACTCGGGCTCTGGGAATATATGCCCCACAGATGAGGGGTGACTACTATATATAAGACAGAGGATATGTGATATTGGAAAGGTCTAACAAGATAAGAGAGTCCATGGAAGCTTCATGGAAGAAAGAGGATTTGGGAAGGACCTTAAAAGAACCTAAAATCGCAGCAGTCAGACAGGGAGCCATTGCCAGTGGGCTGAAGAGCATGGGAACGGCAAACCCGGGGCGGCAAGGCTGGCAGAGGCAGTGTGCACCGTGGGCCATGCTGGGCTTTGGAACTGGGTGGACACTCTGGTTCTCACACTTACTAGCTGAGTACCAGCAACTTTCCCATCCCCATCTGAACAATGGAAAGATCTACTTCACAGGACATCTTTGAGTATTCAGTGGACTAGTTTCTGGCATAGAAATGCTAAAAAATGTTATATTTTTCTATTTTCTAAAAAACAATGGATCTTTCAGCTTTTTGGGAACAGAGAATAGAAAAGAAATTTTATTTTGGGACTTTTTACAGAGATCTATAAAAACCATAGAATAATGTTATTCTTGACCAAGGGTAATTTGATTAAGTTACCGAAAAATAGTTTATAAGGTTTTAAATTAGTATTACAACCAGGGACCCATTGTTATACTGCTTCTTTAGAAGTTCTTTGGGGTATTTTGGTTTTGAAAGCTAAGCATCACTAATACATTGCCTGAATTATTCGTAATCTCCAAATTAGCAGTGGGGGTTTCCTATCTGTTGTTGATATTAAAATTCATTTTTCTTTGTCCTTGGATTGTAACCCATTTCCATTCCTAATTATGTTCTGCACAGGCTCATATTAGTGCTAGTTATCATCTTTGGGTACCCAGTAGTTGGGCACTGTTCTTTGAAAGTGTCTAGACATGACCTAAAGACATGTTGGCCCTTAGAGAAAGCTGTCATGGCATAAAAAAATTTATTCTAGTTATTGTCCAGCTTTGCCCATACTTCCCAGAAAATACTATTGCCCAGTTCTCTTCCTTTTCTACTCTCTAACCTCTCCCATCCCCACCCCTTCTACTCTTTCACTCTATCATTGTGATAAGAGAATTTTTTTCCTAAAAGTAGAAGTTATCATAAAATTTAATTACTGACCTTTCACTCCAGTTCCTTGACACATGTTTTCAGTATGCTGTGGAAATTGGTCTGTACTTCTCAGATCAAATAGAAGAATCCTTTATTTAAACAGCTGTCCCCTATGGCCAATGTATGTTATGAGACTTAATGCTGTTTGGCATTTGGAATCATTCTTTGTTCTTGAATGGGAAATAAGAATCAGCAAAAACTGCCGTGCTATGGCAGTCCCAGCATAATTTCAGAGTCTGTCTATAGGGATAGTATTTTTGGTAACTGGGAAATATTATACAAGCAATGCTGCATACCAATTAGTTGTATTAAAATATACATTATGCACAGCTCTGTACTTGGCTTAAAAAGTTTCCTTGACAACATCATTTAACTTCTTACTGTTCTTTTCACGTTGCTAGTATAAATATCTAATATGTTTTTGTTCAAAACATCAATTAGGCCTCAGTATAATCTTTATTAATACAGATCTGTTATTACAAGAAGACTGCTGAGCTGTGATAATTTGCACAGCAGGAACAATAAAATATCTTCTTTCTGTTTGGTTCTACCCCAGAACACTTGGCTTTTTTATTTTTTTTTACAGAGCACACCAAAGCCTTTTAGGATCTCTTTTATAATCATAATGAAATCTTTATAGCCCTGATAAGCAAAAGCATTCTTTTCTTCAAAGGTAAACAAAATGGAAAGGCCTAAAATTATAGAGACATTCAAAAAGACACGTATTAGCTATAGATCTCCACTGTTAACATCTTTCATTATTTTTCTCCATGTAGCCAGAACTCCCCACTTCCTGCGGATTCAGAATGTGGAAGTGAATGCCGGCCAGTTTGCCACCTTCCAGTGCAGTGCCATTGGCAGGACCCTGGCAGGGGACAGGCTCTGGTTACAGGTACAGTAACTCACTTTCACCAGTTCATTGAAAGTCCTGTGGAATCGATACCTGCCCCTGGGGAGGGGCCCAGGGAAATGGATCCGTGCCAGGTGCTTAATGGAAGATAGATGCTGTGGAGAGTTTTCAGGTTCCTTTCCTTCTTACCAACAGCCAGATTACTAAGAGTTCTAGAGAAGCTAATTGTTATTCATCACAGCCCTTATTTTGAATTTGTTTTTGTTTTTTTTGCCCTTCTGTTTAGTCATCTTACTTTGAAGAGCTGATTGTCAATTTACATTAAAAGCAATATATTAAAGTATAAAACAGTACCTTTTCCCTACTCTTCTAAAGTTCAAGAATACTATCCTCCCCTCCCCTCTCCTCCTCTCCTCCTCTTCCCTCCTCCCCCTCTCCTCCTCCCTCCCCTCCCTTCCCCTCCCCTCCCCCTCTCCCTCTCCCTCCCCTCCCTTCCCCTCTCCTCCCTCTCTCCTCCCTCCCCTCCCTTCCCCTCCCCTCCCTCTCTCCTTCTCCCTCCCCTTCCTTCCCCTCCCCTCCTCTCTCCTCCCATCTCCTCCCCCACCTCCCCTCCTTTCCCCTCTCCTGCCCTCCCTTCCCCTCCCCTCCTCTCTCCTCTCTCCTCTCTTTTACACACACATTTATAGGCCTTTTTGTAATTTGCTTTTACACAGCAATAAGCCTCAATTTAGACAACATTCATAACACATTTTTTAACTTTGAGAATCTTAAGTGGACATTTTTTAGGGTAATCATAATTTATGTGTTTTACAGTCTTTCCCATTTCACCATATGTATCTCGCATGATAAGTCATTTCATGGTTAGATCCCTGGTCTCAATGATTCTGACAGAATGAGGGACCTGCCCCCTCTGACCAGAGTCCTACCCACTTCAGGCTCTAGGTTTCATTTACGCTCCCATAGAATTCTCCGGTTTCCTTCCTTTTCCTCCTTTTAAGCGTCAATCTGCAGGCCGCTCATTCTTCATCTTGAGCTGTGTTGATCTCCCCTTTCCTACCGATCCTGTAGTTGGGTTGGGTTGGGTTTGGTTAATTATTTACTTACTGTGTTTGCCCTGATCTGCTTCCTTTTAACCTTCCTGTGTGTCTGTTCCGTTCACCTTCCTTTCCGTTTCCTGCACGCGACTGTTCCTCTGTGCAGGTCACCTCTCCACCTTCCATTACCCCTCTTCTTCTGCACTGTAATAATGATTGCAATGTGTCACAGTCGGTGACACTATAATTTTTAAATCCCTTATCCCTTTTAATCATCACAACTGAAATAAATGGCCATTTTTATTCTTCCCTTTCTGGCGAAAATGGAAGATAGCCAAATGTGCTATCCGAGATTAGTCAATAATGTGTTGACAAGTGGGGAATACATTCCGGAGGAGGCTTTTTAAATACAGCTGTGTCCTCTGCACAATCCCTCACCCTTCTACTTTGGTGTCACTCTCTTTTCTCATCCTTCTGTCCCTGGGAGTGTGCCCTGGCCAGGAAGGAGGAATGTGTGCAGCGGACTGAATTCATCTTCACTGTTTCCTTCTCTCTAAAAGTTGTATAATCGCTGCTTTAAAAGCTTTTGTAGTGTGTGAAAACTGTGCTTCACCCTGTTCTTCAGTATTTGACCTTTTCCTTTTTATCCCACTTTCCAATTATTTTAGATTCTTAATGTTAGTGATTGAGAATTATTTTCTTAGTGGTTGTTTGGTATTAAATTCTATCAAGATTAGCTGTTTATGGTAATTGATGAGATTTTTTAATTGGCATTTTTCACAATGCATTAATGACCTTTTAAAAATGAAACTATCCTTGTCATCTTTGATTTATCTCTAGAAATCTTAATTGTTCGTGGAAATTTTTTCCTGATATTTATATTAATGTTACTTGAGAGAATACAATATAAAGTCTAGGTTTTAGCCTCAATAGAGTCTTAGATATTCCCAAGAATTTACAGGCAAGTTGAGGATTCAATTTGCTCTTTATGTTTTTGCAAGTATCGTGGACTTGGGATGCTCATGCTTAAACTTGAGTATTTCCTTGGGGGTTGGTGATCCTCACTTCCTATTACAAAGTGGGAGGCTGTTTTAAAGAGAATCTCTCATGTTGTAGGGAGAAAGCTAGCTGCTGTTCTGAAAAAAAGAGCAGGGGAGGGAGGCTAAGTGCAGATTTCTCAGCCCTGACTCCACTACCTCACATGGAAAGTTTTGTTTGTTTGTTTGTTTGTTTTTTAATGTCCGTTCTACACCAGGATTCTGATTTAATTGGTCTGGGGTAGGGCCCTGCCTTCAATATTTTGTTAAAGGCTTCCCAGATGATTCCAGTGTGTGTCCAGGGCTGACAATCACGAGTCTGAAGCAAAGTGAAACACATGTTCCAGTTTAGGAAAGTAAAAGGTAGACATAAATGATAACTGGTACCTGTATTCAATAGCATCCATCTGACTCTCATGTTGAATTTCTCATGTACAGGTCTCTCCTGCTTTTGTTCTATTAAATTTGATCATCGTGTTGGTAAATTGTTTTTACAATCAATCCATTAATGTCGTTCTTTATCTATTGCCCAGTCCTTTCTTGCCCTTGTTAGCATCAGTGACTACATATTGCCTGCAGATTTCCACATGGTCCTGTCCAGAAGGGGACAAAGATAGAACTGCTGTAACTTTGAAATTCTAAGTGAAACTTACTTTGTCCTGGGTTCAGTATGCTTTTTGGTTTGTGAATCTTTGTGATGTTAGAATAATTTTACTGTTAAATGATTTATTTCCTATAGTTGGATAGGCATTTTGTGGAGAGATGTTTATTTTTATAATAGCTGATGAAATAAGACACTATAGTGTCCTTTACTTGCAATGATGGTTTCTATTGACCTGTCTGTGAGGAGTGACTTCCAGTAGCAGTGAAGATTTGCAGGAGGTAATGGTTTCACAGAGCCCTCCTGCCCCCTTGTGCTGTGCCCCAATCCTTTGCCTCAGGCCATTCTTTAGACATGGAGAGAAGCAAACCTGGAATCATGGACCATGTCTGTCTAGTCTCGAGGTATTACTATGAACATTTCTTCCTTATTACACTAGTACTCTAAGTTTCAAATATGCTTTCCTGCACATAAACTCACTTAGATCCTCAAAATAATTCTGAGATCCAGGCAGAAAATTGAATACAAAAATTGTTTTGGTCATTTTATAATTTGAATCTTCCCAACAGTAAGTCAAGATTTAGAAATTAATAATACATCTTTATTTGGGGAACATCAGTATTCTGGAGTATCAGTATTTGCAGTAATTTGTGTTACTTGTGTTACCATCTTTTGAGCTCTACCATAGGCATTTTGCATAGAGTTTCATGGGTGTATCGCACGGTCTTATGCTTCTTTTGTAGGTGAGGAGGTTGAGAGGCGGGGTTGTCCAAGGTCACAAGGTAAATGGCATAGCTGGGAACAGTACACCTCTATGTCTTGACTTTTATTTTACTACTGTTTATTCTACTCTACTGTGGAGTCTTCTCATACCCCAAGGCTAGGTGAATAGCCAACATTCACTTACCACTTTGTCATAAGAATTTGGATGTGACTGACATTACATGATTAACATCAAGGAGCCATCTTGACAAAATTAAAAAGTCCATATGTATTTCATGTACATATATTGATCCACATCTAAGAAAAATGGTCAGTGGTTTGATTGTTTTAAAATATAGATTAAATATGATCACTGTCAGAGTCTTTCACAAAAACATAGCACAAATAAATCTGATGATGACACTAATGAAGAAATGTTTATGATTAACAGATGTGTCCCATCTGCTTACATTTTCTTTGTTGCATCTATGGGCCACACAGGTTATTGCCAAAGCAGAATTGGTTTTTGTAGAATACTGAACAACAAAATAAAACACAGTTCAAGAACATCTATTATTATAGCTGCAGAGTGCTTAAAACATCTTACAGACAATTACAGTAGGAAGGTGGCATCTATAAAACTTTTTTATAGTACAAAACTGATATGCAATGGGTTGGTTGAAGATACTTGCTATATTCTGTCAGATATGGTGGTCTATGCATAGAACATTGACATAACCATGGGAGATAGTCAAATGAAATGAATTTGTAAAATCATTCAAGCACCCAAACATGACCATATATCTTGTTATTATCAACTTTCTGATCACCTGTGGAGCTTACATTCTGAAAATATTTTAGAATGACTATATACGAATATATACATATCACTGAGAAGAGAAAATGGAATTTTAGATGTTCTCTTTTATACTTATAATTTGCTGATGTACTATTTCTTAGTTATATATTTTTTATGCAGTCCTTGACCCTTTAAGCCATATGTGATTTTTTAAAATTACTGTTCTTTCTTAATATTTAAATTTTATTTTCCTACATCTGCTTTTTTCTCTGAGAATTTTTATAGCACATATTTCAGCCTATCAATAAGTAAAGATGATCACCAAAGACAGTACTGATGTGTGTAAATCTGAAGCTGTCTTGTGCACATTCTTTTCCAGGGAACACAGGCACCTCTCCCTCCTCTGGATCTGCTCCAGTGTGGGCGTTTTATTAACTTCTGCTGTTTAATTCACTTTTGAAACATTGCATTGGCTCCTCCATTCTTGACTCTTCTTAGTGTCTTAGTCACCTTGGGCTGCTACAACAAACTACCATAGACTGGTGCTTAAACAACAGACATTTATTTCTCACAGTTCTGGAGAGTGGAAATGCAAGATCAGGGTGCATGCATGGCAGGATTCTTAGTTAGGGCCACTCCCTGGTTCGAAGACAGCCTTACTCTTTCTGAATCCTTACAGAGCGAGAGGGAGAGAGATCTGGGCTTATCATGGCCATATAAAGGCACTAATATCATGGGAGGGCCCCACTCTCATGACCTCATCTAAACCTAATTATCTCCCAAAGGCCCAACCTCCAGTGCCATCATATCTCTTCTCAGTGATATGTATATATTCGTATATAGTCATTCTAAAATCATATTGGGAAATAGGTTCCATCATATGAATTTTGGGTGGACACAGATATTCGGTCTACAGTCCTCAGCTACAACATCAAACTCAGAAGTGGGTGGGAAATGAAAGTGGTTCAGCCTCCAGAACAATGGCAGAAAGCAAGGAGGCAATGGAGATGGGAGACAGTGAAGATGCCTTTTCAACAGGAGATAAATGGTCTCTTCGATCAAGCCAGGGATTTACATGTGCATGTTGACTGAAGAGCAGCTGGCGAAGGAAACCTGGAAAATAATCATTTTCTCTTGACCGATCTTAGAGGCCCCTATCATTATTCATTGGCTTACTTTTTAGAATCACAAAATTATGTGACTTCTGAATTTTGAGCAGTCTTTAAGCTAAATTCTTCATTTTATTAATGAGAAAACAGAAGCCCAGAAAACGTTGGAAACTTTAACAGTCATAGATTTGCATTTATTATGATACTTATTTGCTAGTGAACCTCAATTGAAGTACAAATATTTTTACTTATTAACAAATTAGTAAATTTTGTCACTTGGACATTTTTCTTCATTGATTAACCTTGTATTTCAAGTAAAATTGGCCTTCGAACCATATATTCTCATATTTATTGCAAAAATATCTGTGTTAACTTTAGAATCATCATAACACAATATGTTTGAGTTTTACTGTTTTAGCAGACAGCTTGGTGTTCATTAGAAGTAATGCATCTGAGTAGCATTTCAAAATGATTTCATAACATGCGTCAGTTCGTAGAAATGGAAAAGAAAATCGGGTGGCATTTCTGTGAAGTACTCATTAAAAACAATGGTTGCAACACAGCATCTAGAATACTGCCTGTCACATAACAAATAGTAAATACCAGTTCATGGCATGTGGCTTACTGAGTGCCTGAAAAAATCAGGTGTCTCTCCTTCAGGTGAATCTCAAAGGTCCATATTAGACCAGGAAAATGAGCACAACTGTGTCCTTCGGGGATGCTTGTTTTAGGGTCATTTGCAGAGGGTTGGTCTTTGAGGAGAAAGGGTCATACAGAACCTAGTGGTACTTCCTGCTATTTCAGAATATATGGCAAATATCACTCCAAGTAAGAGTAATTTTAGAAGCAAATGTGATCAATATATCGTCTTTCCTAAGCCTCTATTTCATGTACCCCTTTCCTAGGCACTGTTATTCCCTGTTGTAAAATGTTCGTCTTTAATTTCCCGTTTTAAAAAATTTTCTTGCCATAGGACCTCAGTTAAATGTAATAGAAATATACCTCTATTTAGGATAACCCATTTGAGTTCTCACCATGACAACAGACCTGTGCCACAGTAATTGATGAATGAAACCTATCCCACTCATTTTTTTTGTATGACATGTAATTCAATATGAGCTCTTAATTTTGGAAGCTTTGTTTTCTAAAAATAATATTCACTTGGGATCAAAACATTTTTAGTTGCTGGCTCAGAGTTGTTTTTCTTTTGAGTGTTTGATATATAATTCCACTTAACTGGGTATAAGCTACCCAATTGTGAAAAAAGTATTTTTCACCAGCCTAATCAATTTCTCACATTCCTTGTCTGAGCTCAGATAATTGTAGACCTGTTTTTGAGAGAAAAGGGAAAATCATTTTTGTAACTTAAAATGATTCTCGTAAGAATAGCTCCTCTGACCTATAAAATTTTGCTCAAAAATGAATAAATTATAAATTGTATTAATATCATTTACATTACTGACTTCAACAGAAGTGTTTGAAGTAAAATAATTACAACTCCATTTGCTAGACACTGCTGTGTGGTAGATACTCTGCTAGGCTGTATTCAGGCTTTTTTTCCCCCTCAACTGATCCCTAGGAGAACTCTCTTTCTTATATGTCCATTTGTAGAAGAAACTGAGGCTCAGGAAGTTTCAGTCATTTTTTTCCAGTGGCCCACTGCTAGTAACAAGAGCTGGGATTTGAATCAGGCCATGTAAGTGGAGAATCTATATTCCTAACCATTCCTCCTCTTGCATAGTAAAGACACAAATATTTCCATGTGGATTTATAAACATCATGTAGTGATTTAAGTGATAATTTTTATCAAATTTAAAATTAAAGTTATATTCACATATGTGGAATTTTGCCTTGCCTTTTGTGTTGAGGGATGTATATACATTTGGTCAACTTTTCTTAGTGGCTTTTAGTTTCATTTATGGATAATGAGGGAAGAAGTTACAACAGTATATGAGAACAATTTTGCTGTTATATATAAAAGCCATAAAATGATTTGGAAAGAAGTAAAATTACGGTTCCCTGGGCAAGCTTAACTTGAGCATTTTACACCATATATATTAAAGCATGAATTTAACATCACTTACCATCATAGAAAATACTAGGAATGCATAAAAAGGACTGTCTTCAGTTGCTATAGCAACCATTTGCTCCTTAAAATTATGAGTTGTTGAAATCACATCCATTATTGTTCATATATATGATACAATATTGTACCTTCAGACAGAAACCATTAAAAGCCTTTGAAGCATATATTGTGTTTTAATTTAGTATGAGTTTGGATTACATTAATTTGAAGGTTAAGATTTATTTTACATTGATGAAACAATATGATATGCCTAGGGAGATTCTAGGAGAAATTAATTATTAAATTTCACTTTGTGATATTACCTAATTTAGTCAAAAGAGATATGAGCAGTTGTTGCTTTGAGTAGGATGCACCAGGTAAAGCGGGAGCAGCAGTGGGATTTCTCCTCCATGGCAACCTGAAGGCCTCCGGGCCAGGATGTGAAATTGAACTTGGAAAACTGCAGGTCCGGATGGTTCGTTTGGAGGGTAGAAGAGAAAGGCAGCAACTACTAATTTTAAGGACTGCTTGCTTTGGACCCAAGAACCATAAAAGCATTTATTCTGTTTCTTTTCTCATTTTATCAAAAACTTCATTTGTTTATCTTGTTTCCAAGAATCTGCAGCTCTGTCATGAGAAGGGAAGGCAGAAAGGGCCTTCAGAATTTCTGTGATTGAGGGCCGGGACACCTACAATCAGCCTCTTCTGTCTCCTTTTAGAGATCCAGGCCTTGGAGCAAGTGTCCTAGAGCATGTGGATGCTGTTAGGATGTCTAAGTTTTTCCTCTCTGTCTCTCCTTTCTGGGATAGAAGGAAGAAACTGGAAAAAGTTTCAGCTAGGAGGTTTATGTATCTACCTTAGGTGGCCTTGAAAGTCCTGGATTTTCAGTCTGGTAATCTGGAATTATCTACTAAGAAAAGAGAGAGGACAAATTACTTAGTTCTTCCTTGAGATAGAAAGAAAATTTGACAACTTCTGATGGGTTTTAATTTCAAAAATTTCCTTAGGACTGTAGAAGTAGAATAGAGAACAAACCATGCTGCTTCTAGTCCTAGCATGACCCAGTTTGAGACAAAGCTATAGACATCTCTGAGTGGCACACAGTGGCAGCCAGGAAGCTTCTACAGAGGAAGAGCTTTGAAATTATAAAGCAGACCATTCTCTTCTGCATCTGTCCTGCTTATAAAAATGCCACCCTTCATTCCCTTCATTCAAAGGAAAGAAAATTGGCTATTGCCCAAGTGTAATAAAATTCTATTTTCCTCTGTTATAAGAAGTGATGTCCACTAAGCACAAAGGAAAAGTGACAAGTTGATGTAGTTTCTGTTTATTCTTAAGATTTGGAAGCTAATTATGACTTTCATTCAAGAAATGTATATTACACACATTCCATGTGCTGGGTATGTGACTGTTACTTATGAAAACATTGATGGAAAATAAGGCTGCTGCCTCTTTTGCCAAACTGCATTTTCTCTTCTGCGGTGGTACCTTTACCATATAAATGGCTTGATTCTTCTGCAGGAAGTGAATGCTACCTTGACAAAATGGTTCTTCAATTCATATAGCATTGGAGTATGTGTAAGCCAGCGCAAAATCATCTTTTTTCCGGGAGAAATAATCATAGTCATTCAAAAATACAAAAATGGGAGATGACTTTCTAATTTCTTCTTCGAAAAAACGTTTCTTTTCACTTTCATTATAGAAACTGTGAGTACATTCAGAGGTAGAGAGAATAATATAATGAACTTAATATATTCAGGATCCAGTTTCAACAACTAACAATATGTGGCCAATTGCTTCATCTATATTTCCACCTGCTTCCCCTCTGATTATTTTGGAACAATCTCAGTCATCTTATCATTTAACTTGTAAATGTTTCTTTAAAACAGTAGTTGGCAAAGTTTTTCTGTAAAGGGCCAGATAGCAAATTTTGCAGGCCAGTCGTCTTTGTTACAGCTAATCAGTTTTCCCATAGTCGCAGGAGAGCAGCCACAGACAACACATAAAGAATGAGTGATTGTGTTCGATACAGCTTTATGTATGGACACTGAAATTCAAGTTTCATATAAGTTTCATTGTCACAAAATATTATTCTTTTGATATTTTTCTACCATTCAGAAATGTAAAAACCATTCTTAATTTGCGAGCTGTACCAAATGGGATGTAGGGGGGTGGGTTTAGCCTCAGGCTCCTGGTCTAAAAGGTAAGAGACTTTAAAATAATAGTAATAGTCACTATGTAAACCCTACAAAAACAATGTTTACATTTCCTTGACCGTCTTATAATTATTTGTTTTAGTCTCTTTTTGTGATGTTTTCACCCATTGATGATTATTCCTAGGTTTATTAATTCATTAAGGGTTGGGCTACCCAATGGCTCAATTATATCCGCCCTTTTTTGTTGAGTAGCTAGAATACTTCTAAGAGAAGAGCTTTTTCGTATCAACTGTTTGGTTACCCTGATAAATCAATAATAAAGGGAAGATGGCATAAATACTTGATACTTTGTCTTTTTTAACAAGTTTCCAAAATAATGAGGTCATTCACTGACATCACCTAAAAGTGACCAGCGGGGTTTTTCGTATGATTGTCATTGTTTTTATTGTCATTTTCATCAACTTCTAAATTTCAACACATTTGATGTGTTTTGATCCACCATACTTATTATCTTAACTGCTGCTCAGATCTTCCGCCCCTGAACAGTGGGGCTTCCTCAGCATGGGTGATCCCTGCCCTAAGCCATCTAAGATAGCTTTCTTGCTTTCTGGTGTGATAATATATTCCAGGCTAATATATTTTTACATTTTCTACCTTAATGACCTAGAATCAGCCATTACTTCAGGGAGTCCCAATTCCTTTTTAGTGGAAACTGTTAGAAATTATAATCTGGCCATAGACATAATCATTACTGCTAATTAATGTTTCTGGGTCTTCCCATCAGACAGTGGTAGGATATGTATGTATTGCACACACATACACCTTTAAAAATAAAATCGGTGTCCTGAGATCATTCTGACAATTCCAGTTCAAATTCAGAACTGCAGGGCTTTTAGCTTCCATTGTCTTGCATCTTTATCTTTTTTCAACTATGTTTTCAGAAAGAGTAGTGTATTTTAAGGCATATTGGTTGGGAAAAAGTTATATTCTTAGCAGGCCTTGTTTCTGACTGGTCTGGTCTTTCAGATGATGAATGGTTACGTAGGCACTGCCACCTTCCCCATATTAGAATGCCATTATTACAGCTTTGAAGTAATCGGGGTCAAGTCCTTGCCTTCCACACCCAGACCTTTAGCCCAAAAGGAAATGTCAGTCACTGTTAGGCTTCTTAGTTTGATGTGACTGTGTTAATTCCGTCAACAACTGGATATTTGATTTTAAGGCTAAAGAACTTCTAATTTCATTGGTATTCATAATTACTGCATTTATTATGAATACCCTATATTATTTGGATGAACTTCTAAATGAAATTTAAACACAGGTTGCTTTAATATTATCAAATATTACAAATATATAATTAAATGGACTATGTCTAGGTATCAGAGTGAGGTTCTCAATTTCCATAATCAAATTTTTTGCTCAAACATGCCTATAAAGACTATATGTTCAAATAATTTATCACTTTGGATATCTTCATATTGCTCGGCAATATCCGTTAGCCAATTAAAGTATACTTGTGAATATATATTTATAGTATATGATAATATAAGTAAGAACTTCTGGTTCTCACATCCCAAATTGATAAATATTTGTGTTAGGTTGGTTATGGCCTAGAAACCAGAGGTCGACACTATCTTATTTTTTATTAAAATAAAACACATATGGGCCCCAGAAAATAGATTTGCTGAGATATTCAATTATTATTGGATTTAGATTACATAAAATGTTTTGAACAAAATTATTCCAGGCCCTGCTGATATTATTAGTGAGCCCAATGTTAAGAATTTCAATCAGTATCATACAAATGAGCATATTTGAAGGTGGGATAATAGAGATGATTTTCCCTATTGAATAAATGAGAGTGCAATTTAATCCCCACCTGTATGACTAAGGAAGGGTGATTGGCCCATCTACCCTCTAAGCTTGTGCACTCAGAGGGGCTGCAAAAATGCCTGGGATTGATTAATTTTCTCCAAGTGCCGCTAACTTCCCAGACCTCAATTTCTTTCAATCATTGCTCTGGTTATTTCGAACTATTTCTGAAAGACTTAATATGTATCTTTTTGCTGGTAAATTACTGCTCATTTAGAAGTCCTCGAGTTAGTCCACTGCACAAAGAAGGTTATAAGTCTAATTTAAATAACTATAAGTACTTTTTTTCTAGCTTGCTCAAATTGAAATACATGCATGTTTGAAGATACTCTTGTGTTTATAAAAAGCTATATTTAACCCACCAAGATCATTTCCTCTCAGATATGACCATTACAGTTGTTTCATTAAGTTAACAAAAGATCGGTCAGCAAATTTTTTAACAACCCTGAACATTCAGATGCTGTGCTTTGCGCTCAGCACAGGGTTTTGTTCTGGACAGTTGGATCCTAGGCCCTCTCCCCCAGTGACCTCTGAGATTGTGAAGAACAATAGGAATGCCCATCCTTGGTGACTTATCATTGTCCTGCTGTAATGGTGTTAAGGACATAGAGCTCCAGTCCTTGGCAGGACTGCCTCTTTCTAACTGTGAAAATTGAGAGAAAACTGGCTGACAATTTTGCTGTCTCTACCCAAATGTACATTTTCATCATTTTGTTCTGCCAGAATAACAAAGCTTTTCCCCGTAGGCTCCTAGATACGCGGGAGTACTGGATCCTGAGCGCATTGTCCTATCTGGTTATCCCTGTCATGTGGAAAGGCACACAGGGAATGGGACGCTTGTGCCTTTTCACACCTCCTTGCCTGACTGGCTCCTATTCCCCACACTTCCCTGTTTAATTCCAACCCGAGGAAGAGTATCTGGGGACCAAAAGGCATCGTAAAAATCAACTTGTTCAGTCATCCATTCAGTGCCTAAATCCCTTTTAATATTACCATCAGCCCTCCCTAGGTTGCACCAGGCATGGCTTTCATGCTAAAGAAACAGCAATAAAAAACCTGGCAAAGATCCCTGCCTTTGTGGAATTGTGTTCTAGTGGGGGAAAATAGACAACGACTGTAACTAGTAAGTAACTAGTATGTCAGTAAGTGATCACGTGCATTCAGGAGAAGCTAGGCAGGACATAGGGGTAAGCAGGGCCACGCACAAGCAGGTTTCAGTTTTAAATCTAGGCTCTGGGTGGGCCTCAGAGTATAAATTTGAGCAGTGACTGGAAGGAGATGAAGGCGTTAACTGTGGGATAAGTTGGGGAGAACATTCCAGGAGGAAGGCAGAGGTCCCTAAGGAGGAGTGTACCTGGTGGGGGTGGGGGAGACCTGAGTGGGGTTTATGGCAGAGTGATATTGGAGTGTGTATGGGGAAATGGCGATGGTATGTGCGGTGGTGAGACTGGCTGTGTACATTCTTGGAGGTCATTCTTTTATTCCCAAATCTAAAAACTGAACGTTTTCCATATCTAACTTAATAGCAAAACCTGCCCATTTTTGTGATTCATTTGGTGACAAAACATGACCAGAACTGATGTGAAGCTGTTCATGACCTTCGTTTTACCTCCTTATAGTAATAGTCGTATCTTTTGTTGCAGAAATATCAATGTGTCTGGTTATAAGGTGCTGACTCAGGCTCTCCTGAGGACATCACATAATATACAGTATACACACTATATATTTAAAATAAAAAAGTATCTGAATTCTGAACCACGTTTTAACCCAAGAGTTTCAGAGGAGTGGTAGAGCCCCATGGCCATGACATTCGAGTTCCCATTTTACAGGGCCCAGTCTTTCAATATGGGCAAACAGCTATCCTCTCTCTCTTGAGCCATCTCTTTCTAGGCACTTACCAGCACTTCACCTGGGGAGATGAGTGTCCTGTTCACCATCCTTTGAGCAAGACTGCTACTCGTATGCTCCTCAGAAAGTGTGTGTGGTGGGGGGTGGGGTGCCAGGAGCACACTGCTGTCTTCTTGGGGTGTCTCCTAGCACCACCTTGCTAGATAATTTATTTCTATTAATACAACTGAAAATTGAATTAATGTTTTAAAATACCCACTTCCCAATCTTCATATACCTTTAAGTGATGAAGGTGCTCCTAAATCACAGCTCCAGTTATCTACTTGCAAAGTCTGGTTTTATAAGGAGGAAGTACAGGATTGATTTACATTTATTTAGATTATTGTTTATCTTGTTAATTTAAATTTATTGTTAGGCTTTGTTGAAGTCTTTTTCTTTTATCCCATTTTATTCATTCACATGCTGGTTAATTGTCACCTGTACATTTGACAAACAGATCTAAGACTTTGTCAGTTCTGGGGTCCAGCCCCAGGGGTCCAGGGATCCCCAAAGGTGTGGACTGCGTCGGGGAAGAATGAAGGACACGGAGACAGTGTTCAGAGCATCAGGACAATCAGCTTCTCTTATTGCCTTGTTACAACTGTATTTATACTATTTGATTTTATTGCTGGTTAAACAGCATGACGTCATGCTTTGTTCCCTTTTTCGGTTTTAGCCTTTCACAGTTAATGATTATACCTTCTTATCTGACCTTTGCTAAAGAATTTACATCTGTTTAGGTATGTTAATTTTAGTCTTATCTATTGTTTATATTTCTATAGGCTATTCTACAGGTTAATCTCTAGTTTGTTATTTATATTCTGAAGTTACTATTTTATTGCTCTACCATATAGCTTAAAGGAGAAAACTAAGCCAGCTTTGCTTATGTGAAGGTTATGCAAGTCCTAAATAAGGGTTCTGTAGCTTGCGGGTCATTGTTTTTAGCTGTGGTGACTGACCGCCTGTCTGGCACCCGCCTCAGTCTCTCCGCTTACATTCCCTGCAGCAGTCCGTCCTCATTGTAGTATTCTGTGTATGATTATTCTGCGTATGATTATTCTGTGTATGATAAGGGTTCAGGTGTAGATTGAAATAATCTCTTTCCTAGACTGCTCTTTCCTTGTGGGGATTCCCAGAGTTTTCCATGAATATAAACCTCCCCCAGTAATACGTTCCTTAGTGGGAACTCACTGGTGGCCTCCCTGTGGATGGCCCTGCGCAGCAAAGTCAGCAGGGGCCCCGACCCAGGCCTCTTCCCTGGTGGGAAGGTCCCCGGGGTAGTGGGCCTAACAAGTCCTAACTCTTCTGCTGACAGTCTAGGTTCCTTATAGGCGCCACATGATATCTTTGTAATATTTGGGGCTTTTACTGAATCATTGTCTTTTCCAATTCTGTCCGACTCCCCTGCTAGGGAAAAGTTTTCAGCTAGGGCAAAACCCTTTTCTGGTGCAGTGACTCGGGTAAGGACTCAGCATCAGGAAGGGGAACAAGCGTAGAAAGAGGGATATGCCAACACCAAGTCCCGTGGAGCATTGGCTGTGCAGATGTCTCCTCCTTGAAGGGCTGCGGCAGTCAAAGGCATCCATAAACATTTGTGAGGAATCAACAAGTGCATACTTAAAAATTCTTTTGAATAAACATTCTTTTGAGATAAGCTTATTCTACTAGGAAAAATGTTACCAGATTACGACAGAAATATATTCTTATAAGATACATGCTACAACTAAGTAAATGAATAAGTATAGATAGCCCTTTTTGTTGTTGTTATTAGTAAACAAAACAAACAGTTACAGATATGAAATCTGCCTATCCATAGGGCTTAATTTTTTCCTCAAAACTGGAGATTGCCTTTTTTTTTCCAGTTCAAAAAAAGACATTAATTTTATAGAGTAGTAGTTCTATTACTCCTACTAGTAGAATTCCATTATTTGTTTATTTGAGGGAGAGGATGGGAGACTGAACGTATGGAATACAGAGAGGAATAATGTAATTAATAATGCTAGGTTGATTTTGTTTTTCTAACATCTTGGTGCCCTCTTCAGACCAAATTGAGAGGACAAATATAAGACATATAAGGCACATATATAGCTTCACATTCTGATTTACAACTTTTTAAGCTATTAACAAAGCTGCTGTGACCGTGATACTAAAGATCGTGTTGGTGGAACTCTTCTTCCCCGCGCCTGCTGTCTCCTTGCCTGTGGCAGGAGCTGTGCCCGCGCGGCCCTCCCGATGCCTTTTCCCTGCCGGGCGGGGCTGCCTGGGAAGGAAGCTCTGCGCTTGCACAGACCGGCTCCTTCCTTGGGAGCTAAGTCCCTGTATGAATGAACCCCGTTCCTCCATCCTGGGAGTTTTACAGCAGCTCCCAACATGCAGGAGGCCTTGTGATTTTTTAGTGCGGCCTGTGGCTGTGTGGGTGAGTCTTTTTAATTCTATGCTTCAGTATTAGGAATCCCATTGTTACTGCACATCAGCCATATTCTGCAGCATCAGTAAAAAGGTGGTATTTTGACAGTCTGTCTGCCTTTCTCCTTGAACTCGTGTGGAGCCAGTCGTTACGCCAGTGTCCTTGTATACATCTTTAAATTCTCACAACAGCCTTGAAAGTGAGTTGTATCATTTTCTTGTTACAGATGAGTAAAGGGAGGCTCTAGGAAGGTAAATCAGTTTGAGGTTAGATTTGACACCCTGATCAGTCTAACTCCCAAATTCATGTCCATTAGGACATACTGTCAAAGAAAATATCACAGATAAAAGCTTTTAAGGATTTTGCATAATATAAATCACAAAGTAATATAGATGAATTCTATTATTTTGTAGACTAGTACTTTCAAAACTATAAATACAGGCATTTTAATGTAGCCTGCAAGTTCCTGAATGCAAAGGTGCTTGCCTCCCTTCTCAGTTCCCCTGGCTGCCTTAAATACATCCAAAACCTTCAGCTCTTTCCAATCACTTGGGTTTCCTGCCCTGTTTCCTCTGACTAGAATGATCCTCCCTCCCCCTCCCCCTTTGCCTAATTAACTCCTACTTACTCCTCAGACCTCAGCTCCAATGTCACCTCCTCAAACTGACCTCCCACAGCCACCATCTCTAAAGTTGGTTCACCTTGTGATTTCTGCCAGCCTCCTGATCTGTCCCTTCATCACTTTAGCCATCCTTTGTGATTATGTACTTAGGCCTCCACTTTCCACTAACAAACCCCATGAGCACATCAACCACTTTTCTTTAGTTCATTGTTGTGAGCCTAGTGTCTTAACTCAATGAGAGCATGGGCTTGGCATCCCAAAATCGTTGCTAGGTGAGTAAATGGATATAGTGCTTGGCATCCTGCATTAGCCTTTAGATCTTTGCTCATTGTTTTCTACTTAATACTTGCAAATAACATTTTAAAGATAGCTTCTTTCCTGATAATTGTAAAAAAATTATAGAACTAAAATCTGTAAACTTCTTTTGGGTTTTAAACTATAGAAAGCATAGAATGGGTTCCCAAGTATGCAAACTGAACACTTACTTAATATATCAGGGATGGTATAAGACAAAGCTGCCCCAGTGGTGGAACCTGCTCTATGTGGTCCTGAGACTATGGGATGTAGAGAGGAACTGCTCATGTTGCATTTCAGTGTCAGGTAATGTTAAGCATAAACTTCTGCTTGGATTTTGTATATTCAGGAGGAATATCATAAAGCTTGGACTAGTCCTTCAAATGCACTCAATAAGGAAAATGCTAATGCCTACTTACATTTTTAATGTAATTCTTGATAAATTGTTTATATGTTCATATATAAAATGAGGTCAGTAATAGGGTAGTGTGTGAGTTAATTTTGTTTCCTAACCAAGCGTGAAAATAAGAATAAAATGTTATAAAAAGACCAAGTCTTGATAGTTTGGGAACAAAGTAAAGAATTTTTCCATATGCTTTTTCTCTCTTCCTGTTGAGCTAATTTAACATAATTAATATCTTGAAGGGGCAAAAACAAAACATTTCTGCACACTTAATTTTGTATCCCTCAATCTTGAAATTGTTGATGGCAGCAGAATTTCAGTTTCCTGGCCAGCTGTTCGCCTGGAACAACGGCCCACGGGTAATAAACAATGGAACCAAGATCTGCATGGAAATTACATCGATGATAAGTCGTCAGGTATCTTACTGTTTTGATATGACAGCTGACATTGTTTCTTTTTGCCCTCCCTACCCCGTTTGTACAGGGCATTGATGTACAAGATGCTCCTCTGAAGGAAATAAAGGTGACTAGTTCCCGACGATTCATAGCTTCCTTTAATGTGGTGAACACAACAAAACGAGATGCTGGAAAGTACCGCTGCATGATTCGCACAGAAGGAGGTGTTGGAATATCAAACTATGCAGAATTGGTTGTTAAAGGTATTTAATGTATTTTTATACCCCAAAATAGTCCATTAAAATAGATATGTTACACGGTTGTGAATCCATTATTTGTTTAAAGCTCAAACGTATCCTTGTATGTTTCTTAACAGTAGTTTGGTGACAGGCTATATTGATGGATTGCATTTTAAGTACAAATTTTGCACGTGAGCAATATTTTTGAAAAATGTATTTTATTTATATTTGTTTAGTTGCATACAAAGCAGCGAATGTGCTCTTGGCAAGTTCTTGTTCCAACTCTGTATACAGAGTTTACAACCTATAAATTTTTTTAAGGGATGAAAATTTTTTACTGATAGAAAATCACTTAAAATGCAAATATTCACCAGCCAGTGTTTATGATAGTAGAATGGTTAATAAAATGAAGCAATGTCAGTATAAAAATGCTCAGTCATATCACACAAGCCATATTGATAATTCCGAGTTAACATTTATAATGTTGCAGTTAGGTCCTATTACCATATTTTGCATAACCTAAAAATTGAGCCATTATATCCAGGAAGGTTGGGGATGAGGGAAAAAAGAAGTGGAAATAAGTTTTCTTTACCTGGTTTAATGCTTTTTTTGTGAGCTGAAGAGTTTATAGTATTAAACTGCTAAGACAAGTCTTGGTCCCAGACAGAATAATTTGGACTTTTAGATGTCCCATGAGACATTTGTAGACAACATGTGGCAGGCCATTGCTGTTTTGTCCTAGTAGAACAGAATGATGTTTGTTTTCTAGAATTTTTCCCCTGCATTTGCTAAATATGGAACATAAAATTGATCTCTTTTGGATGAGCTATTCCTTTTGTCAGGAAATTTCTCTCTGCAGGCAGTTTTAAAGACTTCAGGGTTCAAACCCCAGCACTAGTTTATGTGGGCGTGGGACAGTAGCTTACCCTCTCTGTGCTTCTGTTTCTTCATGTATAAAATAGACATGAAAACATTACGTACCCTCTAGATCTATCAGGAGGATCACATGCAAAAAGTATATGAACTGCACTTAGAACAGTGTACCTAGTAAGCAGCCAGCCCCTGTTTGTGCTGGAAAGGTGGAGGAAGACAGGGTGATTCTTCCTCTCTGCTCCTGTACATTAGTGGTCATCATCTGGGAATGCATGTCATTATGGCCTTTGCAAATTTTAAAAAGTGTAAGTGCCCGCCCACCTGTTCCCCCCTCCCTCACCACATCCAATTGAATCAGAAGCTTGGGGGACGTGATCTGTTATAAAAGCTGTAGGTGATTTGGGCATATGCTTCTGTTGTGGAATCACTGCTGCCAGTATCAGTCTCTGGCTTACAAGGGAAAGTGTTTATCAGCAAGCCTTCCTCAGGCAGTGTTCATCTAGAGCAAGGGTGTCTGTGTCAGGAAATGCACACCGAAATACCTGCTTGAAAATATATTTACCATATTGGATCCGTATGAATTTTGTTTTCTAGAGAAAGTTGAACTAGCTTGTCTGGCTAATGTTTGAGTTTAGGTTTGATATCTTTGAGGAAAGTGAAACTCTTTATAAGTGTGCTCCCCAGACCCTGCAGAAGCTCTCTGGGGAGTGAGGCCCCTGCTTACCAGTAGGGGCCAGTAGAGCAGCCTCGGTGTTCCCATGGCTCAGTTCTCTGTTATCATTGTTATTTGCAATTGTCATCTTGGTTTGGAGTTCCTTTTGATTGTTACTGGTGTATGGTTGCTACATTAGCTTCGCTCTGACCAGCCAGGGCCCGTGTTTTTGAGGCATCCGTGCTTCATGACCAACATGATGCAAATCAGGTCACTTCTCTAAAAACTGCCTCTGTGGAAACGTTAATTTGTTGGGAGTTATAAGCGAGTTAGAAATTTCTTGTCTGGCAGAACAAACATAAACATAAGAATGAGTGGGTCCTATTCACCCTTCTGCAGCATGTTTTCCTGTCTTGTATGACTGCGTAGAGGTACTTTGGCTCATTGTGATAAAAATATCCAGGCACTTCTTCTACCCCTGCACACTGCCAAAGCCGGCGACAACTGGCTTGCAGTCATGGCTCAAATCTGCAACTTGACTTTTCCTCCACTTAATTTTATAGCCATATTTTGCATATATCTTATTTTTAAAATGAGATAACATGCTAGATTCTACTATTTCAATAAAGTATTATCTTGAGATGATTACTTTAAAATATACAATGACATTTTGGGGCCACCTGTATATATTTTAACAGTTTTCTATATGCATGTAATATTTGGAGTGCTACTTTTCTTTTTTAATGGGAAAAACTAAAGTCCATAGAATTTATAACTTTTTTGTGGCCACACACTAATTTGGTGCCAGTTTCCCAAATGAAGCGCAGGTCACTTTTTAACTGTTACTCTTATCTTATTGATATATACCATTGCTTTTTTTCTTTTTTATTGAATTTATTGGGATGATATTGGTTAATGAAACTGTATAGGTAATACATCATCTGTATATTGTATTGTGTGCTAACCACCCCAAGTCAAGCCACCATTTATGCCCCCGTTACCCTCCTCCACCTCCCCCTACCTCCCTTTCCCTCTGGTACCATTGCTTTGGGTAGTCAACAACGAAAATATTTTATATAATTTCTCAAATGCATGTATATATGCATATATATCAATATCGTATTTAATTATATGAGATCTGTATTAGGCATTCACATATGGATATCAATTAGAAATATGTATCTATACATGCATAAGTTCTCTTATTGCTGGTATAATTTAGAATTACTTTTATCATGTCCTTTCACTTTCACTTGACTCAAATATTTTAAATTGTTTTTTATCACTTAGTATAGATTTTCCTCTCCCTTCCCCCCTTCCTTCCTTCCCTTTGCAAAAATGTACTCAAAATTTAAATACTGACTTTTATTTGTACTGATGTTTCCAGCAACCCACAATTCCTTTTGAATATCTGTCTCAGTTATTTCCAGGTTCTAGTTAAATCTCTCATTTGATTGAACATATTTTGTGCTTTTCTTAATAGGGAATTAATAGAGAAAATATTCTCAGGACAAACAAGCATTAAAGATATGTCTGTATTAGGCTATGGATAATATCCTAAATGAATTGGTGTGCTCACTAACCTTTGTGGCCTTGCCCGAGTTGTATTTTGAATGGCAGTTCAGCAATCCTTGCTAGCATTCACAGTTTCAGAGTGACTAACTGCTCTTTCAGTCTAGCTGCATAAATGTCTTAGGAGATACTATAAAAGGCACATTTCATGTCCTGTTTCAAGGAATCAACCTAATGAAAGAAATTGATGTTAAATCATTATGAGTTGAATCAGAACTATTTAAAACAATGAAAAGTTAGCACGAAGTTGTAGTTTATAAACAATTGGAACAGTATTCTAGTACATTACACTAAATTTGTATTCCCCCAAATAAAAGAATCCTTTAGTGTCTTATTTTTGACTCAGTCTAGTGAGATTCCCCAGCTCTTTTAGGAAATCAGTATGGCTTAGTGCACCTTGAATATAGAACAGAACAAGGACACCCCATCTCAGCAAAGGGAACCATGTGCTGGTGTGTTAGTCAGTGTAGGGATCACCTGGCATCATCTCAAAAGCCCAGGTCAGCTGGTATAGGTGCCCTGAGGTTCTGTTCAGCAGGAAACATGACCGTGATCAATTAGCTGCATGTGCCACGGAGCAGAGAGAAGTTGTATCATGCAAGCCACTGTAAGCACAATGGAACATAGCAAGCCTTATTTTCCATGCATTCATATGAGGCTAAATGAGGAGTTAAAAGCAAAAACACACCAAAGAGGCACAAACCACCTGCGGACATATTGTTGAAAAAAATCACTGGATCTTAACGTTTTTTTATTCAGATGGAGATTCATTAATATGTTATTTTGTACAATTACCTCCTTTCCTACTATCATGTGTGGTGCCACTCACAGTGACAATGGCATATGAAATGCCTTCATTAGGTGCCTGAAGAGCCATTCAACTAGCTTAGCTCCTCAGTAATATTCTGGGAATACTATTTAAAACAAGATTGTCTATCTCCCCCTTCTCTTCTCAGACAGTGATCTGGAGAGAGTTGGTCTCAGGTTTTAAACAATGAGAGACTTTCTTGGGTGGTGAAGAGTGTTTGCTATTGATTACTTAGGGCTTTATCAAGCTGGCATAGTTTGTGCTTTGCTTCAGAGCTTTTCTTTCTTTTCACTGATTTAATAAGACTCCTTACGGGAAGTGCCCTGAACAGCAGCCGTGGTGGACTTCATTATCCACACTGCTCGCTTCTCCTGAAGCTAAATGAGTCCATTGTGATCATTTCTTGGGAAATGAGTCCTCCTGGATGTGCATTTATGATGAGATAAACTATAATTTCAGCCATGTTTTTAAAGTGATGATATCTTTGGAAAAGAAATATAAGGAAACTGAATTTAATGATACAGATAACTAGCACCTTTGATGATTTCAGACATCCTCAATAAGGAGGTTGACAATAGAGTACCTCCTAGAGCTTAAATACTGCCACTTGAGAGAGCTTTGAGAAGTTACTTTTAGTGAAAAAAAAAAAAAAAAATCCTTTGAAGTCTGTGTAACTGTCAGAAAAAGGAGTGGTGTTCTAAAACAAATTGGAGGTACACCTAGTTGAGCAAGCTTAGGTTTGAAAAATGGTTTATTTCACAGATTTGAACATTGTGAAAACCTGTATCAGCATGTTCTCTGTTAATAACCTAAACAAAACTATTCTCATCAGTTTATTCTAGAAGTGTTAATGTCTTCTATATTTTAATAAGTGATTTACGTTTAGCTCTTTCAAAACTAAAGACTGGAGTGCCTGAAAGATGGTTCTTGGGTTTGCTTTTCAGAACCCCCTGTTCCGATTGCCCCACCTCAGCTGGCCTCAGTGGGGGCGACCTACCTGTGGATACAACTCAATGCCAACTCCATCAATGGGGACGGGCCCATTGTTGCCCGAGAGGTGGAATACTGCACGGCAAGTGGGAGCTGGAATGACCGGCAGCCCGTGGATTCCACGAGTTACAAGATTGGGCACCTCGACCCAGACACCGAGTATGAGATCAGTGTGCTCCTCACCCGGCCGGGGGAAGGTGGCACTGGATCCCCTGGGCCAGCACTCAGAACAAGAACAAAGTGTGCTGGTGAGTGTGGGAAACTTGGGACTTGTCATTGTCTTTCTGGGCCTTGACCTGTAGCACTGGTGCTCATCAGGTGGCTAACACGCTTCCCCAGCGCTGGAGCATCCTGTACAGGAACAAATAATTCCCTTCGCCTGTGAATAGTAGCCCAACAACCTGTGGACTTAGGGACCTCAAGGCTTGGCATCTCTCAGGCAGCTCCCACTCCTTTCTTTTGCTGTTGTTTATTTCCACCTTCCTATTTGTATCACACAGTTCAAGTGGGAATTGGTGCTAAAGTTGACAGCCGTCTGCTTTAATAATGTCTGTTCATAGGTCATAGCCTCTCATCCCGGTCCCTTTGTTTTATGTTCACAGTTAATGTGCTTATAGCCTGGAGGAGCTTTGGAATAATAGATTTCATCGAAGAGATAGCATTAAAGCTGTGTTTTTATTGATGGATATTTAATGGAGGGCTGCTTGCCAATGACATGGGCCCATTTGTTAAATAAGCAGGGTGATTTGTGGGCTTCATGCAGTCTTTGAGTTTAGATTATATAGTTCTAATTGACTGTGCTGAACCCACTCTGCAGCTTAAATAGAAGTAGGGCTGGTGGACAGAGAAATGGTGCGTCTTATAAAAAATCAAAACCCGAAGATTGCTCCCATGAGAGGGTATATTGTCGTTTCTGTATGGCTACGCTCTGACCAGAAGTAGAAATAGTATCTTGGGATACCGAAGTGTTCTTTGATCATTTAAATCAGTGATCCCTTTATTGAATTATGGGTTTAGGTGAAGAGATTCCATAAATTTTTATGGAGTTAATTAATTCTTTAGATAGCATGCTTTAAGTAGATGTTTCATTTTTTCTTCGTGATTTGTAGTATACTGTTTCCACAAGTTCAAAACTCATGGAAAAAATTCTACTTAGTTTAGCTTTTTTGTTTTTTGCTTTTTAAAAATAAGGTTTTTGTTAGAGAGGGGAACAGGTAGCTTTTTCTTCTGGGGATACGTGTCGGGCCTGTTTTAGTCAGCCCTGCGTCTTTGCCAGATCCACGCCCGCATGCTCATGTGACCCCAGTGCAGGGTCTCTGGAATAAGAACTGCTGTTTGGACTGGCCGTCCTCACAGCCCTGGTTGGCAGTTCCAAGGAGGAAGGAGTTGGCTAACCCTTTCCCCTCCTGGCCTCTGTAAGCCCTGTCATTTCCTCGCTCTCTTCAGTTGAATAAATTCCCCTTCCTTTTTGTGAAATAACTAATCATCTGTTGTAATGCAAACAATAGCTATGGAGAACACTGTACATATCATTCTACAATATAGGAATTGCTTTCAAATCTGTAATTTATTTCTTAACTACCTGTGAAGTCTCCAGGGCAGATGCTTGATCTTATTACCGGTGGGATGGGAGCCTGTGTGATCTCTGTCCCTGTCTGAGCATGCTCTGTAAGCAGTACATGTAGTGTTCTTCCACTTCAGTGTTATTTTGAGGAATCCTGTGTGGGATGTGCCAATATATAGTCTCCTTTGCTTTCCAAAAGAAGGTTAGAATTCTGTTGTCTAGACTGGAGAGAGGGTACATTGTTTTATTCTAGTCACTAACAACCCCACCTACTTTATGTTTCTAGTTCTGTTGTTTTTACATATTTTGTCTTTTCTCTTGGTTCGCTGCCTGTACATTTCAGCTATTGACACAATTACTATATACATTTCCCTGGAGTACAATGCATGCATTTCTGTTTTCAGAAAGTGTCTTTGTTGTTGCTGCATGATGTGTAAATATATAACTCTCAAAGAGACAGTGAGCCTTTTTAATAGCTTGACAGTCTTTTTAAAAAAATTAAAACCAATTTCAAGTTGATACTTGCATACCAACACTGTATCTTAAAGTCTTAAGCCTCACTTAAGCAAGGAAGCCCAGCGAGAAAGCACTGTCTTCCTCTTGCCATTTGCAACTTGCCATTGACTCTACTCGTGGTGTATCATGCACTGGTGTTAAATGCTTTTGAAATCACTGTAGTTGAACAAGTCAGTCTTAGGAAATGTTAGGTGACAGAATCAAAGCTAGAAATAAGACAGGGAGGCATGGTATGTGGGTGAGGAAAGTGAAGTCAAATGAGACTTTTTACTGTAGGAAGAAATATAGTTTCACCCTCTCTTGACCTGAGGCTTTTGAGAAAATCTGAAGATAAGACTAGTGACTGCTGTTGGTGAGCAGTGGGACATTGTGGAAAGCAGACTTAGTTACAACGAAGAAGACAGCTGCTGCAAACTATAGACTGAAAAATTGGGTAATGGTCCCAGACTATTACTCAGATGGTTTGTGAGCACTTAGGGTTCATAAGGAGCAAGTCATGGGTCTCATAAGCTGGGAGGGACTCCAAGCATTCTGCAGAGTCAGTGGAAAATGTCCAAATGTCCTTGGTCTGGCTTGAACCAGTGGATGAATCTATTAGGGTGATATGTAGGAGGAATAATTCCACATTCATCTGGTATGATTTAAAAAGCCAAGAGTACTAGTACAGAATTAGAGTAATAAAAATTAGCAACAACATACATAAAAAAGATACTGAGAGCTTGGCTTAAATGCATATGAATCTATAATATGATCCATATTGTATTAAATACTCTGTAATACTATTGCCTCACCCCCAAAAAATAATTTAATGTAATCCAAGATTGCATTAAGAAAGCAAACTGCCTATGTTGAACGAGGTGATAGTCTTATTCTACCAGTGCTACTCAGCCCCCCTGTAACTACTATATTTATTTCTGTTCCTGCATTTTAAGAGCAAGAGCACAAAATAGACTGTGCCTCAAGGGATAGCACAGGATAGGAAAGATTCTGAAACCTTGCTCAACCAGTGAGGAAAGATGGAAAGAAATGAGAAAGGTAATGGAAAAAAATAGTGTCTGCAAATTTTCAAGAGCCGAATCATGAATAGTGGGTTTCCAATGGCTTAGACATTCCAGCAGGACCTGAGTGTAGAAAGGGATTTCTGTATTCCAAAGAGGACTGAGTGGTTGAACCTGAAGAATCTCAACATGAAGATTCTATGATTCACGTATTGTTCTCTTTCTAATGAAATGATCCATCATATGTTTCTACCCTGACAGTATGAATTTCACTTCTGTGTTATCCTTGTGCAAGTACTCCACAATTATGCTTATCAAGGCCTGCTTTGCAGGCCTGTGGAGGTTTACAAAAAACTGAGCAAAAGGGGGGAAAATAGTGAGTTTTTAATATTGCTAAATAGATTAAATTTTAAGAAATGACTTTTATTCTGAGATATCCTGTCTGGGTGTTGTGCTAAAATATCTGTGTTATGAAATGATGAAGTCAGAGAGTACTAGAGCCAGAGTCAGCGCTTGAGAACACAGGCTCTAGGCCCAGGCTCCCCGGAGCTATATATGTGACCTGGGAAAACTGCATACCTTCTCTGGACCTCTGTTGCCTTATCTGTAAAACAGGGGTGATAATAATAATATGTGTCTTGTAGTGTGGCTAAGACACCCTAGTAAGCTAATGGGAAGAAGGTGCTTAGAAGAGAATTTTACATATAGCAAGTGGTCAATAAAAGTTAACTGCCATTTAAATTTTTTTTTTAATTCTGTAACATTTTCAATCAAAAGAGTTAGATGTTGGCAGCCTGATTTCATTGTCCCAGATAAATTGAAAATCTGAGGACCACAGTTTTATAATATGGGCTCATAGAATTTCCTGCGTATTTGCCTTCGTGACAGACATCATTCCCTCATTCTTGTAAATTAAATCTCTTTCTTTTCGGCAAGCTTTCTTCTCATTTCTGTGCTAAACTAATGAGATCCATCCTATCATGTTTTGGTGACACCCATGAAAATATATTTTGCTTCTTGAGTTAAAATGGCAAAATCGCTATTTATTGTCCTTCTCTATGCAGCGGAATCGATTTTCATGTGTGGCTAGTAGACACAATCTCATTACCTGCTCAGGTTTCTCTCAAGAATTGTATTGTGGCACACTTCCCGAGTTCTTGCTCCTGATGCTTCTGAAAATTATTGTCAAATATATGCACAAGCTCTCCACATCGACCTTGACCAAATCACTTAGCTTTTCTGGTTCTACTGCCTCTTTAAACAAGGGCTGTGACATCTGCCCTGTCAGAGGTGTTTTTGAAGATTGGATTAGATATTATCTGTGAAGGTATTTTACAAATTATAAAAGTGCTCTGCCTACATGGTGGGTTTTTTTTAATGATTATATTCAGGAACTTGTTTCAAGAGTTAAACACACATCCTGTTATTTTCCAGCTTTGCAGTTCAGCTATAGTTGGGTAACCTCAGGGAGTTGAAATTACTTCAGTATCCAGTTAAGCAAAATGCAATTTAGTTTGTGTTTTCTATTATATCTCCTATTCTTATAATTATGTGCAGCTTGTATATCACAAGCCATTAAGTGGTAGCTACTTGAAAAAGAGAAACGGATAATGCATTTAGATTAATTTTCACAGTGGACTTTTTATGTGTTTTATTTTGGGATATTGCTTTTTATGTATTCTAGTTATTGTTTAACTGTGGTTAAGTGGTTTGCTAATAACTGTCCCCGGGAGTTAAAAAAGGGTGATGATAAACTAATGACTTAACAATTAAGACTGGTGAGAGTAAAGGAAAGCTGAACTGAAATGTGTGTTTTAGAATTAATATACTAAAAATCTTTGGAAAAACAATGATTGCACCTTTTAAAACTGTATTCATAAAATATTTATTGAACTCCCATATTGCAAGATACATTCCCAAGTCCTAAGGGTATAACAACAGGACAAGATCCTGCATTCGGAACTGATAAATTTGGGAGTATTGGAGGGAGGAAATGTATAGGCAATAAACAAGTATGCATCAATGGATATATAATATGATAAATGCTATAAAGAAAAGAAAAGAGAGAGAGCGTGCAGGCAGGAAATTTTTTTAAAGATTAATTTTTAAAAATTTAATTGTGGTAAAATAACAAAATTTACTATCTTCACTATTGCTAAGGGTACAGTTCAATAATGTGAAGTAGGATCAACCAGTCTCTCGAACTTTTTTATCTTGCAAAACTAGAACTCTGTCCCCATGCTCACTCACCATATCCCCTCCACGGGGCTTTGTCAACTGCCACTCGCTTTTCTGTGTCTATGAATTTAACTGCTCTAGGTACCACATATAAGTGGAACCATACCGAATTTGTTCTTTCAATTAATGATTGTCAAAGTTTAAAAAAGCTTTATCCTTATGACTTATGGAAGTCTTGCCTACTAAAGCAGGTAGTACTGCTGTGTTTCCAGAGAGTCGAAGTACAAATAGGTACCTAGAAGTACTATGTCAGAGTGGAATAGCCATCCCATCAGCTGTCAGCTTTCTGTTTGTCAAGAATGAAGAGCGATATAAGCAATGAGAGAGTTTTTTAAAATAATATACTATTCTTTTAAACTAGTATGAAACTAGTATGGGTGAGTGAATATAATACCTATTTGCAGAGGCATGTATTTAGTTTATATATGCCTAGTTAGTACCTTTTACATAACTGTAATAAAAACTTTGAATATGTGTTATATTAAAATTCATTTTTGTTCTCAGTTGCTTTGATAACATGCAGTTATAGCCATTTTATCTGTAGTATTTTCAGTGACACAAGAGGTGGGACATATTTTTCGTCTACTTCCAATCACTCCATTTTCCAGTGCATCTTGGTCTGAGAGAGACTGAGTTTGTGCCAGCCTGTTGTGGTACGCATTTTCATGTACCACCTGTTCTTGTATCCAACATGGTAGTTGTAACTGTGGCACTGGAGCAAATATACCTGTGTAGCCCTCTTATGTCCTTGCCATAACTTAGATGAACACACATGTACGTGAGCAAGGGCTCAGCAGTCCTTCTGGGCAGAGGCCCAGAAACCTGGCCTGTGGGAATGTTCTACCAACTACAGGGTTGAAGTTTTGCGTTGTCTTATCAGATATACCCTGAGAACATCTCTCAGTGTGGTTTATGTAGTAGCATACTCTTTCCCACCAGGTCCAGTCTAAATCTCATGAGATTTAGGCTCATATTGGTTTTTAAATTTTAATTCACCCCGTTTGTGAAATGTGACCCTGGAATGGCTTGTTTTAAATACGCCTGAATGAGATTCACATATGGGAATTGAGTGGTGAATAGATTTCTTGGCAAGGGGGCTTTGCATGAAGCCCAAACTGTGATGCCTGCATTCCACCGAAGGCCGACCTATGTCTATTTATTTTTTTTAGTTCCTCTTATGGGGAAAAAAAGAAACAGTCTGGTTTCAGTGGCGTTGATCTGAAATTAAACACTGCCAAAAACCAGATTTGTTTTCTTTCTAAATCAAGGATAGTCAGATTTATCTTTTCTGTACAAAACTGCTGCCAGCATTACAACATGTATTTGGACTTACAGGGCTGACCCATGAGCCCTCGGGGGCAGCTGGGAACCCCTCTAAGATCTTACAATGGCTGTTATTCAGAATGAATACAGCCCAAGCGCCTCATTGAATGGAACATAATTTATTTTTAATATAAGTTTACTTACCAGGGAAAAAAATTAAAGTGTTCTAACTCTGATTCTAAAATAGCTCTGCCAAAGGGCAACATGTTTTCAATGCATTTCCAACACATTGAACCATTAAGAACCTTTTTTAATTATAAGTACTAGAAGGGCATAAAGGTGTCTTCCCTATTTAGACAGCAGAGGTAAAAACATCACATTGGTTAGCATCGCATTGGGGAGGGGACAAGAACATAGTAGCAATGTGGCCCCTTTTTTATTATAATATTCTGTTCCTTCCTTACAGATTTTTATGCCCCAGGGGCCTTGTAATATCTGAACCTCAGATCCAGCTGCCTTTAAACATTGGGTCAGCACTTTCCCCCATCTGAACCTTTAGGCCACACAGAGTAATCTTGTGTGAGAGGTTTAGAAGTGCTTGAACCAATGTCACCCTAATAAATTCAATAATAAAAATTTTAAAAAAAGACCCGACAAATGGACGCAGTTGCTTTCAGAGTCATCCACTGACTTCTCTAGTGCCGAGAGCGTTCTCGAAGTGTGTCCAGCGGGGTCCTTGCCTGTGAAGAATGAGAGTATTAGCAGCACTTCCTCTAGGCCTGATGTGGAAGCCCCCCAGAGGCAGCTTCCTATGTAGCTTTGAGTCAGCTGAGGAATTGGCTGAGGAATTTGAGAAAATTAAGAGAAACATCTGGAGATTATCAGTGGCCTCGCCCAGCCGTGCCTCTGATGGGTCATTTAACCCTGAAAAATATCATAGAACTGTTTGGGGCCACATTTGGGGTGGGGGCAACAGTTGTGAGTATGCGAAACATAGAATTTTTTCGTGTATTATTTATTAATTATTGTATTACTTCCCATATGAACAACTGTAAGCCTACTTTTGCCCTGCCCTGTACGTCTGTCCATTAGGAGCTTGAGCCAATTCCTGTTCTACTGCTCTGAGTCCATCAGCCTCTGTTAAATAGGGTTTGGCTATCTTAGGGAAACAGCGTTATCAGCGTTAGTCCCTCATTGGGTACCACCTACAGTATGTGGCGTGTGGCCCTAAGGCCACTGGAATGCTTAGGGGTGCCTCTGCTTCCCACAGCAGTGTCTTCTAGAAAAACGATGACACCTACTAAATTTTCTTTGCACAATTTTTAAAAAGACCCTGGGTCATCTAAACTTCCCCCAAAATCTCATATATTTACCAAAAATAATAAAGTATTGTTAATGAAATTATTAGTTTTTATTAAATCAAATGCCTTTTTCCTTATCAAATTTGTGATGCAGTAGAGTTGTATTTTATGGTCTCTATGTAAGCATTTATAATATACTGGGGGACCCTACATAATCAATATATACTGCATACTTATGTTTTCTGATAGAACTTGCAGTATGATTGACCATTCTAAATTATCATAGAGTTTTATAATTTTATCACTGCCTTTGTGTATATGTTGGACGTATTTAGAGAAGATGAATGTTCATTGGTTAACTTCCTTCACTTTAAAGCTGACTGTCTTGGGTTGAATGCTGGTTCCGACACTAATAGCTAGAAAATACTGCAAGAAATTACTTAAATGTCCTGAATGTAAGTTCTCTAATAATTCTAATTAGTTTTCTAGCAATACTGGCACCTTCTTTGTAGCACCGCTGGGAGAATTAAATAAGCTAAGGCATAAACAATGGCTAGCAGAGTACCTGTTCACCTGGTGCACCCTGAATTCTAAGTAGGCTTGCTAGTAAATTCTGATCCTTTTATAAAATCAATAAACTTGTTACAACTGAGGATACATGCTACTATGGCAAAATCTCCCAATTAAGACGATTAAACTCAGTAGGTTGGGTTTTGTTTGACACACACACATCAAGTTGCAGTTTGTCTTAAGTAAAACAAAAAGAATATGTATCTTCTCAAGCTAATGTCAAAAAATTATAACATGTTTAGAACCTCGGAGAACATTCTGACTCTTTCGCTTGTTGTCAGGACAGAAAACAACATAGTGACCTAGAGTGGGTGGCAAAGAAAACAGAATGTGAATGTTTAATTCACCTGTGAGACCTCGTTATTCTGTGGGCGAGGAAGTATTAGCAATTATCAGCAACTTGATGAATACTTGTGACACCTAAACTTTTTGGAGAGTGAAGAGCACTGCCCTGACCCTGAAACCCCTGTTTGTCCAGAACACACAAAGCTTGACAACCACAGTATGATTTGAGTAGCAACACAGCCTCTGGGGTACGACCAAGGTGTTTTGGGGGACATCTTTCCCTTTGTTCACTCACCTACAGATCTCAGGAAGGCAGAGGACCCTTATTGAATGAGATTTGTGATGAGGTTATGATGCTGTGGATCTAAGGAGTTGAAATTCACAGGTAAAATCTTCCACTGCGACGTTGCTTCTGAGGCAAGCTTTTATTCTGCGCCCCTTCCCCAAGAGCAGAACCGGTTTTAGAATGGCCTTTGTCTTCAGAACATACTAGGAAAAGTTCACTCGCTCTTACCCAACCAGGAGTGCTATTTGTTTGTGCCTGGAATCTCGAACTCAGCGTGGTCAGAACCACTTTCATAAATTGGGAAACAGTTGGATTTTATCTTTGACCTTATATGTCCTGTGTGCTTCTGTCCGTTGTTCCCTAAGCATGCTCAGATCCATTCTCTTATCAAACCTGCTCTCAACTTATTTGTCCCCATTAATGTGGATAAATAACTTATCAGAAGACACGCAGTGACATTTGGCCTCCAAATAGAACTTGCCTACATCATCTGTAAGGATATGCTGCTTATGTTGTTCAAACTAAGTAAAATAGACAAGAGCTAACACTTCCACAGGAATAACAGCAGACTATAAAAGCTTGGTGATATGTCAAAATTTTAGTTTATAAAGGTTAACCATGATCCTTTGTTTGTGTAATATTTTTTATAAATTAATTTTAAGAATAAAAGGAACAGGTGATTATATTACCTATTAGAATAAATTACAAGTGAATAGAAAGCTTTAAAAATGAATAATGCATATAAATGAAATTAAAACTACAAATACAAGAAATTTGATTAGAAAGTGTGGTTATACCTATTATTAAAACAAGAAAGATAATAGCACTGCTTGATATCAAAACTGCCGATCTCCCATCCATGTTATTACCTTTGTAGAGTGAGTAATAGGAGTAATATCACTATGCAGGTAAAACATTTCTACTGACCAGAAAGCAATATTTCTTTCAAGTAGATTTAGACAAGTAACTGTAGACACCTTTTATAATTGGCATTGAAAACCTTTTCTAGTATAAATAATTGGTAGAGAAGAGACAGGTGTTAAAATAAATTTCCATTTGCTGTGGTCAATGTGGTGCATTCATTTGGCATGTCAGCCCGTGCACCTTAAGGTCACAGGTTCAGTTCCCAGTCAGGGCACATACCTAGGTGGGATTCAATCCCAGGTATGGGCAGGTGGGATACACAGCCGATAGATGTCTCTCTCTTACACCAGTGTTTCCGTCTCTCTCTTCCTCCTTTTCTAAAAATCAATAAAGAAAGAAAAAATATGTTTCCATTAAATATTATATGTTGTCATTTCACTTTTCTTTAGGTAGGCTATATTGCACTTAATTTGTATCACTGCGTTATCATAAATAATATTTGACATCTTAATGTTTATATTTTGTTAGTGATCTGTTTTAATTACTGAAATCAAAGATGCTATATAAGAGGCAAAAATACAGAAATGTATGATGAAGTAATTAGTATCTTTCTTCATCTTTCCTTCCATGCTTTTTCTGTGGCTAATACATAGGTGTTTATCCTTCTGCATCTCTCTCTATGCCCATTTAGACATATTAATGTCAATGTATGTCCCAGGTCTGTTCCTTACTGATTATGACAAAATGAGATCATACTGTACATAGTAGCATTCTGCAAATTTATTTTACGTCTTTCAGTATTTTCTAAACATCTCTCTACTTGCTGAAGTCTAACGCAATATACACAGTTTTAACTCACTCTTAGTAGTAGCTATTTATTATTCTAGAGTATCTACACCCTAATTATTCAGCCCTCATTTTTTTTTTTTTATGGATAGGTTCTTGTTATTTTCTATTAAAAGTAATATATCAGTAAATATCTATAAAGATGTGTCCTTATATAAATTATTTTATTCCTGTAGGTTACAGTTTTAAGGTAGAATTGGTGGGCCAAAGATAAGTGCATTTAAGATTTTAGTAGATGTCACATTATTTTCCCAAAGGCTAGCAAGTTAAACTCTACCAGCAGGTGTGAGAACAGTAGTTTCCTAACAGGCTTTTGAGCATTGAATATTAATGCTTGTTTAAAATTTGCTGCCAGTTTATTGGTTTAGAAATGGTTTATTTTAATATGCATTTCACTTTTTTTCATGTGTTCACTGAAACACATATTCTTTCATATTCTTTCACCATCAGATCATCTATTTCTATTCTTAGGATGTTTTTCCAGTCTTTTCCTTTTCAATTTGTAGGAGTGGTTTATATCAGTAAGTTATTAACCATTTGTCTGTCATACATGTTTTATAAATATTTTCCCTCATTCTACCATTTGCCTTTTGACTTTATTCATGGTACATTTTGTTAAGGAGAAAATGTTTACATTTTCTATAGTTAAATCAATCATATCTTTTAGGGCTACCACTATATATTAATATATGTTAAAAGTTTCATTAGAATTTAAATCAATCCAAACATAATTTATTCTAGGTAGATGGCCAGATATGCAGTAGCATTTGCTAATTACACCATTGTTTTCCTTGTGGCTTCTTGCTTTCCAATCTTGTTTTAGAAGGTATTTTTCAACATTTTCTTTGAATATTTTTAAAGAGTATTTTTTTCCTTAGGTCTTCAATCAGTGAAATTCGGGTCAGAAATCTTGTGGGGAAGTCTACAGGGCTGGGAAGACCTCTGGGCAAGGTTTCTTCACTCTTTAATGATGAACAAAGGAAATGGCCCTTTCTCACCTTTGTTCTGGGAAGGAGTGTGATGTGTCCAGGAATGCAGCAGGCATCAAGTGACCACAGGGAAGCCAGCTAAAAGTTCCACAGCATAAAAACTGAGTAGGCATAACTGAATTAAAATACCCCCACACCTAATTTTGGTTTGCTTTATTTATCTATTTATTTTTATATGTCTTTATTGATTTCAGAGAGAGGAAGGGAGAGGGAGAGAGAAAGGTAGAAACATCAAAGATGAGAGAGTCATTGATCAGCTGCCTCCTGCACACCCCCTTCTGGGGATCGAGCCTGCAATCCGGGCATGTGCCCTGAACAGAAATCAAACCGTGATCTCCTGGATCATAGGTTCATGCTCAACCACCAAGCCATGCCGGCCGGGCTGCTTCATTTATTTATTCATTTATTAATCTATCCAACAAATATTTATTGAGATTTTGTTATCTGAGAGTTACTCTTCTAGGCTTTGGGGATACAGTGGTGAGTAAAACAAATGAGTACCCTGGCCTCATGGACATCGCTTTCTAATTTATATTTCTCCATTGCTTTGCAGTGTGGGTGCATATTTACATGAAGCAAAGCTTGAATGGATTCATAGAACAGTGTAGGGAGGAAGTTCTAAGTAAGCATAAACATTAGGGCAGACTTTACAAATAAACTGTTTTAATCAGGATGTTTTGGACTGCAAGAAGCATAAAGCCAGTTCAAGCAGACTAAACAATAAGGATATTTATTAACTTGTAGTAACAGGAAGTCCATAGATGATCACACTTTGCAGTTTGTTGATTTAGTGGCTCAGTCATATTATCAGGGACTTGAGTTCTTTCTAAATCTCTCCTGCATTGGCTTTAACCCAGGGCTGGCCCTCTTCATTGTCATAAGGTGACCTTTTGAAGCAACTAGAAAAACAAGCTTTGTTCAAATCTGACAGGAGGGAGAGAGAAACTTCTCAAACCTAAGCTATAACTCCTTCCTTTCAATCTGTTAGGCCCAAAAGTGCCAGTAGTAATAACTGGGACATTTTTATGAGCTGACTGACTCAGTCCTTAGTCTCAAGCCTCACTGTACTTCAGTGATGTTATTTACGTCAGAATCACGGGAGGCTTGTTCAGCGATAGCCTGCTGGGTCCCACCCCAGAGTTCATGCTTTAATAGGTTTGTGGTTGGGCCCAGGAATTTCTGTTTCTAAAAAGTTTCCAAGTGCTGCTGCTGCTGCTGGTTGAGAATTGCTGATTTGGAGTAATGAAGCTGCACCCCTGCACTATAAACCTATTAGAATGGCCAAAATCCAGAACACTAACAGCACCACTTGCTGGTGAGCATGTGCAGCAATAGGACCTCTAATTCATTGCTTATAGGAATGCAAAATAATACATTTCCTTATCAAGACAGCTTGGCAGTTTCTTACAAAACTATACTTTTAACATGCAGTCCAGGGATCGTGCTCCTTGGAATGTATGCAAAGGAGTAAAACTTACGTCCACACAAAAACCTGCACATGGATGTTTATAACAGCTTTATTCATAAATGCCAAAACTTGGAAGCCATCAAGTTGTGCTTTAGTAGGTGGGACAAATAAACTGTGGTACATCCAAACAGTGGAAAATTATTCAGTGCTAAAAAGAGCTATCAATCCATAAAAAGACATGGAAGAAATTTAAATGCATATTACTAAGTGAAATAAGCCAATCTGAAAAGGCTATGTTTGTATAATTCTAACCATATGAGATTCTAGAAAAGGTAAAACTATAGAGACAGTGAAAAGATCAGTGGTTGCTAGCAGGGGAGAGAGGGATGAATGGGCAGAACACAGAGGGTTTTTAGGGCAGTGAAAATCCTCTGTGTGATATAATGGTGGATACATGTCATTGTACATTGGACCAAACCCACAGAATGTAAACTGGTGGGAAATGTTGATAATGAGGGAGATTATTTGAAGGGACAGAGAGTATATGGGAAATCTTTGTACTTGCTGCTCAATTTTGCTGTGCGCCTAAACCTGCTCTTAAAAAAAAAAAATGTAGCCCGGCCAGACGTGGCTTAGCAGTTGAGCATCAACCTCGGATCCAGGAGATCGCAGTTTGATTCCCGGTCAGGGCGCACGCCTGGATTGCGGGCTCGATCCCCAGTCAGGAGCCTGCAGGAGGCAGCCAATCAATGCCAACTCTCTCATCATTGATGTTTCTCTCTCTCTCTCTCTCCCTCTCCCTTCCTATCTCTGAAATCAATAAAGATATATTTTAAAAAATAAAATAAAAATTTTTTAGTGTGCCCTTGGGTCTAGAGATGGGATCAGCTGTCCCTGACCCACAAGGTGTGAAGAGCTAAATAGTTGAATGAAACCAGGGATTTGGCAAGCTGCTGGGAAAGGAGAGAGAAAAATGAATGCTGGAGAAGAATTGACAGGGTCCTTTATAGTTGATATGAACTGAAGTACTTGTAGTCAAATTACTGTTGAGAAATTGGATAAAGGTTAATTTTGAGTAAATGTGTTTGAGGTTAAGTACTTATATACTATGAATCAGAATTGAGATCTGCAAGAACCATACTTTTAAAAAAAAAAACAACAACGTGATTTTATTAGAGATACTAGAAAATTTTACTACAAGGATTAATTGGAAATCCATTCTTCATAGTCATTGTGGATCTTACCTTGAGTCCAGTTATAATGAGGGAAATTTACAGCACCTGAATTGTTAGAGGATGTTGGGATGCCATTCTCTGTGGACCTCTCATATTTTGGCACAACTTGCCAGAAGAGGCACTGATGGCCTGTGTTCTGGGCTGCCTTTTCAAGAGTGTTTGTATAGTGAAGTGCCTTGGCAGATAGAGATAGCGCCTGCCACTGGAGCAGAGGAGAAGTGTCTTATTGTTCAGTATAATATAATAAAGATAATGTATCTCTCTGGAGCAAAAGGCAGACAGGTTTACTTACACCCATAATAAAAGGTTTGGATTTCCTAAACTCAGGGTTCTTCAGATATAACACAAACCTACTGCGTGTGCAACATGACTTGGACCCAGTGTGTTGCTCCCATGGACTTTAAGGGCAAGGGGAACCAAGGGCAACTTGAAGCTCATGCTACTTGCTGTGTTGTTAGTAATGAAGTCCATTGTCTCTAACCTAGCTATCTGTCAATGTATGTGAAACTAGGGCCAGTAATTTGTAATATGAAAATTGGGTAAAATCTCAGACCCTTCACAGTTCTTGACAGAATATACGTATCAGAAAAAAAATTGAGTTCTTTATAATTTCATCTGACTCTTGCATTTTGTTGACTGGGAAATTGAGACCTGGAGAATGGAGTGAGTCACATAGTGCACAGCTAGTCCATTTGCACGTGTAAGCAATGACTCTATTTGCACAAGTGCACATCCAATCTATTTATAGAAGTACATATATAGTCTGTTTGCACAGGTGCACAGGGAGTCTTTTTACACAAATGTACAGCAAGTGTTTGTGCAAGTTCACATCCATTCTGCACAAGTGCACAACAAGTCTATTTGTGCAAGAGCATAGCCAGTTTGTGTATACAAGTGCACAGCAAGTCTGTTTATATGAGAGCACAGCCAGTCTGTGTACACAAATGCACAGTGTCTGTTTGCACAAGTACACAGCAAATCTGTAGCTGCAGAAGCAGCTCAGAGCCAGCACTTGAGGCTCTCAGTGCACTTTGTTTTTTGCCTTGCTGTAAACCCCAGCTCTTTGAGAAAAGCCTATAGCCCTCATTTAGAGTTGATTTAAGGATGTGGTTAGACAATAAGAACTTCTCATTTCAAGATAAAACCAGATAAAATTGACATAAATTGAGTGGGGTGGTTAGTTGTATATAGTATATAGATATAACCTGACAGGGCTATTCAGCCCTAAGAGATATTTGGAAGAAGAAAAGATAATTATCTGCCAGAGTCATTTAGGTGTAACTCTACTAAGTGAAACGTGAGGTTAGTTGACCTTCTCTACTATTTCCCAATTTGTGTGTTAGCTTGTTGCTCTAATTCTGAGGCTATGTGTCCATTTATTTTTAATTATAAAGCGTAACTCTGCTTGACTACCAGATACGAATATGCTTTCTAGCTAAAAGGATATGTAGACTTAGCAAGGTGGTCACATTAACTGTTTTGTCCTCAGTTACTCTCTCACATTAGCAAGACCATCCCGCTCACTTATTAGGTGTACAATGGTGATGCTTTTTTGTTTTAATACATTAGTATGTATCTTTTTCTCTTTAAAAAAATAATTTTTATAGTACTGTGAAATTGTAACTCTTGTTCTATATTTTATCAATATTATATCTGACCCATTTATAGCATACTGATCACATATCAGCTTTAATTATTAAAAAGGTTCATATTACAATAGCAAGGTTAGACTGTTTACTGTTATGAAAGGTCTGTGAGCAGGGGACAGAGTATTCTTTCATATAAATTCCAGTACTATTTCATAATTTTTTTAAAACAAAGACACACCTTTTTGCCCTCAGAATTGCCTATAGCGACTTTAGAAAAGTAATACTTTGCCGTGGAAGCTAAGAGAACATGGCTCTGGGCTCCAACCTGTGTTTTCACTCAGCCATATACCTGTGTCAAAGAAAATTGAATGTTACCTAGGTGACCTATCTATAAGCTGGGTCTTTAATTTCATTGTGGCTATTGGAGCTCTCACTGTGGTCAAAGTGAAAAAGGAAGCGAGGGCAGAGAAATGATTTGTGCAGATGATCTGTATCTAGCCAACAGAGGAAATCATTGACCCTCCACTGCAGGTTGCTTTTCTGGCCACCTTTGTCTAACCCTGTCTGAGTATATAAAACACACAAGCACCCCATTCTAGGATAGAATCCTGGAGTTTCTAAAGATGATTTTTAAAGAAAGTAGCAATGTAGGTTAGTTTGTATGTAAAATTATTGAGGGTTTAGGAAGCAGAAATTCCAACTTAGCAACTGAGCATTCTTCCCGATAAGTTAATCATTTGGGCAGCCTTGGAAACATTTTAATAATAGGTTTAGAAATGGACCTAAGCTATTCTTTTGGACAGATTATGAATCTAGGATGTTTCAGCTGAGACAAATGGTTAATGTGCTATGTGATGTATTTATTAGTCCAAATGAAAAATATTTAAGTTAAACTTTCTTTTCCCAAAGAGAGTGTATAGCTCATAATATATTTGCATTACTTATCTTTTCCCAGCAGTTTATGCTCAGAAAATGACATATTTTTTATAATTAATAGCAGAATTGAAATATAAAGTAAGATGTCAGAATGGGAAACCGTAAGCTCCCGTGTTTGGTGATGCGGTCCATGTCCCTTTGTCACCTTGACGCCTGCTGCCGGTGCGGGGGGCACGCAGGAAAGCTGTGATGGCTGCACTGGCGTTTCAGTTGCAGCTGCTTTGGACCCATTTCCTCGCCCTGACCGAGGAGGGCTGCGGGGTCGGCGGAAGCTCAGCCTCACCCTGGTCTGATGTAGGGGGTGCGCCTGCATCTCCGTGTCTGTCCGTAGCCCAGCTCAGAGGGAGCTCCAGGCGCTGCCTGCTAGATCTCGGCTGCCCTAGGTGTGCTGTCTCTTTCCGTCTTTACTTAATTACCTGTGTATTTCTGACTCTTCATCCCGAAAATGTAGCTGAGCATCTTTCCCCACAGCCTTCTCTGCCCCGTGCCCCCAAGATAAGTATTGTTCTGCCAGTGTCCCTTAGCTCAATAAATATTGCCACGAACTTCCCACTTATTCCAGCCAGAACCTTTTGACTCACCCTTGACTCTTTCCGCTACTTCACCCCCACACTGAATCTATGTCTGAATCCTACCCATTCTTCTCCCAGAGCCTCGGTGCGTGAAGGGCCTCCGCAGTGCCACGCACCAGCCTCCGCCACCCACCGTGCTTCGCTCTGCGTCCCTGTGGCCCATCATCCCAAGTTCCTTTTGCTCCCCTCCGGACTTTCTCTGTCCTATAGACAGAGGTCTTTTAAAAATGCAAATCTAATCATACCATGTCTAAGCAAAAGAACATAAAATACAGACGCCTTCCTGTGCAGCTTGCCAGCACGTAGTGTCCCCTTCCCTGCTGCCTTTTGCTGCGTTGCTGTTCTCACCGCCTGACATACCACGCGTGCACTCTGTGTGTCAGTCTGTCTCCCTCCACCAGAACGTAAGTTGCAGGAGGGCAGGGCTTTTGCCCGTTTCGTTCGCAGTGCCAGCGCCACGGAAGGCACTGATGGGGCAGGGATGGAGGACAGGCCCCCGTCCCGCACTGCCTGGCTCTGGCCTCCCCTTCCAGCGGCTCTCCACGTGGCTCCTGTGCTGTCTCCGCTTCAGCTTTATTGCACTTTCTCTTTCCTCAACTCAAGCTTCTCCTTCCTGCCTAAGAAACAGCACTTTCCCCTCCTTTGTGCGCCCTCTTCAGACCCTGGCTTAAACATCCCTTCCTCCTGGAGTTCCCCTAACCTACCTCTAGGCAAGAGAACCACGCGTTCCCTTGTAGTTACTTTAAACATCAGATCTCTGCTGCCCTGGAAGCCTCAAGTCTTCGGTAATAATGTCTGTGGGCTCTTGGCAAATACTTAGTGAATGAATCCATGCCATTCAGAGTCTGTATTAGCGTCCAGTGAGCAGTGAATTATAAGTTTTTCTCCTCAAAGGGGCCAGGTACACTAGTGGAAGTGTGAAGACGTCAACCTAATAGGCAGCTCCCAGCATCCGTTCCTCACCGCGCCTCGTCTGCCAGCTGCAGGCCTCCCCTCCCGGGCGTGCTCCCGAGGAACAGCACGTGCAGCTCTTAAGTACAAGCGAGTATTAAGTATACGGATCCTCTGGGAGCTGTCAGAATTGGGGGCTTTAGCAAGGTCTCCGAGGGCCTTCACATTCAGGACTCAAGACTCCTGACCAGATGCTCCCCCGCCAGCTTGTTTCAGTCACATGGGACCTTTCCACGTCCCTGAGCACATCATCCGGGCGTTCCCTGTCATAGCCCCAAGCCTTCTCACATGCTGTTCCCTTTCTCAGAATTCTCCTTCCTCCTCTTTTCTGCTTGTCAGCACTTCACACCTCCTGTGTGTGAAGGACCTGTGAGGCTTTGTCCTACTCACCGCACAGAATCAGTGCCCTGTCCCCACCCTGCGCTCACACCTTGAACAGATCTTTGTAATGACTTTGGTCTCATATACTAGGAATAGGGTGTGTCTCTGGCTCCACATTAGTCTCTAAGGTCAGGAAGAAAAACAGAGACGCTGCTTTTCCTTCTGTGTGCACCAGTGCCAGGCACATGCAAAAGCTCGGATAGGCTTTGGACGTTTAAGAGCTGCTCCTAGCTCTGTCTAGGTCAGGATGCTTTTCCTTTTCACACATCACCCTGTCTTCTTTGCCACCGGACTTCTTGGAGAAAATAATCCGTGGAAGGTCATTATCAAGTTATCACAGCACTTATTTAATGTGTACTTAGCTGCTTTACTGTCACATAAAAATGTGTGGTAGTAAAAGAAAGTAATAAAACTGTCAATAAAAGCTCCACTTCCACTCAATATTTAATGCTAAAGAGCAAGAGACATTTCAGATTTTCATCTATAATAGTAAATCGGCATTATCAAGATTGGTAGGCAGTTTGCCATGGAATATTGTTAATTTGATGAGAAAAAATGTAAATCGTTACACTACAGTGTAGTCTAGGAGGCAGTGTTCCATATGGAACAGTCCCCAAGTAAAGTCAGGATATGAAGTAGCCCCGGGCCACAAGGCCGCCTGGTGTTCTCAACAAGGAAGGGCAGTGAAGACTGCTGACGGGCACCAGACATTGAAAAATCAGGGGAACTGAAGGATGCCCCCTAGTGATACCATCGTTAGTACATACAATTTATAAGGTACTGCCACATCCATTTTCTTACCTAACCCCCAAATGATTACCTAATCCCCAAATCAGGAAGGCTAAAGTTCCAAGAAGTTAAGAGATATTCAAAGGTCACATAGAACTGAGGTGCAATGCCAAGTGTGTCTGACTCCAAATCGGGTCCCTTCTGCTATGGCACGCTACTTCATTGCTAGGCAACTAAAAAGTGATACAATTTTTTTTTAATTCTCACCTGAGGATATTTCTCCATTGCTTTTCAGAGAGAGTGGAAGGGAGAGAGAGAGAAACATTGATGTGAGAGAGACACATCGATGGGTTGCCTCCCACACATGACCCATCCAGGGCTGGGGATCGAGCCTGCAACCAAAGTTCATGCCCTCGACCAGAACTGAACCCGAGATTCTCAGTCCATGGGCTGATGCTCTAACCACCGAGCCACACCAGCTAGGTAGGGCTTGATACAATTTTTATGCCAGTTCAAGGTGATACAAATGTAGAATATATTATGAAAATCTACCATTATAATTATTAATCAAAGAGTAACTTCATGTAGTGCCCGGGGTTTAGGTGGACTCGAGCAGTTGTAGCCCTGACCACCATCTAAGGAGGACGATGAGGAGGCAAATGAAAGTTCCTTTAGAGTGGGGGATACATGTCTGAGACCTTGGGCCCACTGTTCCTGACAGCATAAAACTTTCAGAATTCACAGGAAAGTAAACCTTTATTTCAAAATTATACTTTGAACTTGAAAGATAAAAGGAGAGCTGTCTAAGGCCCAATGCTCAAATAGATGGAATAAAAACATTTTAAAAATTCTAGAGAGCTTATCAGAATTTGAAATGAATGTGGTAACAGATCCCCTGTAGTTCAAGTCTTCAGTTCTTTGTAACAGGTTTTAAAGAAGCTTAGCTCAGCCTAACACACAGAATCAAAGACTTTTGGAGGGTTTTTGAAATGTGTTTTCATTTTCTCAGGGAAGAGAAGAGCAGATTCTTTACTTTCAGGTGCCTGGTCGCCGAGGAATATTTTATATTCTGTGGTTTGGGTCCATTCTTTGAGCAACCCAGAGAAACACAGTGGCACATACTAAAATCTGCGATGGGCCAGCCATCACCAGGGCAGTGTTTCGCATTGCCTCTGTGTGCCAGAAAGAGCGAGCGTTGCTTCAGGGGAGATAGAAAGCTCAGACCCAACCCTGGGAACCGTGGACGCGCACCCACAGCCAAGGTCCCTGCATGAAGATGCTGTGATTTGTTAGAGGTTCAGTAAGCAGTGGCAGTTAAGTGTGTACCGTCATGGTCCAAGTTGAGCAAACATTTTTAACCTTAGAAAATATATTTCTACACAGGAAGTTATAGTGGTGTTCTGAATAAGTGTTATGAGCAGAATCGTGTTCTCCCAAATTCATATGTTGAAGTTCTAACCCCGAGTCCTCAGAATGTGACTATTTGGAGATAGGTTTTTGAAAGAAGTAATTAAGGTAAAATGAGGCCAGTAGGTTGTACCCTAATCCAATATGACTACTGTCCTTGTCAAAATTGGAGATTAGGACATATACACACCGAGGGAAGACAATGGGAAGACACAGGGAAAGACAGCCATCTACAAGCCAAGGAGAGAGGCTTCAGAGGAAATCAACCCTGCTGCTGCCTTGATCTTAGATCTTACAGCCTCCAGGACTGTGCAAAACTAAATGTCTGTTGCTTAGACCACCCAGTCTGTAGGTACTATGCTATGGCAGCCATAGAAAGCTAATACAGTTGTTAACCCCGACATAGAGACTGACAGCCAAACACAGCTCTTTCAAGCTATGACTGTACTCCAAAAATTCGTCTTTATTTCCCTACTCTCCACAGTATGTTTCTTGAGAAATATGTGTTAAAATTTATGTAAGCCCTTGTTAGGTTGTGTTTAAATACGATTTTATAGGGATTATTTTTACATTATAATTAGAAGCAAGTTAACTCAGTTCAGTTCATGTGAGTCAGTGAAGCTCCTTAAGCCATTGGTAAAAGAACAAGGAGAGGCATCTTTACTGTCTTTAATTGTTCTTAAATTATTACTAGCGTAAGCTCGGCCATCAAAATATTTAATACATAAAAGATGTGAGAATCAGTGATTGGGGAAGAGCAGCCATGAATATTTCTTGGCAGCCTACCTGTTGTTCCACCGTGTAATAACAGACTTGCTGTCAGCCGAGGGCAGACCAGCAGCCAGAAGCTGTCAGTGACTCCCTGGGGAACAAAGGATGGGGAGTGGTGAGGACCACTGGACTCCAGGGCACGGTGAGGGCTGGTGTTCAAATGGAGGGTGATGTTTTGATTTATTTTACCTGGCTTATAAAAACCTATGGAAAGTGAATACATTTAAAGCTCTCATTAATACCATGCTATTTTAAAATATAGATATATATATATATTTTTATTGATTTCAGAGAAAGGAAGGGAGTGGGAGAGAGAGCTAGAAACATCAAAGATGAAAGTCATTGATCAGCTGCCTCCTGCATACCCCCTACTGGGGATCAAGCCCGAAACCGGGCATGTGCCCTGATGGAATAGAACCATGATCTCCTGGATCATAGGTCGATACTCAACCGCTGAAAAAATGCCAACCAGGCCATGCTATTTTTTATAACATGTCATTAAATATTAAAAATAAAGTTTTCAGAGTCAACATTGTTATGATTTGTTTTTGTTCACAATGCATATTGATTTATTTTGAAATTTTAAGTAAACAAAAAACTTTCATTTTTCCTTGATGTCCTTCAAAGCAAATATGTGTTTGAAAATAAAAAATTATTTAGAAATACAACAATCTGAAATTTTTGGTGAAATAAATGGAATTCTTTCATTAGTTTATCATTTGAAAAGAATGAATAGAACCTTTCTAGTTTTGATTAAAAGAAAAGTCATAGGATTCCCAAGTGAGGGCCTTAATTTTTTTTATTGTAAATATGCATAACAATAGCTATCATTGGAACCATTCATAAGTGTGCAATTCATTGTCATTATATATACTCACATTGATGTGTAAACGTCACCACTGTTTATACTGAAAACATTTTCATCATTCCCCAAATACAATTCTGTACCCATTAAACAATAACTCCCTCCCATCCCAGCCCCTAGTAACCTCTATTATATTTTCTATCTCTGTACATTTGCCTGTTCTGGGTACTTCATATAAGTGGAATCATATAATATTTGCCCTTCTGTGTCTGACTAATTTCATTAAGCATAATGTTTAAAAATCCATACATGTTGTAATATAAATCAAAATTTCATTCATTTTTATGGCTAACTAAATTTCATTGTATGATAGATCACCTTTTGTTCATCCATTCATCTTTTGGTGGGTGCCTGAGTTGCTTCCAAACCTGCTATGAATATTTGCATAAAAGTATCCATTAAAATTCAAAGGGATTTTGATACAAGTTGCATTTAGGCCCCACAAAAGTTTAGGTTGAAGGTGGAGTCCAGTAGAAGCATGCGGAAAATCAACCACAAAGTAAATCGCTATTGCTAACACCTAAAGGTTAGAGAAAATGGCACCTTTTCTTAGATGGTTATGTATCTTGCCTATTATATTAACATATATTCAGTAAATATTGATAGATTTAAATAAGTTGAAAGTTCATTTGATGTTCATCGGTTATTATTATATATGTTAACATTAGGTAATGTTGGGCTAGCCATTTTATAAAGTAATCTGTCTCATACACCAAACGGAGTAAATGATTACAGTAGACTATACTGTCTACTGTACTGTACTATCCATACTAATTTGATTTTAAGCATATGGGAGGTGGCACAGTTTCTGTAGAATGAGAAATCTGCTTTGAATTCTGGCTCTGACACCTTAGTAGATAACCTTGAGTAGAGGTCAGTAAACGATGGTTCTTGGGTCAAAGCCAGGCTGCTTCCTCATTCTATAAGGCCTGAGAACCATATAATGGTTGAAAAAAACTCAAAAGGACAATGATATTTTGTGACACATGAAATTATATAAAGTCAATTTCAATGCTCATAAGTGAAGTTGTATTAAAACATTGTCCCACTCATTTCTTTACATATTGTCAGACTGTTTTTGTATTTGCAAAGTTGTTTTGACAGAAACTGGCCTGAAAACCTAAAACATTTACTCATTGGCCCTCTACAGAAAAAGTTTTCTAAGCCCTGACCTTGAACAAATTGTTAAACCAGCCTAGGCTTTAGTTTCCCAACCCATCAAATGGAATTAAAAACAATTCCTCCTTATTGGGATCCTGCCAAGCCTAATAAGATGGTGAATGTATAGTACCTGGTATAGTCTGGATCATAGTAGACACACAACTACCGGTAATAGGATTTTTGTTCTATGATTATTGAGTTTATTATTATAATGACTATTAACACAAACGTGAGAGAACAATGTGATTGATGTAGCTAACTTATCCTAATTGCAAGTGAAGTAACAGGAAAAAAACCAATGCCTCTAGTAAACAGCACTCTTGTGCTGAATCATGGGCAGTATGCCACAGGCTGGTGGGCTCAACTGAAATCTGCACTCATCTTGCTTACTTATAGCTCTTATTATCCCTAAACAAACTCCTCTTGATCCGTCTAATCTTTACAACGCATATCAGTTTTCACTTCTTAAAGTTTAACCATGACCCTCCCTGTACCCAACTGCAAGCACTAAGAAACACTTCTCTACCTTCTGACCTCCTGCAAGAAGCTGCAGCTTCCTCTCCACCCATTACGCATGTATGTCCCTTCACTGCATCCTCCTGGATAACCTCCTATCCTCTTGTTGACTTCAGCTTCTCCACCATATCCACTCAATTCTTCTTGGTCAACATTTCTTTAAATTTCACCTTTATTGAGGTATAATTGACATATAAAATTGTAAGATATTTAAAGTGTACATCGTGATGATTTGCTGTATGTACATTGTGAAAGGACACCCCCCCCCCATCTAGTTAATCTCTTGTCTTTTTTATAATGGCTATTCAAGCAGATGTAAGGCGATATCTCACTGTGGTTTCGATTTGCATTTCCCTGATGTCAGTGATGTTGAACACCTTTTCATGTACCTGTTGGCCATTTGTATGTTAGCCAACAATTTTAATGTTGAGGTCATTTTCTATAAAGCTATATTTTATGGCCAGGATATGAAAGCTGTGTTTCTATATTATGAACTTGCTACCCTCTACTCTCTTGGTCCTCACTTCCCCTCCCACAGGCCTCACTACTCTCTCTTCCTTCATGTGGCTCTTAAGGTCTCTAATTTTCAAGATAGTATTTTCTTCTGATCTTACCTTTTCTGAATATGTACCTTTCACATTTATTCTGACACTAACCATCATTCCAAATGGACCAGTGCCTTTGCATTTTAACAGTGTGAAGAATTGTTTATGCTTGTGATTGTATGTATGGTACATGTGTTTTGTTGTTTGATTTATCTAGATATTTCTTTGCAGTCAGTTCAGATTGACAGTCTTTGGATAATGTAACATATAGATTGCTGTCTATTAAATGGTTTCAGTGATGATATTTTTGAGGGGTAACTATTTATAATTATTAAAAATATTAATATAAAAATTATTCAATATACAGCCAAAATATCTTAGGGTTGAAAGCTTCAGTTAGATTATTTTCAGGATTCACTAGTTCTTCCCAGAGGGTTGGCAAGGCTGACTAGCACTGATTTCACGGATATGAAGGTGTTAACCTTCTGTCCTTGAAGAAAAAAGGCAGGAGGCTCACATACAGGCAGACTACAGTGATCGCCCAGACAGAGGAGAGCCTTCTCCCTCCGCACTGCCTTCTTATAAGTTGTTTTTCCCCTCAGGAATATGCTGTGTTCTTGTCAGCCCAGTTCCATGTATATAAATGATGGTGGGACCTTGGGGGCAGGGGGATGGGTGGATTGCATGAAGCTTGTCTCAATGTGCCAGGTTTTACAGGCGACAGGGTGTTTTTAATGGTTTCTTACATGAATGATTGTTGCAGCTAATGGAGGCCTTGTGGAAATGATTAAGATTAAGCTTCTGGTTTGCTTGAAGCTTACCGACCCAGTATAATTGAGTGTAATTCAGTGGAATCAGTGAATTTATATTCTTACAGTTAATATCAATATATTCTTGAGAATGAAAAAAACATGAATGAGGTTCCTAATTTGCTTTTCTACTTGTGCCCTAATCTCAGGGAGACTATCATGAAAGCACTGGGGAAATTTTTAAAAATCCTCTTCAAAAACCCTTCTCACCCCACCCACTATTAAAGTTAAACACCATGTTCACTGGCCACCGTTCTTAAGTGAAGAATAATGCAAAATAGAGGGTGTGGGTTTTACTCTAGCAACACAGTGCTTTTACCCTCTTGAGGACTGTGGTGACATTAGCAGTAATGTTAATGGAATGACTGGCTATTCTTTGTGACTGGAAAATGGCCCATGACTGAGGAGGGAGGGATGGAAGCATGGGAGGAAGAGAGGGAGGGAGGGAGGGAGGGACGGAGGGAGGGGACAGAGGCAAATCTAAGGCGGACTGCAGAAGTAATTATTAAAGCAAAACAGAAATATTTGTTTGAAAGGCAGTAGCACATAATAGAATTCCAGGGCCTTAATTCCATTAACATCTTTGCAACAAGCAATTTTCCTTAAAGAAAAAAACAGAAAACAGCTATACCCGGCAGATTTATACTTTTTAGTAGCAACCCATTCTAGCAACTTTATATGAAACATCTTTGGTTTGGTTCAGTTTTAAACTAATAAAATATTAGATGCTTGATTTAGGAGAGCTTGTTTCCATTTGTAACTGCTTTGACACTAAAGCTTTTGCTAATGGTCCATGTGGTTCCTGATTCCCAGAAAAACATGAGCAGTGAATGTTGTAAAGGCTCATAACTTATGGGATGTGTGTAGGAAGTTCATAATTTGTGGGAATTATGCAGGAAAGAACCCATCATGTATATGGGTGATGTTTTAGATTCTCAGGATTAACAACTTCTGTTTAGAAGTATAACATTTGGCCAAATGGTTCATCCCATGACCAAGTTAACACATAAAATTCACCATCATGATTGTGAATGCCAGAAATTTAAATTTAATTTGTAGATAGCTAAAAATTGTGCTGTATTTAGGCAAAATTTCCATATGAGATAAACTTACTAGTAAGTATATTTACTAAAGTGACATGTATATTATTAATCAAGTTCATTTGTTTATACCACTCTGATTAATTATGGTCTTACTATGTGTCCATAAGAAATAATACAATTAGAGTTTTACAGGTATATTTGAATAACAGAATCTCATTTCTTGTGAGAGAGCCTTGCCTCATCTCACATTTTTATGCAAAAATAATTATTGATATGGTACAAAGCCTTGGTTAAGCAAACAAATGATCACCCTCTATAACTGAGCTGGAAATAGGAACCTTAGGAATAAATACTCATGTGGGATCTGAGACCCACCTCTTGAGACCAAGTCTGATAGAAACAGAGGTGCACCTCGCGGAGGCTGCCTCGCCCATTGCAAACCAGGCAGCATGAGGCCACGAGAAAAGAAGGCAACGGTCCGCTCGGGATGGCAGCACGCGCTAAGTGCTCCCGCGCAGGAAGTCAGCCAGGGAGTCGGCTCTCGCAGTTGCTCCTGCTTCTCTGTGCTTTTCCAAAGACTTATTCCCTCCTCCGCTGGTGGCAGGCGCTTGAATAAACTACTCAGATCAGAACTCAGCGAATGACTTAGAGACATATGAAAAATGGTGGTTGGGATAAATCGGTGAAACATTGTGGGCACCTAGCATTTCCAAAATGTTTCGTGAAAAATGGCATTTTAGAACAAACTGGAAATGTCTGTTCTGAGGCAGAAGAGTGAGCAGCCGAAGCTTTGGAGGAGAGCAGACGAACGTACTTGATTCAGCGTGTGCCTGGACTAATCGGCCAGGCAGCCACACCCATCACTCACTCCCCTTGACAGGACTGGTGTGGGGGCGAATCCGCCCCTCTGCTGAGCAGGCTGCCCCGTCCCATCCTGTGTTCTCTGAGGGGACACAGCCGGAGACCTCTCAGGAGCCCCAGGACGGAGCTCTGCTTCGGCCTGAGGGCGCTGGTGCCTTTGCTGCTGGGATAGTGACTGCTCCCTTCTCAGCCTGTGGCCTGAAGGGTTACAGGAGTTCTACTGGAAGTGAACAAAAGCTGTGAGAAATCGCACTCAGGCTGGAAGTTTTCTACTGAGAAGTCTGGATGAAAGGTGCTGTTTTTGACTTGCCCCTCTGCCAGCTTTCACACACACTTGACTTTTTTGACCTCAGAGGCCTATTCTCAGATATATATTCCAATATTAGGAATAATTATGAAATGATTCCAAGAATCCAGTAGTCCAGTCCTCGTTGCTCATAAGCCTTATGACCCATTCTGGACCTGGAGGGTATTATGCTAAGTGAAATAAGTCAGTCAGAGAAGGCAAATACCCTATGATTCTACTTATACGTAGAATCTAATGAAAAACATAAATGAACAAACAAAACAGAAACAGGCTCATAGACACAGAGAACAGACTGGTGGTTGCCAGAGGGGAGGGGGTGGGGGTGATAAAGGGGAAGGGGTTGAGAAGTACAATTTGGTAGTTACAAAAGAGTCACAGTGATGTAAAGTACATCATAGGGAATAGAGTCAATAATCCTGTAATAACTATGTATGGTGCCAGGTGGGTACTGGAAATATCAGGGGGATCACTTTGTAAAGTATATGATTGTGTAATAACCACTATGCCATACACCTGAAATTAATACAAGATAATATTGAATGTAAACTGTAATTAAAAGAAAATTTTAAAAAATAAATCATACTTTATATGTTGTTAAAAAAAAAAAAGAAACCTTACAACCCATTCTGTGCCCTGATCTTTTCCAGTGGAAAGTGGGCAGTGTCCCTGTTGATTGCCCTTTGCTGAACTCTGGCAGCAGGTTGGCCTGATCAGGTTGACTAATGTCAGGTACCTCTGTCAGGCATTTGGAAAACCTAGAGGCAGAAAGCTGTAAGACTGGCCTTACTTATAAAAAAATATTCTGCTAATGTCAACACATATATTTATGTCTCTTCAGCACAAAGTTTACTGTCATCATCTCCTGTGCATTATAATCGATGTTTTCTTTGGTTTCCTTGAGCAGTTCTGCATCAGCTAATGTCATTAAGACTCAGAATTTTAAGTCATTGTTAAATATTGAAAACTACTCCTGATTATTTTGGCCATCAATTTACCACATGGATGAGATAGTAGAAAAATTGCAGGTTATCTAGTCACTTACATTCAAGCTACATTTAGATTTATGAAGCCCTACCCCACGGTAAAAACCACACACCTGGAATAGGTGGCTAATAGACATTTAGGTGTCTGGATGCTGAGAATACATATATACACATACTTTCTGTCCTTTCTTACTTGAGCTTGGTTTCTAAATCCTTGCTGACATTGAAAAGCAAATATTAGAAAGGAATGAATATCCTGCTCTCGGGATACATTCAGGTAGCACAGCAAGTAATTCCTTACCAGGTGTGATTTGACTTAAACATATGCTAACTCATTAGCACCTACCAGCACCCACTATTGGTTAGAGAAAAGTCAGAGCCACTGGCAGAGAAGACACAATGTCATTGGATGCCTAGTGGGTGGAAAATGCTGGTAAGAAAGATCCATGAGTCTGGGAGAAGCTGGGCATCCTTGTTTCTCAGTGCTTGTGCGGAGCAGCCGTATATTCTCGACTGTGTCAGGGGTTCTGTAAGTGTGATCTCAGGACCAGCAGCATCCGCAGTGTGTAAGAACTTGCTGGAAAGACAAATTCTCAGGCCCCAGCTCAGATGTATTGAATCAGAAACTCTGGGTGGTGGGGCCCGATAATCTTGTTTTAGCAAGCCTGAAAGGTGATTCTGATGTGTTCTAAAGTTGGAGAACCAATTACTAATCACCTCCCAACAGACATAAAGTGAATTTCTCTTCTATCTTTCCATGATGGCAATTCTCAGGCTGAGATGAGGGGTAAGAAATGCTGATACATCTCTGCTCACAGTCATGACACACAACTCAAGAGACTAACAGGTCTGGGCAGTAGTTGTTTTGTAATTCCAAATATTTCTCTTCCATTAAAAACCGAAATGTTAAAAATTCCTCTAAACGTTCTCTCTTAGGACCAAAAATAAAATGAAATATTCAGAACAGTCTGATGTCTGCTTTTGTGCTGAATTAATCAGAGTGCTTCTCACTTGTCATGCTTGGGAGAGAAAGCTGGCGAAGCGGGCGTCCCTCTTTGTGTATACATGACAGAACTGTGTTCTCCAGATTACAAGGAGGGAAGAACACTCCTCAGAGCATGTGGTTTCCACACTTGCAGAAGGTGTTTTCCAGGCCTTAAATCTGCCCAGTGGTGAAGGGACCGGCCCTTTCCCTCATGCCATCTCAAAGTTGTAGAGGCAAAGCAAGATTTTAACTTCTGCAAAACAATCATAGCTGTGGCTCAAAGCCCTAAACTGAATCTCTGGGAATTAATTACATCATATACATTAAAGATTTTAAGAGAGTGTGTATTTCTTTGCTTTTATGCAACTACACCATTAGTTTAACAGCTTCATGTAATGCTACTAGGAGGTGGCATTCCTTACTGATGCTCGCCGGTGCTGCCTCTTGGACTTCTTCCTGCGGCCAGTCTGTTTCAGGAAACCTGGAGAAGGAGGAAGAGACAAGTCCCCTTCCCTCTCCTTCTGCACAGAGCACGAGGCCCAGTTTCCCGTTTCCTGCCAGAAGCCCCAAGAATGCAATTATAGTTCTGGCCAGTGGGAGCTCAGTGAATTCTTCAGCCTCAAAAAGCACTTACTTTAACTTTCCTGATGGCCGGGTGTGCTACTGGTACAGAAGCATCTTAAAAGAAATGGAAATTCTTTCTTCCTGGACCGACCTATTAACCTTCATGAGCCCATGTAGCCTGGAGAGAAAGTGACCGGAGGAGTGGGGGGAATCTCAGCTGTGCACTGAATTTCGCTAATCCAAATCACTTTCTCTGCTTTGGGAGTGAAGTGAGGATTGTTTTGAAGGCTAATAGTGATTTGGGCTTTCAATGGAAAGCAGCCACTCATTTAGAGTGAGGGTTGAGAGGCTGCAATGTTGGATAAGCCCCTTGTTTTGAAATAATGAAAGAGAGCCATAGAATCTCTAAATTCTCAATTTGTGGGTTTTTCCTTTTTTTGTGTAAATTGTGTGTGTGTGCGCCTGTGTGCCAGTGTGTGCTTGCCATGTGAGTAGTCTGTGGGGGAGGGAATTGGATAGAAAAATTGCTTAGGCAATTCGTATTGATAACATTTGGCACTAGTTAGCATATTTTGACTGGCTGTTTGCCTGCCTGTCTAGTGACTTAAAGAAAGAGAGAGAAAAGGATATTCTAACAGGCTTGAGGCTGAGTGATGCAAAGAGAAGATGGGCGTGGGCCTGAGTTAGTAGCCTTTGCAGCCCTGATAATTCAGTTCAGAAAATGGTTGACCTCTAGTATGACAAGAGAAAGTCCTAATGAGAAAAAGCCTGTAGTGCCAGGAAAAGGAAAGACCTTGGACAGCTAATTACCATGGGTTTCACAAAGCTGAAAAGAACCATAAGGAGAGCTCATGGCTCATGGCGTAAGTCAGAATAAACATAGAATCATATAAAGAAAATCAACTCCCAGTCTACTTTTATAGAAAACTTGTGTTTTATTTGCTTAAGGTTTGGATTTGTTGATATCTCATCTCTCAAATGGTTCCCCCTCACCCTTGCATTTCAGTGAAGAACATTTTTTCAGTGCATTTGAGTGATGACAAAATTTGCATTTCTGTAGACTCCAGCTGTCTGGTTATGTAAATGATAAGCATGGACTATATTGTATTTCCTAAAAGCATATTTCCAGCTTGTATAGCTGAGTGTTAAATTTATTTCCAAGCTTGTTTAAAGAATGGTCCTTTGGGCATGGCTGGTGAATTGTTGCATGGAAATGTAAGACCTAAAGGCAGGGCAACAAAGCTGGAAAAGGTTTATCTCAATCAAGGAATCCCCTTTGATAATCAAGTCAACTGTGCTATAAACAATCCACATGATTCAGAAATCCTCTCCAGTAGAGCCACTGGATTTCATAGCTGCATAACCAAAACAGCTTCACATGCTGTGTCTCTTTGTCTTTATCTCTTTAAAAAAGCAAACAGCTTTACTTTGGACAAAGTCATGTCTCTGGGAGGTTTACTTTTCTTGCCTTAGGCTTCTGCTGCACAAATATGACTTGACTTTGGTACATCATTATATACGTTCAAAATGCTTTTGTGTAGAGGTGGGGAACCTTTTTTCTGCCAAGGGCCACTTGGATATTTATAACATCATTTGAGGGCCATACAAAATTATCAACTTAAAAATTAGCTATGAAAAAAGCTCCTAGATTTATTGAATTTTGAGTCCTGCCTGTGGTTGCTTTGGCAGGGCCAGATCAAATGACTTTCAGGTCACATATGGCCCGCGGGCCGGATGTTTACCACCCGTGGTAAGTAATGCATCTAAACCCAGAGCAATGGCTGAGGTTGACATCACTTCCATTTTATAAATGGGTAAACTGTAGTTCAGCAAATTTAAGACTCTTAGAATTTTACAGTGAGTGAACAGCAGGACACATGTTTGTATCCAAGACTCCTGCCCCCAGCTCCAGTGGCATTTGTCATTGTAGACAAGTGTCATTTTGTCACCTCAGGGGTTGCCTCTCCCATTTCAGGAGCCTAGTACTTCCCATGGTGTTCACAGTCTTCCTCTCCTCTAATTACAGTTTTCAATAATTTCATTAGTTATGTTATTATTATTATTGCTATTATACAGCTGAAACTCATTTATACTTAACCAATGCCTTAATCAGTCTTTTGTATTTTAAGCCTTTTAATTTCTAATTATGGAATAATGGCTTTTTTCCTTATTAAAAGTTATTTCATGAGCGACAGTGGATAAGCCTGTATTGGAGACGGGGATATGCTTCAGAGAGTCCTTAGAATCACACCAGATCTTTGGAGCTCTACTTAATTTATTTGGTGTTAGGGTGACTTAGAGGGATGTGAGGTAAAAGGATTCATGATCTCCTTTTCCGATGGCTGCCTGTGGCTGCTGAAGGCCCAGCTGAGGGTTTGTTGAAACAGATGAACTACAGACCTTCCGAACTAGCTCCTGCTAGGCCTGCTGCCAACCAGGACAGGTTTATGTGTGTTTTGATTACTAATTAGAAAAATCTAGTTTTACTGGCTAATAGCTACTGCTCTATGAATTACTAGCTCAGTGTCCTTTGTCTCAAACAAACATAAATACTTTGAAGAGATGTCAGGGATATTTAAACTTCCTTATAAAACTTCCTAAGGATAATAGGTGTACACATTGTGCAAAAGGGAAAACGAAACTTAGAGCCAGGATCAGTGATTCTATGAGTGAGATGCACATGAGTTGCCGTGGTCCAGTTAGCATAATGAATATTTAACAGAAATTATTTGCATGTTACATTATGAGACCTACCATCTAACCTTTCTATACTTGATTAATTACGAAGTATTTTGGAAAGTCCTTGTGTATCAAAAATATCATTGTAAGTATATGTCCAGAGAAAACGTGGTGGAGACAGTTTCCCTCCTACTTCTCTCTTACCTGTTGTCTTTCCTGAGGGTGGAAGCTGGTATATTTCTGGCCCGATTTCCAGAAGTTGAGAGCTAAATCTAAAAGACTCTTTAGTCCTAAAACCATGGCAGCCTTGGACAGGGTCAGGTCTTCAGGACCGCTCTGGTGTGCTGGGTTCTCTGCAGGGAAGTGCCGGGCCTCCCAAGTGACAGCACAGGGTGCCGCCGTTCTTGACCTTCCCTATTGTCATACAGCCAATCAGGTCCTCAAAAGATGGGCCAGAAATGGCCCTTGGGCAAAAGTGTCTTTTGTATCAGTTCTTGCTCCTCAGTGTGAATTTTAATGTGGATATTCTCTGAGAAGTCATCTGACTCTACTCAAGGCTATTTGAAGTCCTATTGAGGGGAACTCACCGCATATAACAAATACATATATATATATATATATATATATATATATATACGTATATGTATATATATATATATATATATATATATATAATTTTGTTCTTGAGGTGCCTGAAGAGATTAATTTCCATTTCACCTCTCTATCGGGTACTTTTCAACTTTACCAAAAAAACACGCAACTGGATCCTAACCTCTGCCTCCCCAAGTTAAACAATATCACTTCAACTGAATGACTGTGTGTTAAATTCCATGAGATCCAGGAAGCTGAACAAAAATGTATTTGTCCTTCTATTCCCTTTACAGTTACCCTCCTCAGAATCTGACTTGCCTGTTTCGAATCTCAGGGGTGGAATATAGGACTCTGCATGGTCACAAGTGGGAGTGAGCCTTATGATGAGGCAAGTTCAGATAATGAAACCTGTTTCTTAAACAAACATTTGTTACATAAATATTACCTTTAATTTTAGCTAGTTACTTATGCTTCTCAAAGCACTTGGCACTGTATTCTGTCTCTAATACTGGAACATTCTTAAATGAGTCAAGTAAATAGTTGGCCTCTTTTTCAAGTGATATTAAAATGCAAGAAATTCGAGTGACTCGCTCACGGGTGCCCCCAGCAAGCCATCAGGTGGGAACGGATTCCAAAGGGGGCTTCTCGAGCAGTGCTCATCCTGACTTACCAAGTAGGAACAAAACTGCAGCTGGTCGAACCATTGAGACCCCATGGTTGAGGTCCGCTATTGTGGAGAATGAAACAGTCTAACAGGGTAAAACAGGGGTATGGACCTGGTGTTTAGATTAAATAGTAAATCTGCCATTGGCCACCAGGAGTCTAAATTCTAAAAATTGAAATGTTAACGTTGACTAGAAAACTATATATTAAATTATCTTATACATTGTGATTATTTCTGGTGGTAGGTGCTCATCTAACAGTTAAAGATGTCGGGAGAAAATTCGATCCTGATCCTTTTGACACATTTGAGTCCCTTTAGGTAACTGACTGCCTTCCCATGCCTGGGCTGCCAGGTGCCTTCCCTCCTGTGTGCCTGTCCTCACTTTGACAGCGCAATTTTGCCTATTCTGTAGGGCCCATTTAATAACTAAGAAATATTTCTATGGAAATTATCCCTGAACTACATATGAGGCATCTGAAGTTGGACTGTTGTTTAAAGACTAGAAAGTCAGCTGACACAAAGCGAGGCATTGTGTTAGAGACCGCGCCTGCGTACTCACGTGCCAATGCAGCTGCCAGCTACCAGCCGACCACAGGTCTTCCCCCCGCGCCCCCGAAACAGCAGAGAATCAGATGGGTGCGGTGGGGGGTCGGCAGTTCAGGTCTGTACTACACAGAATAAATTTGTGAGAAATCAATAAATAGCAGCTGACAAGACTAACTATGGGAAAATTAAGGGCTGACGAAGAAGGTTGGTGAGAGGTTAGATCTTTCAGCTTAAAATGTTAAAAGCCCCTTTTCTTTTAAAACAAAAATGTTTTGTATTTTTAAATAAAATGTCTTATTATTTTTAGGAATAGATAATTAAAGAATCAGAAAAGAAAGTCTTTTCTATGCTAGCACTTGAATGCCTTGGTTCAAAACTTAAATAACTAGTAATGTTATTTCTTTGTGTTTTGGGTGTTTTAGGATTTAATAATGTGGTTGGTTGACAGAGAAAAAACGAACGGATTTTTCTCTTTGACGCCTCATAGCTTTGGATGTGGATGTTGTTTTTTCTTTCCTCTGAATTTTGAAAAGTGTTGTTGCTGGAGGCCCCTTCTCCTTCGTGTTTAACCCCATGGAAATGAGCATGTGCTTGGAGATCTGACTTCACCTTCACTTAGTTTCTGTGCTTGTATTATTCAGCAGGCACTGGGAATATGAAAAGATACAAGAGCTAAATCCTGCCCACTTGGACTTTAGAGTCTAGAGGGAAAAGCAAAGGGTAACAATTAGATGCTTAATCGCAATGGAAGGAGGCCTCAAATCAACTGGATGGATGGTACCAGCCCTTCAGAAGACTTGCTTAGATTGGCAATGGCCGCAGGAAAGGCTTTCCAGAGAGTTTGGAGCTTAGGCTGAATTTTGAAAGCCAGGGACGACTTGGAGAGGTAGGGGCAAGATAAATGGAGGCGAGGAAGCAAGGATTTCAAACAAGGGAATGTCTACAGTGGCCTTGCTTATTTATAAGCTGATCTTGTGCACTAGGTGAGATGTCATGGCAAAGTGTAAAACGTGGAGCATGGTGTCTGACCCATAAGGTGCTCAATAAATATTAGCTGTTGCTTTGACAAATTGTGGTTAAAAGATATGGAATTATGAGATAATGAATAAAACAATTATATTTCCTTTGCCTCTGTACCTTTAAAAAAAATATCTGGGAGCCTGAGTCAGTTCTTACTCTAGTTAGAATCCTAATTTTGCTGTTAAGTAGTTCAATTAAATAATGCTTTAAGCATCACTTTTCTTCCATGTAAAGTATGTCAGTTGAACTAACTGGTATCTACTGTGCCTTTCACTTTAAAATATAGCAAATTTACTTTGCTATAATGAGCAAGAGAAACTGGGACTGGAGATAGTAGTAAACTATTTTGTTAGTTTTTTTCTGTTTTATATTTTTCATTTAAACTGTAACTTTTATTTGAATGCACACTTACTTTACCTTCCTACTAATAGTAAAATACTAAATTATTTGGGAATTAAATTTTAAGAATAGGTAGATTAGAGTTGGCTGGTGTATTTTATATTTAAGTATCTGTTCCATCCTGAAATAAACAAAGTAGGAAATCAGAGAATGTCTATTTTTATGGCAGATGTGATGCCTGTAATAGCGAGTTGTGCAGAGCTGGGAGAACATTCTAGACTAAATGACTTTTTAAGGCCACTTCATTATTTATATCATGATTCCCATTGCTTTTCTTTTTCTCTATCCCATTACCAAAATAATTTTCCTAATAGCTCTTTGGTCAAGTCATTTCCTGCTCAAAAGCCTTCAGTTACTTTTGTCCAGATTAAGTACAAAAGTATTAGTCTTTCTTGTCCATGTTCAACTTTTCTTTTCACTATTTTCCTTTTCCAAAATTCTGTTCCTACTGTCCTAATTAACTCACAGGCCTCAAATATGTCCCATTTTTCCTCTTTTATTTTTCTTTGTTTTTTGTTGAATTTATTGGGGTCACACTGGCTAACAAAATTATACAGGTTTCAGGTGCACAATTCTACAACACATCATGTGTAGACTGTATTGTGTGTTCACCACCCCAAGTCAAGTCTCCTTCCATAACCGTGTACCCCCCCATAGCCTCCTCCACCTCCCCTTATCCTACCCCTGCCCTGCAGTCACCACACTGTTGTCTGTGTCCATGAGTTTTTTCTCCTTTCTTTTTCTTTTTTGCTCAATCCCTCTATACCCCCTCCCAACCTCCCCACCCCTAACAGCTGTCAGCCTGCTCTCTATCTATGAGTCTGTCTCTATTTTGCTTGTTAGCTCATTTTGTTCATTAAATTCCACATATGAATGAAATCATACATTCTTGTCTTTCTCTGGGTTATTTCACTTAGCATAATGCTCTCCAAGTCCATCCATGCTGTCACATATGGTAAAATTTCCTTCTTTTTTTACAGCTGAGTAGTATTCCATTGTGTAAATGTACCACAGCTTTTTTTAGCCACTCATCTAGTGATGGACATTTAGGCCGCTTCCAAATCTTGGCTATTGTAAATAATCCTGAAATAAACATAGGGATACACATATTCTGTCAAATTAGTGTTTCTAGGGATAAATTCCCAGCAGTGGAATCTCTGGGTCATAAGGCAGTATCATTTTTAATTTTTTGAGGAAACTCCATGCTGCTTTCCACAGTGGCTGCACCCATCCGCATTCCCACCAGCAGTGCAGGAGGGTTCCCTTTCCTCCACATCCTTGCCAACATTTGTTGTTTGTTGACTTATTAATGGTAGCCATTCTGACAGGTGGGAGATGATAATGTGGTTTGAATTTGCATTTCTCTGATGATTGGTGGCATTGACCATCTTTTCATATATCTGTTGACCATCTGTATGTCCTCTTTGGAGAAATGTCTATGCAGGTCCTTTGCCCATTTTTGATTAGGTTGTTTGGTTTTTTGGTGCTGAGTTATATAAGTTCTTTATAAATTTTGGATATTAACTCCTTATCAGATGTATCATTGGTGAGTACTTTCTTCCATTTCATGGGTTTTTTCATTTTGCTGATGGTTTCCTGTGCTGTGTCAAAACTTTTTAGTGTGATATAGTCCCATATGTTTTTCTTTTGTTTCCCTTGCCTAAGGAGATATATCAGAAGAAATATTGCTATGAGAAATGTCCAAGATTTTACTGCCTATGCTTTCTTCTAGGATTTTTATGGTTTCAAGTCTAACATTTAAATCTTTAATTCATTTTGAGCTTATTCTTGTGTGTGGTGAAAAAAAGTGCTCTAGTTTCATTTTTTGCACATATCTGTTCAGTTTTGCCAACACCATTTATTGAATAGATTGTCTTTTCCCCAATGTATGTTCTTGCCTCCTTTGTCAAATATTATTTGACTGTAAAGGCATGAGTTATTTTCTGGGCCCTCTATTCTGTTCCATTAATCTGTATGTCTGTTTTTATGCCAGTACCATGTTGTTACGATTACTGTGGCCTTGTAGTACAGTTTGATACCTGGTAGCATGATTCCTCCAACTTTGTTCTTCATTGTCAACATCACTGTTGCTAAATGGTGTCTGGTACTGGGCCTGCCTAGTGACAGGGTGTTAGGAAGCAGGTGACTTTTCCTCCATAAGGGAGAGGCTGACTGGAACATTTTCTGATGTTCAGTCCTTCAGGGCCAACCATTGGTAGCCTAGAGCACCACTTGCATGGTTTTACTTCATTCCGCTAAGTTTCTTTTAATCCATTTTTGGACTTATTTAAGATTTGATCATTTCTACTGAATTCTGCTACTAATGCTTTGCTCAGAATCACTCTTTGCCCAAGGCAAATGATTGTAAGAGTCCTGGAGAGAACTCTTGCAGAAATATGAAACTTCTTGGGACAATTGCCTGCTATGGCTCCTCCATCTTAACTTTCAAATGTAAAGGCAAACTTTAGCTATTAGTAAAATTATTACAGGTGATGAACTGAATTTTTTGGTGGCTAATGATCTCAATCACCTGGAATATCAGGTACAAATTTAAAGTGCTGTGCTTGTAACACAACTAACCATTTAACATAAACTGTTGGTTTTTGAAAGGATAAAAGGAAAAATATACATTTCTTAGGGCTTATTTATAGTAGAACAACCAAATTATAGGTATAGGAATATGTATAAAATGTAGTGTTTTCTTGTACATTTTTCTTTCTCATACCTCAGTCCTCTCTTCCTCAGAGAAGAAAATCAGGATTTATTGTTGCTCTGGTTTTCTTTTCTATATTTCTGCTACTCTCTAGTGGATCAGTCTGTGCGTGATCATGGTTGCCCTGGGTCAGGAGACATGACCATGAGTAACGTTAATCTGTGCATTTTACAGCACTATAGTGAATCCTCACCTCCTTCAAAATAGTAATTAGACCTCTGGTAGTTTATTTGTTTAGACACATAGTTTTCTTTATTGATTCCATACAACTCTGGGAAATGGTACATCTGTTTTTATTTCAAACTTAAGAGTTGTTTTTGAAATTCTTTTGTTTTCTGAAACTCTAAAGGTTATCTATTTCCATGATAGATTGACTAGTGGAGAATTTCTCTAGAATAGTTACTTTGCTTCTACCAGGTTGTCCCACTGGCATTCCACAGCCTTCCAATGATATTACCTTTGTTCTTTGCATGAGCACCTCTGTCATATTTGGAAGTGCTCTCAGTTAACAAAGGGAATCATGATTTGCTGAATGTATGTCTCTCAAATAAAGTATGTTGTTTTTAACCCAGAGTGTGGGCGAGTCGGAAATACACAAAAGAGCTGGACTCACTCAAGGGTGAAAGGGGGATGCCCCCAGCTGCTCCTTGGGGGTGGGGAAGGTGACGACATAAACACTATTCTTAGTGTATTTATGTTTATAAGGACTGGTTCAGTTTTCGACAGCATGTATACCTACAGAAAGCAGTATTAAAATAGTATTAAATAACAGAATATTTTAATTTGTAGCAACTAGAATCCTAGATTTCAGTCTCTCTTAGTTTAGAAAATACTATCTCCTGAGGCACCTTCCTTTGTTAGCCCCACTGAGAGAGGAGTGATGTGAGTTCAGGATAACAGAGATTCATTTGGACGAGAAAATCCATTTGAGCTTCTAAAAGTTTTCCTATAGTTTCAAAAATATCAAACTGTAGTAGTTATATCACTACTTATGGAGATTATACTTCATAGTTTTAAAAATTTAGGCTTTCAAGAGAAAAGTACCAATACATCTTTTAAGCACAGAGTTCTTTTACACCCATTAGTGAAAATTATATCTAAACATGTCATCCAGAAATTCAAGATTTTATTGTCAACAAACTCAAGTTAAAATGAAAAAAAAAACACACAAAAACTGAGGTTTTTAGTCTCACTTCCAGTTTTTCTTCTTTAACACGGGCAATGTAAGAATGAGATTTTATTTGGTGTAAATAATTTAATTAGATTTTGAGGAAATTAGGTAACTCTTTTCCTGACTGTTAGAATATAAGAAATTAATATTGGGCCAATTAAAAAAAATAAAAACAGCTTACCTATCACCAGGAATTTAGACAAACTTTTAAAAAATATGTAAAAGTTCAAGGATTCAGTTATTTATGGTAACTAAACAATCTTTTGACTGGTAATTTTATTTTTCATATTTTGTCATTTGAAAGATTTTTTTGTTTTTGAAGAGGTAACATTCTCCTGGATTAGTGAATTGTTAAAAAGAACATCTTCTCTTTGTTTTTTTCTCTTTTTTTAAGAAAGCAAACATTTGTGTACCCACACACTTAAGGAAAAGAGCAAGTGTTACAGGGTAATTAGAACTGTTAGAGTAATTGCCTTTTCTGTATATATTATGCCTCAACTGTTTACTGTTAAATCAAATGTAAAACTGTATGTTAGACTTAATAATGATGCACAAAATAGATCTAAAAACAAGAGAAGTAGTGTTTTGTTTGAAAAGTTGTGGATAGATCTACATTAAGAATAAATTAAGAAGCATACACACATATATATACGCAGGCATGTGAGTGAATGTGTACATATACACACACAGACTTCCTATATACACACCAAACATACTGAACAAGTGTATACTTAGTGACAAAAATTTGTGGTGAAAAACAGGGATTTATCCTTTCTAATAGGTCTTCCTTTCAGGTGCCTTTCGGTAATGCATTGCTATGAATCCAGAGATCTGTCCATTACAGAATGCATTTTTTCATGATCCAGTATTTACCTGGTAGCTCAGAGGAAAGGCCTTTGCTCGTCTCTGCCCCTTACTTTGATGTCTGGGAGTGTTACTGGAGTTCACCAGCTGAACTTAGTCCTGATAAACTCCCTGAAATTCGGAAATTATCTTTCTCAATGAATCCACGCTTATGCATGTGGTTGAGGGAGCCTCTCACTGACTCATTCTTAGCAAGAAAGGGCATCAGGTTTCTGCATGACAAGTACAATGGGTACGGATGGTCCCACACTGACCCCAATTTCTGCCCTAACACAAAGGCCCTCTCCAGAGACAAAATGAAAAATTGCTCTTATAGGAGTCCTGTAGTTATGTATTTTTTTATTTTATTTTAAAGATGACAGAGAATAATTATACTTCTAAAACCTCTGTTTTTTTAAAGGAAGTCCTCTTATTTAAAGTTGTTTATACTTCATTTAAAATATGAAACATAACTTCAAATTCAACAGATAAATGCCCTTAACCCTTTGAATAACACATTAGGACTTGAATCTCTGGCCTTCTGATCACTGTTCTTGACAGCATAGCTTACTCTGGTAGTTTACTTCATTTAGTATGATCGTTCTAAAATTAATTTAGAACAAAACTTCCCCATGGATCTGTGACAAGGATGCTTAAGTGCATAAGTGTCAGAGAGGAAGTTATCTTCATATAGATGTCTCTAAGCTTTGAAAGGATTATTACTAATTATTTTAAAGATAAGTGTAGAATTGAGTATTTATCATTTTAAGGCTTTTAAAATCAGAATTATAATTGAAAATGCCACTCCCAAAAAAAACCTTACAAATTTTTAGGTGCCTAGAGATAGGAAAAACTTGGATTTGTCAGAATTAATCTCGAAATGAATACTAAAGTTAATTGGAAAGCTGCTGAGGTGGTGAGACCTCAAAGTATAACCAAGTAACTTAAGATGCTACATAGAATGTCATCTAAGAAATATAGCCTATTAACTAAGATTCTTTTCTTGTGTGTGTATAAACACTGAAATGAGATTTTTGAAGTAAACTGGAGGTGGTCTTGAGATGCTATTACTAGGAAAACAAATAATTGGGGGGTGGGTTGGGGGAGAGAGAGGGAAAGAGGAGAGAACTAGAACTCTACTAATGAATGAAAGAAAACAGATTCCAGTTTTTGATCCTGAGTGTTTGATGTAAACACCCTGATTTGCCTCACATAAAAAAAAATGTTTAACAAAAGTGTTAGAAGGTTATCAATTCCTTCTATAAGCAGATTCTTTCTGGTGGATCCAAAAGGTACTGATTCCTGCATTTGGTGGGTACAGGATAAAAAAGAAACTAAGGGTGTAGTCACAGAAGCTAGAGGACAAGAAGTTGATGATAGCATTACTTAGACAACTAGTGTATAATTAATGTAGCTGTTGATACCATCTGATCACTAGAAATGTACACTCATTTTTAAAAGAATATTTCTGTCATTATGCTAAGTGAAATAAACCAGTCAGAGAAGGACAAGTACCATATGATTTCACTCACATGTGGAATTTAATGAACAAACTGAACTACCAAGCAAAATAGAGACAGATCATAAATAGTGAGCAGGCAGACAGCTCAGGTGGGTGGAGGGGAGGGGAGGGATTGAGCAAAAAAGAAAAAAAGAGAGAGAATTCATGGGCATGGACAACACTGTGGTGATTTCGGGGGTATGGGGAGGGAGTTGGGTGTATGTGGAAGAGTCCATAGAGGGGATAAATGGTGATGGAAAAATAAAATAAAAATATTTCTGTCCATATAAATAATCCATGTTTCATATGTGGAGAGTTTACAGCCTGACTTCCATGTGTCTTTCTGAAATCACTTTTATTTTGCTAAGAGACCACTTTAAAACTAACTTTTTGACTAAGATACAACTGAAACAGGAGCTGATAATTAATAACATTAGGGATTATTTGGGAAACCTATGGGTGCCTTTTTATGTGGCAGTTTTTGTACTTGCTTTGCATTTGCAAAAGGAAGAAACAGCATTGCGGGAACCCAGTTTGAGCAGAGACACGTTGCTTTATGATTTTTTATGCTCCCCTATTATCCCAGAGCATTAGACTTGTCTCCAGGCAGAAGTAGATATCTGCCACTGATGAACGGGAAAAGAAACATCAGAATGACATCATTTTTTTAAAAGAATTCTTTAAGGAAAAAAATAATTAATCGACATTATTAGGGGATCGACTCCTTAAAGAGAGCAAAAATATTTGAGTGTAAAGTGATGGAGAAGTTCATTTTCCTTTCTCACGTAAATTGTTGTGACATGTAAAAAATAATTTATGTAATTACAAAAGGAAATTGGATTTTCTTTCAACCTTTATATATGGCTGTGTGGTCTTAAGATTGAATATATACTGAATATTAGGCTAGAAACTGAATGATGACTCAGAATAGTATAGTTGACATTTGGTTTCATTAAAGATTAATAGCAGCGTGGCCATGTGTGTTTTACCATATCACAAAATGCAAGATTTAGTGGCTAGGGCTCTGGATTATGTATTAGGTGGCAAGACTTCTAGTCCAAACTGCCACTCACTTGCTGACATTCCCGCTCACCAGGGCTCACTCTCATTTTCCCGTCTGTAGTAACGATAGTAATAACACCAAAAACCAGAGTACCAAGATAAGTGGTCAAGATGAGTAAGGTAATGTCTATGACAGGCTTTAGGCTTCTTAGAGCGCATCATCAATGCCCTTCATTTTTCTAGGAAGGAGCACACTTCAGCTCTCCTCTGCAGTGTCAATGCCACTTGTAAGGCGGGTTAGTGAATGAGTAGGTGCAGTGGAAGCGCAAGGGCATTGATTTTGCTACTTATTATTTGTGTGACTTTGGACAAGTTACTTAATTTGACTGCGTCTGTTTCATGCCTTGTAGTTGGAGATTCCGTGCATAATTCAGACTTGTAAGAATTAAATGAGTTGACTTATTATAGTGTTTAGTGGCATGCACAATCAGAAAAGCCTACCTAAATTTCTCTCTTCAGTTTTGGCCTCGGGAGGAAAACACATAAAAGAATTATTACCCTGTATATTTGACATAATGGTGTAGTAGACCATAGGATGCTTTGGTCGTATTTCTAATTTGGTCATTGTTTCTAATAATTTCACCATCTCTCTAGTCATTCAGTCTTTTTAAACTATGCAACAGTGGAAAAGAAAACACCTTTCCCCTCCTGATCTCATTCCTTGCTGTCAGTGGAACTGCACGAGGATTAGAGGTAATGCCTTACCTTTGTCAAATGGACTTAAAGTTCATTATATGCCTAAATGTTGAGCCATTGAGATTGTTCTCGAGTTAAAACCCTGCAACTCAGAGTAACTGAAGAAAAGATTCTCCCAAGAAACTTGACTGTTATTTTATAAGGGGGCACTATTACATTTTCCCAATAATCTAGGGTAACAAGAATTAATACTTTAAGAAATCTTATCAAGGAAAAGCCTTGAAGGCAAATTTTAATATAAATGAATCATTTGTAATTATCTGTTGACACTGATCATCATTAGCTATTTTTATTGAAGTATCTGTGGCAAAAAGTACTTGAGGTATTTGCTCATTACTCTCAACTTAATAAAACCCCACCCCACCCCACCCTTTGTTTCATGCATATGGCAAAGTCATCCCAAATCCCCTGTCCAAATAAGCATAAATTTAATTTGATTCACACTAGTGCGATTTTCATTGTTTGTAGGTTCACACGTCTTTATGGAATAAAGAAGGAGAGAGTCATATCAGTATTATTATAAACTATGTGTCTGAAGGAAAGTGCATGTGATTAAAAAGAATTTTTCCAGTCCTGTGAATATTCACAATTTGAGGGGGGAAAGTCTGACTTGTGCGATGCTTCACATTCTGCTTTTTTGAAAAGTGACATTTTAGCAAGATGAAAGCACTTTTGAAAATATTTATAGCTCCCAGGAGAATTATTAAAAGTGTTTTAGAACATGGAGCATTCTCTGTGCTACACAGAGTTGTGGATGTCTCTGCCTAATCGGCTGAATTGCTTCTTGGTCTCCTAATACTTGGTGCATTGACAGCCCAATTACGGTGTATTTATACTATGCTGTGCACTGTTCTTTCAGGGTTTTTTCTTCCACTCTTGCTGGACGTTTTTGAGGATTGGTGGTATTAAAAGATGACAGTCCACCAACACAGTAAACACTGCTTTGCATCCAGCAGATGAGCACAGAATCTGAATGTGCTCGGCAGAGAATTATCTGGAGTCATTCTGTACAGGACTCTGACTTCTCTAAAGCTCTGGCACTTGTGATCACCAAAGCTTCCTAAGCACAGTTCCAGTGGCGTTCTCTGAGCCTTCTGTTTCCAGTGCAGTAATGGGACTTGGTTGTAGCTAGAAACATTCTGATAATAAATGTGTGGAGATTCTGGCCAGAAACACCCGTCAGTAGGTCTTTGAGGAAAGTTGTTAGAGGCCAGCAGCCTTCTGAGAAGCAATACCTAGTGACCATCCTGCTCCGTGCTATGTTGGACAATTGCATTGGGCAATAAAAACACTTAATTTCTCTCCCTGATGAGTTAAGCATTTCTGACCTAGCCTTCATTGATGTGAGGAGGCTGCTTCAAGCAGAGCTGTGGTGTACTAGTTAACCTGTTTTGTTTCCAAGGGACAGAAACAAAGTGATACATGCTTAAGACATGGATGGTAAGAAGACAGACTTGCCTCTAAGAGGACTGTAACCGTCTGAAATGTAAATCAGTGCTCTCTCTCTGCCTGGCATCTTTGCTCCCTCCCTTCATTTGTTCTTTCTCTCTAAAGGCCACCAACTCCTGCCCTGTCGGTCTCATGGAAGATTAAAATGCTGTCCAGAGCTCCCAAGTTGAGTTCCCAGGGTCAGGGATGCTTTAAGGAAAATTACCTCTGGGCCTTACTTCTGTGGATGAAAGGACCAGTTAAAAAGACTAGTTGTAAGCTGGGCAAAAGCCCCTAAAGCCGTCCTCATGTGGTGATATGTTGCTCCAGATATTTCTGGTTCTTCTACCCCGCTTCACTAAGCACAGGCAAGAGCTGAGTATACCGAGCAATTTGGGGCAGCAATTCAGAGACCGATTCTTTTCTCTCACTACTAGTTTTTGCTCACTCCTCTCCATGCGTGACCCTCATGTTTCACAGCTCATGGCACAGCTCTTGAATCCGAATCTTGGAGGGATCTTTAAAGCTCATCTCCTCACCTCAGAAACAGTCACCTGCCAACAGCCATAATAGGTGTCCACCCACCACTACCAAGGACATGCAGGGGTAGGAAGTTCACTCCTTACGAAGTCAGTAGCACTTAGGCAGCCTTTGAATGCACTCTTATCGATCCGAAGTTTGTTTCTCTGTAGCTTCCTCCCAAGGCCCGCACTTTCTCTCTGGGGCAGTGTGAAATCAGTCATGGCCTTCCGTCATATGAGTGACTTCAGATTCCTTAGCATGCAAGAAGTTAATCTGTCGTTCACTTAACGGTACTTAAGTGCCTGTAGATTACTGGGTATTGTGTAAAATGCTTGGCAGACATTCAGAAAAGAAACTGAGGGAATGGAAGGTAACAGAAGAGAAGTGGAAGCTTTCTAATAACGTCTGAGCCCCAGGAAGACTGGACATCGTTAATCTCGCGTAGAACCATCCTCTCATTCAGTTAGCCAGCAGCCTACCAAGCCCTCGGCTTAGGAGGGAGAGTCAGAGGATGGAAGTCTCACGAGGAGTGTAGGATCTGCGTGCGAGGCAGAGGAAGGACAGGGGCAGGGTGCTGTGACAGTGAGGCTCACTGAGGGGATGAGCCGGGACACCCCAGCCGGGGGTGAAGGAAGGAAAAGTGAGGGAGGAAAGAGATGGATAGCCTGGGAGAAATGGAAAGATTGTAGAAACTGAAGATTCTGTCAAGTTTGAATTTGGAAAGGACATTAATTCCCGGTAATAATAAAGTACTTATGTGTTCTCAGGAGCGTGGATTGCTGAAATCATAGACTAACGTAAAAGACCTATAGTATCTTATGATTGGTTTCAAGACAGGCTGTATTATTATCTATGTTTAACTAAAGATAATAATAGGTATGGTTTTATTTTAAGTAAAGCTGGTATATAAGTTTGCATTCATAATTTGACACAAAGGATTTTATTCTAGAAGCTACTAAAATTTTTTATAGTTCATTGCAGTAAATTGGTATATAAATGAGTAGTTTTAAAGCATTCTGGTGTTTTTCTCAGAATTGAACTAAGTGATGTGAAGGGAGGCTTAGAAAATTAAAAACTTAAGGGGAGTAACATTATCAAGATGGGGACGTAGGTCATTCCCCAGGTCAGTATCCCTCACAAAAAGACCAACTAGCCACTATCCATAGATAAGACATCACTGTGAAAATCCCAGAACCCCAGGGGGGCCTCCTCCCGCTACAGTTTCTCCAGTGGGAAGAAGAGAACCGAAGACATCCAGCTTCCCCAGCATTATGGGATGCTTTCCAGGAGACACACTTCCCAGGGGTCTCACCTCACATGGATCATTGGGGGAATCAGCAGAGCATGACCCCGGGAATCAGATAGATATGGAGAAAGGGGGCGGGACTTATAGCAACCAGCAGTCAATCCTTGGCGCACTGTGTTCCTGCTTATAGTGGTACCTAAACAGAGAATCCCAGCTGGTGGCTACACCTGTCTCCAGAGCTAAGTTGCTGGCCCTAGCTGGTCAGGTAGCTCAGTGCTGCCTGACTTGGAGCCCCAGTCAATGTGCCTACTCAAGAATTTTTAGAGAAATTGCTAACCACAGACACGGCACCCTTGGACTAAACCACAGGGTCAAAGACAATTTCTTTGGCATTGAAGAGGCAGGGTATCTCAGCTCACTTTTGAGTTACAAGTTCAATCAATGTTTTTACTTCCTTGGATGGTGGGTACAGTCTGAGAACAGCATCGCATTTGTTGGAGAGAAAGACTTAGAGAAGGAAAACAGATGGTATCAAATAACTTCTTTTTAGATTTGCTTAGACATATCCAAGGCCTCAAGTCCTTTCCCAATACTTGATGTGTGTCAGGTCTAAATTGAATGGTATGTAGTAATTAAAATAATACTTGCGAGTATAGCATAGTGATATAAGAATATAGTAGGTACAAAAATAATAACTATACAAATTTATACATTAAGAATCTCAAGAGAAGTAAAAAAAATAATAGTAGTTCTGTTTACTTAATTTCATGCTAACTTCCTAATATATGGAATATATTTAACCAGTATTTCAGTTATCGTATTTCCAAATTTTGGCATACTTAAAATCAAAGCATGCCATTTAAAATTACAATATTTAGGCTTTGCTGAGTGTCTTATATTATAAGGCACTAAACTCCTGGGGCTGGTAATATATTCATAAACAAACTATATCGCCTATCAAAGAACCTCTTTAAAAGGTATCTGTAATACTTTTCAACAATAAAGAAAAAATTAAAAAATAAAAATAAATAAAACGTAGATACCAAAATACCCCAAATTATTGATGTTTATTAGTGCACAAATAGATATTCAATTGTACCGATTTATATTCTTCTATAATATGTACATTAAATAAAGAGCCTTTGCCTGAATTTGCTAATACTCATTTCTTCATCAAAAAAATTTTTTTTTTACTTATAACAAATCACTATAAAATATTCTTAAAGTTGATTAAGTTTTCATCTATCCATTTAAGGATTGGTCTTTAAATATTTGACTGACATATAATTCAGTCTTTTTATAATCGTAATATAAATTAGTTAGAAAATTATATTGTGTTCCTAATTACATCAATTTTTACGTGAGAGATGGCTTGATATTTAATTCTCTTATATTCTAGAATGAGAAAATTTTATCTCTTAAGAAAATGGAAGTCCCTGTGGCTTTGACATATTAAAGTTATTATGATTTTACTTTCCCCAGGAATACATTTTGTATGGAAATGTATACCCTTGTGAGGTACTAACCTTTGTAAATCATTATGAAATTTCTATTTAATTAAATTCTGCACATTTCTGCTAACATTTCATAGCCAAATATATGTGTATAAAAATATCTATTAGTCAAACATCAAAGAGACTTCCCACAAAGCAAAATAAAACAAAACAATAACAACAACAAAATCACAGCAACCTAAACAAGAAGGAGCTTAACCTATAAAAGTTTGATTTTAAAAGGGTAACATAATTCTGAATTAGTATGGAAGACTTGACAAAGTAGAAGCAAGGATAAAATGATAGGTTTGCTAGTTTTAGGAGAAAAATTGGCTAGATACAAAATTGGTCTTATATTTTTTTAAATTTCAGATAAAAAAGTGGAACTTATCTTTGGGTTTCTTTGCATCTTTTTACCATTTCCTTTACCTCTAGCTCCATCGTCCTGCCTCTCTTCCTTTCCACTGCCATCTCTTCCTCTGATCTTTTACCATTGCCCTCTAGTTGGTCATCTTTACGCTGCTTAACAAGGCCATTCATTCTTTCTAAACACCTTCCAATCAGAGTATCCATCCTAACTACCACTCTTAGATGTACAGATTTCTAATCTGATAAGCTATTTTTTTCTTCTTGAAGACAACCAAGAAAATTCTGCTGTTATGCTTGGCCCTTACTTAGTATCACTACAGGAAAATTTTTTAAATACATGTAGTTACTACACGTGCATTTCTATATTTATTGGTAGTACATTTGATCCATGGGCACAACTAGTATGAATTCTTGTCCAGAACTTGCCCCTTAAAACCATACATATACTATTACCTGTGCTGCCTCCTAGAGCCCTGCCTAGCAGTTCCCTTGATTACTAAATTATTCTTGAATTAGCTAATATTTATTAAGTACTTACTATAGCAGATACTGGAGTTAGAGGTCATTGCCATCGTCTAGATAAAAGGTGGTAGCTTGGTCTGCGATGTTGTAAATGGACATGGTGAAAAATTAATTCTAAAGATATTTAGGAAATGAAACACAGACCTTGATGATCAACTGCATACAAGGGGAAGAGAGGAGGGACACAGTGAGGTATCAAATAGTACTTCTACATTCTAGCATAGTCAGCTGGTTAAACAGAAATAAAATTTACCAAGAGATTATAATAGAAGAACACAAAGTGTGTAATAGAGGTCATGAGTTTAGTTTTGAAGATGAGCCCCGTTTACCATGTCTTTTAATAATTTTTTAAAAAATTTTATTGATTTTTTTTTTTTTTTTTTTTTTTAGAGAGGGAAGGGAAGGGGAGAGATAGAAACATAGATGAGAGAAAACATCGATTGGTTGCTTCCTGCACGGCCCTCACTGGGGATCTAGCCTGAAACCCAGGTATGTGCCCTGACGGGGAATCGAACCAGCGACCTCTTGGTGCATGGAACAACGCTCAACCGCGGAGCCACACCGGCTGGGCAATCTTTTAATAATTTGCCAGTTATATCTCAAGTGCTGGCAAGGTCAATACATTTTAATTCATTATCTTTGCTTTTTAGTTGTAGAACATTTTAATCCAGCTAAATCCTCCTGGAAACGAAAGTGAAATCCTGTATTCTCATTTTCCCCAATGCCCTAGGCTGGGCTTCATTATGCAGAGGATTGTGCATGTATTTCCTAAATGGGGTGTGAGTAGCTCCTTATCCGGTGTCATTCCCATGGCTTCCCTCACTTCAGACTCACCTCCCCCTGCAGGACCTGTTTGCCCTACGGGGAGTGCCCCTCAGCCTTGCCTGCCTGGCCATCATCTGTCTACGTCTCTCCTCCTAGCTCCAGTGTCACCCCCTTTGGGAACCCTTCCGTGCACTGACCCCCTACCTCTCTTTCCTCATGCCCCATGTGAGAAACGATTCCTTTCTCCCCTGTGCTCTGTCATACCTTGAGGATATTTCTGTTATTTCCCCGACATACTGTTTTATGATTCTTAGTTTATATATCAACCTTCGCCACTGAACGCAAGCTTCTTGAGTGTAAGAGTTATTTCTCATTCAATTTTGTATCCCCAACATCAGTATAGTCCTGGTGCACAGTAACCCTCAGTAAATATTTGTTCAATTGAAGGTTTTGCTTGTTGTGTCTTCCTGATGGCCAAGGGGTGAAGTTCAGGCTCGGCTGCAGCCTCGGGCGAGCTGATCTCACCCGTGGTGGAGCAGCCTGTCCGCGTGGCCCCTGCCCTCGATCCAGGCACATTCATTCCACATCAGACTTTTGCTGATGACGTCATCGCCTTTCTCCTCACCAAACAAACAACTCAGACCACTCTCTCTCTTAAAGTATAAGCCTAGGTATCACCATCTTCATAAACTAGCCAGTTGCAGCCTGTGTTTTGTCTCTCCTCAGAGCCCTCAAAGAAATGGTATCATCTTTGCACATTACAACACAGCATCGCGTTATGGACCATCTTCATTAGATTCATAGCCACCCCAAAAATAGCAAGCTTTTTGAGCATATTATACCTTATGTTCCTTTTGTATTCCCAGGAGTACTGAACATAGTATTGGGCCTAATTGGTCAGGTAATCAGTTTTTTGTTTCTATAGGAAAATAGAGTGGAAAGTGATTTGGAGGCCTAGACCCTGAGGTAGTGACTTCTCAGAGTCACTTCTGAGTAAGTGCCCAGTAATTCTTCCCTAGCCCTGTAGCCTTAAAGTGAGAATTTACTCAAAATCACATGTATTGAGCACTTTATATGTGTTAGTGGTGTTTCTGTAGTGCACATTCTTCTTTTTTTAATCTTCACCCGAGGATATATTTTTTATTGATTTCAGAGAGAGAAGGAAAGACATATCAGTATGAGAGAGAAACATCTATCAGTTGCCTCCTGTACGCCCAGCCCAGGGATCGAACCCACAGCCTTTCTGGTGTACGGGGCGTCGCTCCAGCCAGCTGAGCCACCACAGGCCAGGGCTGCGATGCACCGTCCTGCAGTGATAGGTTAGCATGCTGATCCTGGGGTTCTCGTAAAGCTTATTTGTGTGTTTTAATGTAATAAATTTTGAAATATTTTGCCTTTCAATACCATTACTGGAAACTTTTTCCTCCGCCTCTCCTTTGTGTAGAATAGAGAGAATTCCAGAGTGAACTCTTCCTTCTCCAACAGTGTGGAGAGTAGTGCCAACCTTACGAATAACGTGAGGACAATATGAGGCGATTCCAGTGAAATTTTAATACAGCAGCTAGCACATAGTTCCTGCACATATTATTGTTGAATGATGAATGAGCTCATTAAATCCACATAAGACTCTGTATGTTTTATATATAAAGTGAAACATTCTGTGTCACAAAACTTTGCAACAGACTTTTTATTCTTAAAGTCTTTGAATAAATCACTTGTGAACTACCCAGTCTTTTGTTCCTAAATTACAACATTGAACACTTATAATTTCTTTCTGTTTGGATCCTTTTACTTTTGATTCTTTCCTTGGAAAACAGTGGCCATTTCATCTCATCTTTGAGAAACTTAATCAAGCAATTAATATTTATTTCTCTCTTTCAACTTTGTCATAAGTGGCAGGCTGTGCAGCCTGCTCAGTAATAACCATTTTAGTTAGCACATCCCGATCACATTCTGAGTCTTCACCCACTTGCAGATAACTGATATAACCTACTAGGAATTAAGGCCATACATTTTCAGGTAGGGATTTCAGTGTTACTGCAATCAATACTTTGCAGATAGTGCTAACAGTTTTTTTCTATGAAATATGTTGGCTTGTGGGAGGAAAATCAATGCCTGGGAATGAAAAACAGGTGTCAAGTTTGATAGGAACATCATGCGTTTGATGTTTGGAGGCCAGAGGGTTCTGTCAACAAACATAGCAGTAATTCTGTCAGATGCAATATGTGTGGAATTAATGAAAATGCCAGAAACAAAGAAGTCTGGACAGCAAGCCAGGTCTGCAAAAAAATGTCTTCCTCTTGCATCTAAAGTGAATGCATCACAGAAAGAACAGACAGTGTAGTAGAGTTGAAATGGAGGCACATTTGCAGTGCTCTACTCCCCATTTGCAAAGAGGAAACCTGGGCCAAGGAGTAATAGGTGGCCTTGCCACCAAAGGGACTATAACAAGTGTCTGGCAAAGATGTGGAGAGAGGTGTTAACAGAGTGCTGTGACTTTGGAAGTTACAAATGAGCAGTCCTTTCTAGGCTAGTCAAGCTTGGCCTCATTCTAAATTTGGTGAAGGATGACTAAGGTCTGAGTTATCCAAAAATAGGAGTAAGAGCTATGACTGAGGACACATTTATAATATGCAAAACACTTACAAATACAGTAGCCATTGATGTCCTAAAGTAAAAAATGATTCACAGTTACTCAGTATTAGGGAATTGTTTGCCAGTTTAGTAAACTGGGGAAAATGGAGTATAATATTTTTAAAAGAGAATAAAATTATTAGTTATTTTTTTCATGGTGTCCTCTTACTAGAAAATATAGAATTCTCTGAATATTGATTAAAATTATTATGAGAGTCCAGTAATATAGATAGTTGCAAAGTTAAAAATATAAACATCAATAACTATGGAGCCATGCTGCCTAAGTACAAATCCTGGCTCAGCCCTCTATTAATTATGTAATCTTCAGCAAATCACCTAATGCTTGTACCTCAGTTTCCTCATCTGTAAAAAGGGGGATTGTTATGAGAATGAAATGACTTATTATATGTAAAGCCTTAGAACAGTGCTTGCTACATGGTTAGTACAGTGTAAATATTTGCTGTACTATTGTTTTCATTGCTGTTCTTAGCTTTTCTATGTTTATTATATAAAATGTATTGAAGAAGATTTCATTTACAATACTACTAGGACAAAACCTAAGAAGACATACTGTGATAAATGGAGAAAATAATATTTTAAAGATGTCACTGCTCCCAAAAGTAACTTATAAATTTAATATAATTTCAATTAAAATCCCAGTAACTTATAGGGGCCTGCAAAACACCTTTATGGTTTATTTGGAAAATTATAGACATGTGAAACTAATTTTTAAAAATTGAAATAGAAGCATTCAGGAGAAGGTGCTTTGCTCTACATATATGAAAACATTTTCTATACTTAAAAATATTATATTTCAATGGGATAAAAATAGAAAGTACAAGCATATTAAGTCGATAAAAGTAGCATTTCAAATCTAAATGAACAAAAATGAATTGTTTAATAAATGGTTTTGTGACAACAAACTATCATTTGGAAAGAAATACAATTAGATGTTAATGTCACCCTAATAATGTAAATTTAAGATCAGTTAAGACCTAATAGAAAAAGATGAAGCCTTGGAAGTACTAAAAAATAGGATAGGTACATGTATTTGTACTCTCAGGCATCAAGGACCATGAGTTTCTTCTCAGCGTGATGTCAGAACTGTTTAAGGAAAGATTATTAGGTTTGACTGCAGATTTTTAAGTCTCTTTCTTACAGAAATCATAAAAAACGAAAGGCAATTGACCATTCAGAGAAAATATTTAAAACCTTAAATAAAAAAACTATCTTCAATATACAAGAGTAGGCAAAAGTAGGTTTACAGCTGTGAGTACATGAAAGTTTATTTGCTATTGTAATAATCATGACCTGCACCTCTCTTTCCATATGAACAACCGTAAACCTACTTTTGCCCATGCCCGTATTGTGAGCTCTTAAAAATCAATAAGGTGAATGCTACAAAAATGAGGAAAGTACTGCAACAGGCAATTTATAAAAACAGAAGTAAGAATGGCTATAAACATTTTAAAAGTTAGCATAAGTTCTACATAGAAAAAATACAAATTTAAATGATATATCAGATTGTCAATTAAAAACAAAAAGTACCTGTATTATGTTTTAGTACCCTGACTGTGACGTTACCATAAAACTGACCTCACACTTCATCGCTTGAGCAATAGAAATTTATTTTCTCACAACCGGGAGGACAGAAGCCCCAATTCAAGGTGTGTGCCTGGCGGGGGCCGTGCTCCCTCCGGAGGCTGCAGGGAAGCTCCCATGTGTTGCTTCTTCAGTGTCTGGGGGTGGCCGGCATTGCTTGGCCTGTGCTGCGTCGCCCCACTCGCTGTCTCCATCTTCACATGGCCTTCTCCTCTTCTGTTTGTCAAATTTTTGCCATGGTTTACTATAGAGGCACTGATTATTGGATTTAGGGCCAACCCACAAATCCAGGATGATTTCATTTTTAGATCTTTAAATGAATTTAACCCATAAAGACCCTTTTTCTAAGTTAGGTGATATTCACAGGTATAGATACATATTTTGGGGGCCCACAACTCAATCAAACCCAGCCTGCCATCTGGCCCCAAAACATTCACACCCATCCCATGTGCAAAATACGTTCCCCTTAATTCAGCATCCCCAAAGGCTTCAACCCATTCAACAGTTTTAAAAATAAGACTTGCAGGATCATCATAGCCCTTCACATATGACAGATCCTCTGGGTGGCAGAAGGGTAAAGATTATTTCCATTGACTTCAAGGGAAAAATAAGTTGCTTTGAGGAAGCTTCTGACACAATGGGAAAAAATATTCTGCATTTACATTTGTCCCAAGCAAAGTGGCTACCTCAAGGCCATGCTTGCTGAGACAGAAGGCAGAGTAAACTTTAAAGATTTTTAAGAGGTATTCATGCATTGGGTAGGAAGTTGTACTAAACTACCCCTGATTCCTTTTCAATGCTAAGACAGTGGGAAGCCAGGCTGTAAGTGGAAGACTTCTAGTTTCCCTAACTTTATACTTTTCTCTAGGATGGAGGGACCAGCTAAGGTGTGAAAATGGTAAATGGAAAACAATTCAAAGTGACTTTATTATTCTAAGTGCATCATGCAATTAATTTCTGTGCACAGAATGTAGTTTGTAGGCACTCAGATATACACAAATTTGAAGTTACTCTTTCCCAGAGTTAATACTAACCGTGGATAGATTGAACACCGGTTCACATTGAAGACCTAGGCGTGTCCCTCAGGCATTGTCTGACTCTTGCTTATTTCTTCCACTGTTACCTGAGCGTCAGCAACACTGAAGAGACATTTGGATGCGTGCACATTTCACGCGGGTATCTATATTTAATATGCACTATCCCCTTTCAAAGATTGCTGGATTTGTACCTGACGATGTAAATATGGTTCTCCTTTTGTCTACAGTGCTGTAACTTCATAGTGCAGAGGAAGTGGCCATCTCCGTCTCAGGGTGTTCATCAACGCTGGGGCTTGTGCTTTGATCTTTCCCTGAACTGGCTGGCATGGTGAACTTGTTTTATTAAAGAACATGCACCTTCTAGAGAGAGTGAGACTTTCAGCCAGATAAGCAATCTGAAAAAATAGGGGCATCGTGTATAAGTAAAAAATGAAACAGAATAAAACACCTAGAATAAGGGGAAGGAAAGTCCCATTTTTTAGAGCTGTCTTCTCAGAATAAAGGCTTTGTCAAAGTTTGTGTGCTTTTGCGCACAGTAGCTTTGTACCTCTCCCACACTGAGTACTGTCGTTAGTTAGAATTACCACATTACTATCTCATCTGCTTAGCAGAAAATAAACCTCTTACATCTTTACTAATTTTTCTAGGCTCTCAGAACATACCTATAAGGAAAAATATTTTGTGCCTCAGATAATGGCTTCTTTAGATATTTGAAACTCTCTTTCCTTTTTAGATATGATTTTACTGTTTAATTACTGAGGCACACACTGTCATTTTTCTACTGATGATTCAACATTGTAAGTGTGAGAAGCCTATGTTTAGTTAACTGCAGTTATTGAAAAATATCCATTCCTCTTGAGGTATTAAGTTTCTCATTTTGAGCCTTAGCTGATTTGTCTCAGTGGTTAGAGCGTCGGCCCACAGACTGAAGGGTCTCGGGTTCGATTCCCAGCCAAGGGCACATACCTGGGTTGCAGGCTCCATCCCCCGCCCAGAGGGGCTCATGCTGGAGGCAACCAATCGATGTGTTTCTCTCTCTGTCTCTCCCCCTCCCTTCCACTCACTGTAAAAAAATCAATGGAAAAAAATATCCTCGAGTGAGGATTAACAGAGAAAAAAATCTTTTCACATTTTGAGAAATGAGTTAAATGTATATGTGAAAAAAGCAGTCTGAACCCTCCACCCTTATAAGTAAACCTTCCCTAATATAATAGTTTTACAAATACTTTTAGGTTCTAATTCTCTGATTACTTTTTTCTCAGCCCAGTTCAGATTTGTAGAACTCCTAAGTGGGTTATATTTCCTTCAGTTAATCCCGAGGTGCTTTTTGAAAGCTGAGCGATTGGGCAGCGCTGCCCTCCCCGTCGGAGGAAGAGGTCGGGGATACTGGCTGGACCCAGGAGAGAGGCCCCCTCGCCCCGAGTGTGTGGAATGGCCCTGAGGCCAGAGCTGCCCCGTTAGCTGGGCATCGCTGACATTTGCCTGTAAATACTTTGGTTTTCTTTTCCCCGCATATGTGTCACCACTGAAAGAGCATCATCCTACTTTTGAGATTCTTACTCTGTTCTGAAACTTGATGTGTGACTGATGTTATACTCTGAGCTCCTTGTCTTCTTCATATCTATATACCCTTATAACTCATGAAACATGCTCATTCACCATTCATTGAGTGACTGAAGATTTTTCCCCAAATACTACTTGTGAATCTTTAGAATAGAATGAGAGCTGTATCTACCTCTGTCTCCCACCAGACCCTGATGACACCTCTGGAATTTAGAGTAAGTTTAATTGTCACGTTAATCAAAATTTCATCTGTTTTAGCAGGAGGGAAACAGCTGGGTGGGTAGAAGGAAGAAAGGAGCCTACACAGTTGTAAAAATGCACACTAGCTTTCTGCTTTTTCCCGCCTGCAGTCAGCATCCTGAGTGTTTAGCAGGTAGCCATATTTCTTCTAGTCATAATATTGTCACAGTGTTAGCAGTATTTTCAGTAGCCATTTAGCCAGCCTCTTCGTTTTGATCAGGCGAGCCTTCCTCCCCACTTTGAATTCTGAGAAACTGCAAAGTGATTAAAGTTAAGCACATAGCCAGAATTAGGGCATTTGCTAGAGTTAGCTCTATTACCGTAATCCAGGGTTGAAAACACGTCTTTATAACATCTTGTAAAGGTCTTAATATTAATAAATAACTGGAACTACCTTTTTTCAGTTTATTTTTTACCAAAATTATGTTAGAGAAAGCCTGATACATTTTATGATTTCATGCAACTCAGAAGTAATTACCAAATTCATAATTCTGTAAGTAGCAGATTTTTTAATACCTACATTATTAGAACACAACAGATTTATTGTCTAGAAGCCAGACTTTGAAGTTAATAAAATGCAGTTGTCATTGTTGCAAATACCCGTTAAATCTTGTATATTATTTTGTATGCATATGAACCATCATAAGGAAATGAAGCCTCATAAGCAGTTCTGGGAACTTTTAAGACTACTGTATTTCTCTCCTGAACAATTTGGTACTTACTCAATTCTGCTTTCTTGTTTAAATTAAAGGAGCTTTAATCTTATACTTACACAAAGTTTGAAGTGTAATTTTTAGAATCATTCCTTCTACATTTAACTAATAATTTTGCTAAAAATTATTTATGGCTACCTACTCAGAATACTGCTTAGAATACAAGATTTCAAAAATGGTAGATATCATCTTTAATGTCATTATTTATAATGAGGTGTTCGATACATGGTTAGATCCATATTTGTTCTTTTCCAGGATAGATTTTCGGAGATAGCAGGCAATTGAGATGAGGCCAAAGAAAGTTTCGAAGCTTTGAGATTATTGAGAGGACCTTCCCATAGTGTGGATACCCATGCTCTGGTCAAAAATAATAATTGAAGGCCTCAATTTCAAAAAAAAAAAACTTCTTGGGTATATTTCAAACTGGACATATTACAAACTGATAGAATATTAGGGTTAGTAATTTAAATTGTTTTCATTCATAGCTTTACAGAAGAAGTAAACATTTTTATGAGATGAAAACAGTGAAACCTTTGGTGGGTGATTTCCCCTTAAGCTGAGCGCTGACGCGTATATCGTGGGCCCCCTTCCCAGCTTGGCCACTCGTTCCCCGCAAGCACAGCTTTCTCAGGCTCTGACACTTCTTGCATCTCCGCAACTCAATTCAACTTCCTCTTGCCCTTAGAGCCCTCATGGGCGATGATGTGTTGTCTTTGCTGACCCATCCCAAGCTTCCAGATGCGAGCAATAACGTGGGGCAGTGTGTTTCAGCTTGTGAAAAATAGACACGTGCTGGCTGGCATGCTCTCTCTGAATATGCACCGCGTGCTTTGCTGTGTGGCAGCCAGATCTGGTTCTTGCTCTCTCACC